>NC_053041.3:243293981-243597012 GCF_002575655.3 Aegilops tauschii subsp. strangulata
AGAGTGTGTCCACGTACCCTCGTAGACCGAAAGCGGACGCGTTAGGTTAACGCGGTTGATGTAGTCGAACGTCTTCGCGATCCAACTGATCAAGCAGCGAACGTACGACACCTCCGAGTTCTGCACACATTCAGCTCGATGACGTCCCTCGAACTCTTGATCCAACAAAGTGTCGAGGGAGCGTCAGCACGACGGCGTGGTGACGGTGATGGTGATGTGATCCGCGCAGGGCTTCGCCGAAGCACTACGACAATATGACCGGAGGAGTAAACTGTGGAGGGGGCCACCGCACACGACTAAAAGAATAATTGATGTACTTTGGGGTGCCCCATGCCCTCGTATATAAAGGAGGAGAGGGGAGGAGGCCGGCCCTAGGGGGCGCGCCAAGTGTGGGGAAAACCCACTAGGACTCCTAGTCCTAGTCGGTTTCGCCCTTCCTTCTCATGGAGGGGGAAAGGGGGAGGAGAGGGAGAAGGGAAAGGAAAGGGGGCCGCGCCCCCTCCCCTTGTCAAATTCGGACTGTCCATGGGGGGGCACCACCCCTTGTGGGCTGCCCTCTCTCTCCCCTATGGCCCATAGTGGCCCATTACTTTCCCCGGGGGATTCCGGTAACCCCTCGGTACTCCGATAAATATCCGAAATGCTTCGAAACCATTCCGGTGTCCGAATACTATCGTCCAATATATCAATCTTTACCTCTCGACTATTTCAAGACTCCTCGTCATGTCCGTGATCTCATACGGGACTCCGAACAATCTTCGGTCACCAAAACACATAACTCATAATACAAATCGTCATCAAACGTTAAGCGTGCGGACCCTATGGGTTCGAGAACTATGTAGACATGACCGAGACACATCTCCGATCAATAACCAACAGTGGAACCTGGATGCTCATATTGGTTCCTACATATTCTACGAAGATCTTTATCGGTCAAACCGCAATGACAACATACGTCATTCCCTTTGTCATCGGTATGTTACTTGCCCGAGATTCGATCGTCGGTATCCTCATACCTAGTTCAATCTCGTTACCGGCAAGCCTTTTTACTCGTTCCGTAATGCATTATCCCGCAACTAACTCATTAGTCACATTGCTTGCAAGGCTTATAGTGATGTGCATTACCGAGAGGGCCCAGAGATACCTCTCTGATACTTGGAGTGACAAATTCTAATCTCGATCTATGCCAACCCAACAAACACCTTCGGAGACACCTGTAGAGCATCTTTATAATCACCCAGTTACGTTGTGACGTTCGATAGCACACAAGGTGTTCCTCCGGTATTCGAGAGTTGCATAATCTCATAGTCAAAGGAATATGTGTAAGTCATGAAGAAAGCAATAGCAATAAAACTTAACGATCATTATGCTAAGCTAACGGATGGGTCTTGTCCATCACATCATCCTCCTAATGATGTGATCCCGTTCATCAAATGACAACACATGTCTATGGTTAGGAAACATAACCATCTTTGGTTAACGAGCTAGACTAGTAGAGGCTTACTAGGGACACGGTGTTTTGTCTATGTATTCACACATGTATCAAGTTTCCGGTTAATACAATTCTAGCATGAATAATAAACATTTATCATGATATAAGGAAATATAAATAACAATTTTTTTATTGGCTCTAGGGCATATTTCCTTCTGCCAAGCCCATGCTACTGTCTCTGCCCGGATTTATTAGGCCCAAGAGCCGAAGCACAAAGACGAGGGAAAAGACACACTTCGGGAAATAAATCTCCTACACCACATGAAGCGGGCGCGCATAACGTCTCGCTTGTTGTGAAACGTAGGGCAGCCTCGCCTGCGCGCGAGCGAGCGCGAGACTGGGCCATCCCAGCTCGTGGCAAGCCACTAGCAACAGACTTGTTTTTTCTGGGTTTCTACGCATTTTATTTTAATTTTTACTTTCTTTCTTTTTTACTTTTTTAATACTTCTAAATATTCTAAATTTATATATTTACAAAATAAATTTTAGATAAAACATTTGAAAATATTAATCATGCATTTTAGAAAAATGTTAAATGTGTATAGAATTTTTCCGGTGTATACCTAAAAAGTACAATGTGTATGAAAAAATAAACATAAAAATATAAGTTTTCTAAATAGTTAATCATGTATTTTAAAAATATAAATGTGTATAAAAATGTTTCCGATATACAAAAAATGTTCGATGTGTATGGGAAAATAGATATAAATATAAATATATATATTATAAAATGTTAATTATATATTTAAAAAAGTTAAATATGTATACAGAAATGTTTCTGGTGTAAAAAAAATGTGCAAAATGTGTAAAAAAATTAAAAATCAAAAATATATATTATAATAAAAATGTTAATCATGTATTTGGAATATGCTAAATGTTTATACATAAAATGTTATTGATGTATATAAAAAATATACAATGTTTATGAGAAAAAGGGGACATAAAAAAAGTATATGTTTATAAAAATTTTAATGTTGTATGTCCTAAATGTTAAACGTGTACCTAACGAATGTTCGTGATGCCTACAATAAAATGTACTACATGTATGAAAAAGTAGACATCAAAACAATATAAGAAAAACAAAGGAAACAAGAAAGGAAGGAGCAAAACCAGTAAAAACCATGACAGAAATGAAAAATATGATAAAAAAACAAGGGAAAAAAACCATGAAAGAAACCCGGCAGGAAAAACAGATAGAAAAATGAATATAATGAGTAAAATCTTTAGGCGAAGGAGCATATATCTGGCTACATGCAGCGGCTACCACGCACCAATAACGATGCACCAGAGGATAGCTCTTCTTTTACACATCATTTGTATAATAACCAGCGTGATGGTAATATGACAGGCCTTTAAATACGTACTCACTTCCCTGACTTACGGGCTCAGTAAACTCGAACGGAGAGTATACATAGTACATACTACTCTTTTCATCTAAAAATAAGGGTGGCTAGTTTAATAAATCAGTGACATTTATTTTAGGACGAAGGAAGTACTAAGTAATGGAGGCATGATCAATGAATCTTGATGTTGAGGAGGGCCAGCTATAGAAATTTTTTAGGAAAAACTATTGTTCTTCAGCATTCAATAACAAATTCAGATTTTTCGGGTGGGCCTTGGCCGGCCTCTGCCTTCACCTTTTTTTAAGGGGAATATATTAATATCGTGAAGATATCAATTACACTCAATCTCTACACTAATAAAAAGTCACAAAGACATCTAAGATGCACGCTACCCAAAAAGAAAATACATGATAGAACCTATAACTGAGGCATAGGGAATGACTTTCATTTTCTCTCTATCTTCCGCAGTGATCGGACATTGAGTCTGACTCAACTTCACACCTTGTAACACAGGCAAGAACCCTTTCTTTGACTGATCCATTTTGAATTTTTTAAAAACTTTATCAAGGATGTGCTTTGTGAAAGTCCAATAAAGCGTCTTGATCTATCTCTATAGATTTTGATGCCCAATATATAAGCAGCTTCACCGAGGTATTTCATTGAAAAATTCTTGTTCAAGTATCCTTTTATGCTATTCAGAAATTCTATATAATTTCCAATTAACAATATGTTATCCACATATGATATTAGAAATGCTACAGAGCTCTCACTCACTTTCTTGTAAATACTGGTTTCTTCAAAAGTCTGTATAAAACCATATGTTTTGATCACACTATCAAAGCACGTATTCCAACTCCGAGAGGTTTGCACCAGTTCATAAATGGATCGCTGGAGTTTGCACACTTTGTTAGCACCTTTAGGATCGACAAAACCTTTGGGTTGCATCATATACAATTCTTCTTTAAGAAATCCATTAAGGAATGCAGATTTAACGTCCATTTGCCAAATTTCATAATCATAAAATGCGGCAATTGCTAACATGATTCAGACAGACTTAAGCATCGCTAGGGGTGAGAAGGTCTCATCGTAGTCAACTCCTTGAACTTGTCGAAAACCTTTCACAACAAGTCAAGCTTTGTAGAAAGTAACATTACCATCAACGTCAGTCTTCTACTTGAAGATTCATTTATTTTCTATGGCTTTCCGATCATCGGGTAAGTCAACCAAAGTCCATACTTTGTTCTCATACATGGATCTCATCTCAGATTTCATGGCCTCAAGCCATTTCGCGGAATCTGGGCTCCTCACCGCTTCCTCATAGTTCATAGGTTTGTCATGGTCTAGTAACATGACTTTCAGAACAGGATTACCGTACTACTCTAGTGCGGAACGCACTCTTGGTTGACCTACGAGGTTCGGTAGTAACTTCATCTGAAGTTTCATGATCATCATCATTAACTTCCTCACTAATTGGTGTAGGCATCACTGGAACTGATTTCTGTGATGAACTACTTTCCAACTCGAGAGATGGTACAATTACCTCATCAAGTTCTACTTTTCTCCCACTCACTTCTTTCGAAAGAAACTCCTTCTATAGAAAGGATCCATTCTTAGCAAAAAGTATCTTGCCTTCAGATCTGTGATAGAAGGTGTACCCAACAGTTTATTTTGGGTATCCTATGAAGGCACACTTCTCCGACTTGGGTTCGAACTTATCAGGCTGAACCTTTTTCACATAAGCATCGCAACCTCAAACTTTAAAAAACGACAGCTTAGATTTCTTGCCAAACCATAGTTCATACGGTGTCGTCTCAACGGATTTAGATGGTGCCCTATTTAACGTGAATGCAGCTGTCTCTAATGCATAACCCCAAAACGATAGTGGCAAATCGGTAAGAGACATCATAGATCGCACCATATCTAATAAAGTACGGATACGATGTTCGGACACACCATTACACTGTGGTGCTCCGGGAGGCGTGAGTTGCGAAACTATTCCACATTGTTTCAAATAAAGACCAAACTCGTAACTCAAATATTCGCCTCCGCGATCAGATCGTAGAAACTTTATTTTCTTGTTACAATGATTTCCCACTTCACTCTAAAATTCTTTGAACTTTTCAATTGTTTCAGACTTATGTTTCATTAAATAGATATACCCATATCTGCTAAAATCATCTGTGAAGGTCAGAAAATAATGGTACCCGCCGCGAGCCTCAACAATCATCGGACCGCATATATCAGTATGTATTATTTCCAATAAGTCAGTGGCTCGCTCCATTGTTCCGGAGAACGGAGTGTCTTGGTCATCTTGCCCATGAGGCATGGTTCGCAAGCATCAAGTGATTCCAAAAGCCCATCTGCATAGAGTTTCTTCATGCGCTTTACACCAATATGACCTAAACGGCAGTGCCACAAATAAGTTGCACTATCATTATTAACTTTGCATCTTTTGGCATCAATATTATGAATATGTATATCACTACGATCGAGATTCAACAAAAATAGACCACTCATCAAGGGTGGATGACCATAAAAGATATTACTCATATAAATAGAACAACCATTATTCTCTGATTTAAATAAATAATCGTATCGTATCAAACAAGATCCAGATATAATGTTCATGCTCAACGCTGGCACCAAATAACAATTATTTAGGTCTAAAACTAATCCCGAAGGTAGATGTAGAGGTAGTGTGCCGACGGCGATCACATCGACCTTGGAACATGTTTCTGATGTATAAAAAATATGAAAAATGTATAAAAAAATTAAACATAAAAAATATATATTATAATAAAAATGTTAATCATGTATTTGGAATATGCTAAACGTTTATACATAAAATGTTCTTGATGTATATAAAAAATCTACAATGTTTGTGAAAAAAGGGGACATAAAAAAATAGTATATGTTTATAAAAATGTAATGTTGTATGTCCTAAATGTTAAACGTGTACCTAACGAATGTTCCTGATGCCTACAAAAAAATGTACTACATGTATGAAAAAGTAGACATCAGAACAATATAAGAAAACGAAGGAAACAAGAAAGGAAGGAGCAAAACCAGTAAAAACCATGACAGAAATGAATAATATGATGAAAAAACAAGGAAAAATAACCATGAAAGAAACCCCGCAGGAAAAACAGAAAGAAAAAATGAATATAATGAGTAAAATCTTCAGGTGAAGGGAGCATATATCTCGCTGCCTGCAGCGGCTACCACGCACCAGTAACGATGCACCAGAGGATAGCTCTTCTTTTACACATCAATCGTATAAATAACCAGCGTGATGGTAATATGACGGACCTAAAAATACGTAGTCACTTCCCTGGCTTAGGGGCTCAGTAAACTCGAACGGAGGGTATACATAGTACATACTACTCGCTTCGTCTAAAAATAAGGGTAGCTAGTTTAATAAATCAGTGACATTTATTTTAAGATGAAGAGAGTACTAAGTGGTGGAGGCATGATCAATGAATCTTGATGTTGAGGAGGGCCAGATATAGAAAAGATTCAGGAAAAACTATTGTTCATCAGCATTCAACAACAAATTCAGATTCTTCGGGCCGGCCTTGGCCGGCCTCCGCCTCCACCC
Organism: Aegilops tauschii subsp. strangulata; assembly: GCF_002575655.3. Taxonomy (NCBI): domain Eukaryota; kingdom Viridiplantae; phylum Streptophyta; class Magnoliopsida; order Poales; family Poaceae; genus Aegilops; species Aegilops tauschii. The sequence continues at coordinate 243,300,415 of NC_053041.3, forward strand.
CTATTTTATAAAGAAGGGAATAAATTAATATCATGAAGCTACACCTAATCTCTACACTGATAAAAAGTCATAAAAACATCTAAGATGCACACAATCCAAAAAGAAAAGAAGAAAAAATGGTCTCATCGAAGTGATCAACTCATCTCAGCATCAGTACACAACCACCATCAAAGACAACACCCGAAAAATATAAAAAGTCTCCAAAAGCGACACCTTCAAGAAGAAAACAGTGCACAAGCGCCGTCATCGCTCAATCCAAGATCATAGGTTTTCACCCTGGTGAAAGACCGAGCTCTCTAAACAATACCTTCAACAAGGCAATTGCCAAGCACAATCAATAAAAGTCAGACCTTAGGTTTTTACCCTAAAAGTCACGATTTGGCACCCGAGGAGCACCACCAAAAATGAAATCCTCCTCCGCCACCGCCCCCACTTGACACTGTTGCTATTGAAAGTTATCAAACGCTGGCGGACTCCATCGCCTACTAGGCCCCCTCCACCTTATTGATCCTCGGATCTTAGTCATCAAGACTTTCTCCGCCGCTGTCTGCTCCATGAAAATCAAGATGCCGACATGTTCCATGGTGTCACCAAACAACAGAGCTTCGCGCCGCGCCCTCCTGAAGCCGCGTAGGCTGATATGGACGCGCACGACCGGATACTATCCGATACAGATATCCTTGGGCAAGATCTTCGACAGTAATTCCGGAACACGTCGATGGCCAGGTCGAGGAGGACCGATCATGCAAATATTTGCCGTGATGCGACAAAAGCACAAGGACCGTCACCACACCGCTGCGTCCACCATGCCGACACCATCGCTGCCACGAGGAGGAAACCGACCCTCGCTGCCCACAACCTGCGACTCCAAGCGCCAGACCTAACAGAACCGACACCCACCATCCCGCCGCGTCGGCCCGCCCCGCCACCTTCGCCACGCAGCAGCCGCCACATCCACGCACCACCGCGTCCAAGGCCCGGCCGTCCGAGACGCCGCCGCAACGCCCTGCGAGAACACTGCGCTCCCCGCCCGCTCGCCATGCCCCGCGTCGTAGCCAACAGGGGAGGAGGGATAAGAGGCCTCGCTGGCAGCTGGGCTTCGCCCGGCGATGCCCTCTGGTGGCGGCGAGGGGAGGGGAAGGCGGGGAGCAGGTGCAGGCAGCGGTGGCTAGGGTTTCGCCCAGCCGCCCTGCCTCCGCCCCTATCTACACAGTATAGTTTGCTAAAGAAAAGAGAGACTACACAGTACATACTACGAAAACAAAGACAAATCACGCGGGGCTAGCAAATCCACATCTGACAGTAACGCGTACATTGTAGTGGACTCAGTGCTTTCATTATTATTTTTCTACTAGCAAATATACCCGTGCGTTGCAACGGGAGACAAAAAATTATAGCTAACCAAATAAGTATGACTAAATATCCTGATATATGAGCGTACTCTATTTTAACACAGTGGCTCACCATGTTGTCATTTATTTTCTTTCTCACCCTAGCCGATGATGGTCGTGATGTCCACGGGATCACAATGCATTCGACGCGGTAAATCCCAAGGCTACGAGTTTGCCAGTGCATGTCACACTTTTAATTATGTTGCACAAGGGAACGTTTAAAACTTTAAAAGCAAATCTCATTGAGCACGAACTACCCCCAACGCCAAGACATATAAAGACTTTCGAAAAACTAATCAAATCCTAGACATAAACCAGTGAACAGTTTTTCAAATCGACAAACAATTTTTTTCGAAAAATTTGATTTTCTCAAAAAAATCATGAACATTAGTTTTGTTTACAATCTTTTTAAATGTATGAACCAGTTTCGAATTCCTTAAATTTTTTTGTCTCAACAAACATTTTTTGAATCGATGAACTTTTTAAAAAAATTGGGGAATAAATTTAAAAAACAAATATTTATTTTTATTTTTGTGAACATATTCGAAAATTTCATGGACATTTTTTTTCAGATTCCCGAATATGTTTTGAATACACGATCATTTTTTCAAAATCATGAAAATGATTTTATTTCCCGACCATTTTTTCCACATTGTGATTTTTTTTATAATTTTGCGACAGTTTTACAAAACCACCAACATTTTTGAATCTGCCAAATTTTTATGATTTTCTAAACAATTTTGTATTCATGTATTTTTAGATTTCTCAAACATTTTTTTACTTGCAACTTTTATAATATTAAAATCCCCAAGTAATTTAAAGAATAAAGAAGAAAGAAAAAAGAATGAGAAAAGAAAAGACAAAAAAGTAAAATGAAAAAAAAAACAGGGGAGTGAAGCCCCGCACGATTCCCGAATATGTTTTGAATACACGATCATTTTTTCAAAATCATGAAAATGATTTTATTTCCCGACCATTTTTCCACATTGTGATTTTTTTATAATTTTGCGACAGTTTTACAAAACCACCAACATTTTTGAATCTGCCAAATTTTTATGATTTTCTAAACAATTTTGTATTCATGTATTTTTAGATTTCTCAAACATTTTTTTTAACTCGCAACTTTTATAATATTAAAATCCCCAAGTAATTTAAAGAATAAAGAAGAAAGAAAAAAGAATGAGAAAAGAAAAGACAAAAAAGTAAAATGAAAAAAAAACAGGGGAGTGAAGCCCCGCACATGGGCCGGCTGATGAACACATACATGGGTACGACATGCGTGACTCGTGAGAAAAGAAAGCTATAAAAATTTTGGACACTAGGGATCGAACCGAGGTCTCGTCACTAGAGGAGGGATAGGCCGATCACTCTGCTGCTCTTCGTTCTGTGACTATTGTACGTCGCGTCCCTTTGGAGCAACGAAAAAGGCGGTGATTTTTGTCCGACAAGTTGAATCGTTTTTCCCACTTACCGGTGGCATTGATGGGTAATTTTTACCAACTCAAAGGATAATTTTAATGACGAACGACCAGAAGCGATAGCCGCTTTATTAGTAGGTAAAGATAGTATTGTACTATTACGAGTCAAATTTTGACCATCCCCAGGACTAACCAAACATGAGGTGTGTGCCACAAAATTATATCACTGAATTTGCGTTTGAAAGAGATTTCTCGTGGTATACATATAGTGTATGCTTCACTAGTGAAATTTGTCGTCAAACTTTAACCTAAAATGCGAGGGGGCACAATAAAATTGGATGGAGGAAGTACGATCTATCGTACTCCAACACGATAAATAAATAGCACTACCAATATATATATATATATATATATATATATATATATATATATATATATATTGTAAACTTTGGCACCGCAGTACAGTTATACGAGTGGCCATACTTTTAGTTCAGGGAACGCCTGGTAATTCTCAGCCTGTGCATAAACGGGTGCATGTAGCCATGGCGATCACCTCTGGTGTAATTATGAGATTTCCATACTATTGACATATTCACAGCTACTATATGTAAGCGTAATTTCTCCTCCGTAATCTTGCAGCAACTGTAGCTGTTCACCCTCCAAATCCCCCATCTTTGTTGGAGACGAGCTTGTTGCTAGTTGAAGCGGTTGAAGAAGGAGACGACGTGGTTGTAGACGTAGTCCTTGGCGCAGGTGCCGATGACGAAGTCGGCGTGCGCGAACTGCTCCAGGTACTGCACCGTGAGCCTGCCGGGGTCGTGGCCCCGGAGGTCGCCGAGGAGGCGGCCGACGTCGCCGGGGTCGGCCAGCTCGTCCCGGCCGCCGTAGCTGAGGAAGAGCGGGAAGCCCGCCGGTATGTTGGACATGTTGTACGCCGGCGGGTCCGGCTGGCCGTACTTCTCCACGTTCACGCCCGGCCACACGTAGTCGTACTTGGACAGCACGCCGTCGCGGAACGTCTGGGCGAGGTGCACCATGGTCTTGGTGGACGTCGGCTGCGGCTCGTACTGGAGGAAGACGTCGACGGCCGAGCTGTTGAGGCAGTAGTTCTTCCCTGCCATACGCACACGGCATGGACGCTCAGCTCTGAAACCTCTCGATGCATGCACACATACTACTACTAGCAAAAAGTAGTGATACCTGTGAAGTCTGTGAGGAGGTCGTAGCAGTTGGTTCCAGGATGGCGGCACAGTTCCTTGAAGAGGCTCGCCACCGCCGGCCTGCAGCGAACAATGAAGCAGCAACGCGTCAGCCAGCCAGCTCCGAAGAAGCAGGAATTTAATCAGCCTCCGAACTGAAGATACTAGTGAGAGAATGAATGGCGTACGTTACTGGGTTGAACTCCGCCACACCGAGGATAGTGATGAGCTGGTTGGTCGTCAACATGGAACAAAAATCGCACAGATTATACTAAGAAATTAAGTTGAGAAGAAGACCGGATTTGATGCGTCAGACATCCATTTCAGCTGTACGGTACCTCTCCAACGAATGCTTTGGCGAGCAGTATGCCGAGGGGGGTGGTCATGTGGGACAGATAGGCGACCGGGGTCAGCAGCGCCGCCGACTTGAGCTTGTCCACCGTCCTGCCCTCCGAGAAGGCCGCCAGCGCCACCAGCGTCCCCTGCGTACACACATACATAGTACGTGCCAGAAGTAGCATGGTCGACCATGATAAGTAGTAGTAGAAGCAATGGAGGAGAAATAGGCGGAGACTGAGAAAGCTCTGGACTGGACAGCTTGTTTATTTACCATGGAGTGGCCGAGGAAGTGTGGCTTCTGCTCGGTGTGGCTGTAGATGTAGTCAACCAGGCTCGGCATGTCGTTCACCACCAGGTCGTCCCACGACCAGTCCCAGTACCTCTGGTCACAATTAGTTAGGACGACTTAATCAGGACAACTAATTTAGTTGGCCAGGGTATCCATCATTCACGACTGTAGTAGGAGTAGGTACCCGGGAGGAGGAGTCGAGGGAGACGTGGCGGCTGCTCCACCTGGTGCCCCTGTTGTTGGCCACCCACACGTCGAAGCCGCTGTCCGCGAGGATGTACGCCAACGATTCCTCCGGCGAGCTGAGCAGCCATGTCATGCCGTCCTGCATGCATGCATGCATACCCCGGCGCCGTTAGTCCCCCTTATCTCTCACATTAATGCACCATACCAAATCTCTACCATTATTTTTGTGTCACGCCCAAACGTGCAGACTCAAGGGCACGCATGACGGCATCGATCACATCGCTTTGTGCCACACGACGTCCACCGGCGTGCATGACGCCATGACACCATCCATCATACCATGTTTGGCGCCATGCATGCCCTGTGTGCGATGATCCTAACTTAACTTATGGGAGGAAGTCTACGGGCTATACGCGTACCGTGAGAACGCCGTGCTGCAGAAGCACCGGCTGCCCCGCGCCGCCGCCGCCGCTGGCGCGCCGGCCCCTCGGGATTCGTTGCAGGCTCAGGATGTACCCATCCACCGTCGTCACCTACACCCCAATCAACAAGCCAATGAATCAACGACTGACCATCTTCTAACACGACCGGAACATCTGATCGATCTGTGTCAAGATCAGTCCGAACCGTGTGCTCCTCGCAGGGGTAGCCGAAGGGGGCCACGGCCAGCGCGCACGCGCCCACGCCCGCGGGAACACTGTCGCGCCGCCTCGTCGCGAGGTGGCCGGCCGGGACGCGGGCCTCAGCGGCGGCGGCGCAGAGGATGATCAGGACGGCGACCGCCGCAGGGCCCATGCTTGCCGCCCGTGCGCGCGGCGGGGCGTCCACTCCACTAGCCTAGCTACCCGGTGCCTTGGTGTGGTGGCGGTGGTGCGCGGATAGTGCTGAGTGCGCGCGATCGAGGGGGTATTTAAAGTGCGAGCAAGGTGGCGCGGATGGAGGCGACCGAGGTTAGTGCAGGGCGAGTGATCCGGCCGGCGAGGTGGGCTGCGCCCGCGTGTGAACGGATGGGCCGGCCGGTGAGCGGGATGAGATTCCTGCATGGTTTCCTCTTGCTTTCTTCGACTCGACACCTTTTAATTGGCTGGCTCGGCGCAGCTCAGCTTGGCCCTGGGGATGGGATGAGCACCGGCCATGCTGCCTTGCTTGCACGGCTGCACGTCCGCTTAATTAGCATACGTGCGTTTCCACAAGGTTATTTTTTTTTCGGTGCTTGTGGGCAGCGTTCACAAGGTTATTTGGTCTTGCTAAGTTCTAGCAAGTGTGTAACTGCAGTGTTGTGCCGGGCTCTCCGAAGGTAACTGATCGACAGTCTGAAATGGTGAAACGGTATTGACATATGTCCCAGTCAAGTAGTACATGCACTTCTTGTACTGTTGTGGATTGATGATTAAGGAGCAATCTCACTTCTTTCTTTGATGTCGACGTGCCTTTGTAGAGTGACACGTGTATTAGGTCGCAACAAAACGTCGAGTGAATCATCTCCATGCTGCTGCGAGGCCAAATGCTTAGTACCTGGTCCACACACTGAGATGCAGTATAAAAGCTAGAGGTCTCCAAGTGCCGTAAGACTAGTCACAATGGGTAGTAACTTAGACTAGTCACAATGGGTAGTAACTTAGACTAGTCACATGCATATGTTACTAGTCAATGTTACTACCTCCACAATGGGTAGTAAAATATGGGTTACCACCTATGTTACTCCCACTGTGGGTAGTCTAATGAGTGCAATCCATCGATGTCGTCCTGGGAGCGGTGTACTTTATGTTTCACATTATTTTCGTACTCCCCCGATCCATTGTAGCAATTTGACTGACTTGCTTTGGGATGTGTGTGTCGTAGCTGAAGGATGTTGCGCAGAAAGAGACCACATAGCTAGTGGGGCATACAATGGTGGAGCAATTCCCTTCTATCTGTTGCCACAACATACAGCAATCGCAATGTTATATATACTCCAGCGCCTGCCACCAAACTTTAGCTCGAATTGTAGGCATGCATGGTCAATAGTTACATTTTGATTGGGAAGAGTTGTGTCTTTTATATATTAACTGACGAATGCCCCACGGAGTAAAAACACTGGAGTAGTTGCATGACCAATAAGGAAAAGTATTTTTCAAATATGTCTTTTTAGTATCATAAAGTGAAACAAAAATAATAATTAACATAGCGCCACTTTGTGTTGTCGAGGAAGGGAGTGTTTTTTTTCTTCATAAACTTAGGCACACCGGATGCATTGAGTAGCACCCTTAGCTTCCAATTGCATTGGCATATTTCTTGTGGGATTCACTTCCGAAAAAATAAAGCACGACAAATAATTAATAGTGAATCAATCTATAAAGTTGAAGAGGTGGCATGAAATGAGGAGTTGAGATGTGCCACACAGGACCCACATGCATGTGTGCATTATCTACAACTAGAAGGGTTTAACGTGATTCGCTGTGCCATTGGTGTTGTTGGGCTTTCATAAATTTTGTTTGTTATTTCGTTTGGCGCGTGGGGAAGATGGTGTGTGCTTTCTTTTTTTATAATGCAGTGTTTTAGTGGGCTGTCTTGGCAGTGTGATTCTTGGTTATCCAATAATTAACTCATATTTATGTGAGAAAATTTCTTGGTTGGTGGCCGCATGTATTATATTGGAATGTACAATCTAAATTTCTTAACGAGGATCCATTGGAGGGCAAGTCTGGTGCCAGCAGCCGCAGTAATTCCAGCTCCAATAGCGTATATTTAAGTTGTTGCAGTTAAAAAGCTCGTAGTTGGATCTTGGGCCTGGTCGGCCGGTCCGCCTCACAGCGAGCACCGACCTACTCGACCCTTCGCCGGCATCGCTCCTAGCCTTAATTGGCCGGGTCGTGTTTCCGGCATCGTTACTTTAAAGAAATTAGAGTGCTCAAAGCAAGCCATCGCTCTGGATACATTAGCATGGGATAACATCATAGGATTCCGGTCCTATTGTGTCGGCCTTCGGGATCGGAGTAATAATTAATAGGGACAGTCGGGGGCATTTGTATTTCATAGTCCGAGGTGAAATTCTTAGATTTATGAAAGACGAACAACTGCAAAAGCATTTGCCAAGGATGTTTTTATTAATCAAGAACGAAAGTTGGGGGCTCGAAGACGATCAGATACCGTCCTAGTCTCAACATAAACGATGCCGACCAGGGATCGGCGGATGTTGCTTATAGGACTTCGCCGGCACCTTATGAGAAATCAAAGTCTTTGGGTTCCGCGGAGGGTATGATTGCAAGGCTGAAACTTAAAGGAATTGACGGAAGGGCACCACCAGGCGTGGAGCCTGCGGCTTAATTTGACTCAACGCGGGGAAACTTACCAGGTCCAGCATAGTAAGGATTGACAGACTGAGAGCTCTTTCTTGATTCTATAGGTGGTCGAGGCGCTACAATGTCATATATTGACGTTTCTTTTCTCTAGGCGGTGAGAGAATATGCGGGATTAATGTGTTTTCTAGGTCGGTTGCTGCCGATGAGTTTGAGAAATTGTTAAGTGTGTGCCCATGGTAGCAGTGTATATGGTCAGTTTTATACCAGACCCAAAAAGTTGATAATGTTGTCTGCTAAACGGACATAATTTTGTAATCTTTTGCATTCTCTTCTCATGCGACTAGCTTTCTATATCGTCAATTATTACCATGGCAATTTGTGTTCCATGTGTGTGTTATAAATTTTTCTACAAATAAAATTATTCACGAAAATTACCATGGCAATTGTGTGTTTCATCCTCACCATCTGTTAAGAGTTGTTGCATCTCAAGCAGTAGTCTGATACATGATTCGATGTAAAAAAAAATCAGAATACACAAGTGTGATTGTAGGAATGTGGATTCTAGGTACATGTATTTTTCGAAGCAAACTTTGAAGCTGGTAGTTGATTAGTTTCACCTATATATGTGTGACAAATCTTAGGGAATCACTTGACCCATACCAAGTTGCACAGTCGGAAAACCAACAAGAACATATGTGAACAATCGGTAAGTAGTGTCCTTCTGGTTGTAAGTGATTTCAGAAGGTGTTGTCTGCACCATATATACTGTACACAATATGCAGTAGGCGGGGTGTGTAGTGTAGATCAAAAGCTACATCCTACTGACTAGTTAGTCAGGAAACTAAAAGGAAGAACACACGTAAACAGTTGGCCCTCCCGTATAGTGCACCGCCGCAACCGCAAGAGATGACGGATAATGTGGAGTACTCAATTGGACTTAGGTACTGCAGCCAAGCATTTTTAGCTTTTTTATGCAGATTGCATTAAGAAGGGCAGATAAAGCCTTTTTTATGCTTTTGCCATGATCCGTAGATCAAATTTCACTAAAATTTGCCATATCACATGCACATCTTTTTGCACTCCTAAGTTTCCGCATGCTTGGCAAATCTTGATTCACAAGGTTAGCAAAGAATTGTTCGATGAAATTTTTTGTCATGGCAAGTGCTTTTAGCTTTTTGCCATGTTGTCAATATAGCTTTTGCCATCTCACCAATACAACTCTTTCCATCCCACAAACACATTTTCTACAAGGCACAATTGTCAAAAAATTGTGGCAAATTCACTTTACGGCCCATCGCAAATTTCCTTTTTTAGACAATGTCAAACTTCTTTTTTATGGTCCATGGAAAATTCACTTTGTAGACCATGGCAAATTCACTAAATGGACCATGGCAATTTTCTTTTTTCTTTGGACGATGGCAAACTTCTTTTTTAAAGAACAATGGCAAATTCACTATATGGATCACAATTTCACTTTTCCTCTAAAAATTATTGTGTTATGAGAAGAAATATCCCAAACCCATGGGAAATTCTTATAATTTGACATCTTTTTCAAATACCAGATTTTCCTCACTTTTTTCCATGCGCCCATAACAAAATCCCCAAAAAGTTTCCATGTTAGTTTGGACAACAGAATTTCCTAAAAAAATATTTTTCATTTTTATTGTTGGTACCATGGCAATTTTCTTAATTAGACCATGGTAGTTCTTTAGGTAGCATGAAAATTTGATTATTTTAGACCATGACAAATTATTTAATTTTTAACCATGGCAAATCTAATATCTATACCTTGGTATATGTGTTGGTTAAAGCATGAGAATTAATTACACTACAAAAAAAGTCACTTCCGTGATGATACGTGTTTGTCACAGTAGGTCACGTTTTCTGTCATGCATGTACATCCATGACAATTTTATGACAGTATCAAGATAGTCATACATGTGCTGTCGTAGAAGTGTCCCATGACATCACCAAAATTATCATCACGGAAGTGTTCACTTCCATGACGATAAATCGCGCGTCATAGAAGTGCTTTCGTCAAGGGTGACCGACACGTGGCATCGACCGTAACGGGTCGCCGTTAAGCTATCGGGTCTGGTTTTGGATCCGATAACCCGTTAACAGCCCGGACCAATGGGGATTTTCCACGTGTTCTCATTGGCCGGAGGAAACACGTGTTGGCTCAACGTTCGGACAGATGTCATCCACTCATTGGACATGAGGCGCCTATGATACGTCGACACGTGGCACGGCCCAACAGAGGCCCATTCCGGTGAATAGGCCGGCCCAGCTAAAGGACCACCATGTTTTTTCAGACACTAGTGGGCTGGCCTGTTAACAGCCTGCCATCTTTTGGGCCAAATTGAGGCCCATAGCAGATCAGGCCTGTTCACATCCTGCCGTGTTTTGGGCCAAATTACGGCCCATATCAGATCAAACCCGTTAACAGGCCACTGTTCTTTTGGGCCCATTCTAAGACAAGTTTGTATTTCAGTCTGTTAAATGCCCGTTAACCAGTTCGGTCCGATAATAGTTTCGGCCTGTTAGCGGCCTGTGGTGCATCTGGGACGCTGTCGGGCCGGTTTAGCTTTAGGCCCTTTAACGGCCCATGCAGAAACTGGGCTAGTTCTTGCCCGAAGTAACTTTAGGCCTCTTAACGGCCCGTAGTCTTCGTGGATAAATTTCAGCCCAACAGGCCTATCAGCCTGTTAATGGCCCGTGGAACAGTTGGGCCGAATTACATCCCGCGTTGAATCAGGCCTGCTTACAGCCCATCTGATAATGGCCCATGACACTTTTGGGACTATGGCCCGCGCGGATACCGGTCTGCTTAAAGCCCATAATTTTATTGGGCCAAACAGGCCTGAGATATATTTTGGCTTGTTAACTGCTCGTCCTATTTGGGCCAAACATGGGCCTTAGGCAGTTTCGGCCTGTATTGGCCCGTGAATTTTTCGGCCCAACGCTGGCCCAATCTAGGTTTTAGCCTGTTAAAAGCCCATGTTATTCTCTGGCCCAGCTGGCTAGAACTTTACTCGGCATGTTAAAGGCGGGAAACTACTATAGGTTTAGACCTGCTAATGGCCCAAGATGATTATAGGCCCATGTTTTGGCCCATATGAGTAACGGGCCAGCCTGAAGACCGACAACACCGAGATCCACTGAACCTTCCGGCCCAAATTACAGCATACCGACCAAAGAATAAACCTAGACTATACAATATAGAAATTACGACATATTACATCCATTGGGAATCAAAGTTCGCTACCGGTGACCATAAAGCGCAACGTGACCGCGGATTACATACACTGGGCATCAAAGGTCGCCACCAGTGCATATAAACGCGTCGACAAAAGAATATACAAAACTGAGAGCACTTCAGAAGGCACTAGGCCTTTACAGGACGGGCCCCGCAAGCAGACGAACAAGCTGACGCGACCTCAGTTGTGTCAACGATAGATGCTCCATCCCTAGCTGTATGGCACGATAGTGCGCATGGCAGTCCTCTGACATCTTCTTTGCATCTTTGACTTCAAGTCGGAGCTGAGCTGAAGCAAGCCTTTCCGCTTTAAGTTGAGACTGAAGCAGTCGAACTGATTGAGGCAGCGACTGCACAGAGGTTGTCTCACACCTGCTGGTGAGTATCTTCAACTCACTATCTTCATCAAGACAGGACCATGGGGTCATCTCGCTGTCCTCAATATGATTTGGCTCACTATCTTCCCTAAAGTTCTGCCTGGCATAAGAGATACGACTCTGAAAGAGAAACAAGGAGACACGTAACAGGTTTCACAATTATATAAGCAAATAAATGGATCTGTTTTGCATAAGGAACATGTTTTTACAACTACAACTTAAAACTAGTAGTTGTTGCAAACATCCAATCAGATGTAGACAACAAAGTAAACAACAGTGGAGGAAATGATGCCTATCCAACTCTATACTAGAACAAAGTTTGAAGGCTTGAGAAGGATGAACTTGCATTACATGTTAACATGGGCTGGACAAAGCCCATCTCCATGTTGATGGAAGGATAATTCAATAAATTCCCCAAAGAAAATTCTTTATAAGCGTTGCCATTTTTCTACATTTTGCAAAGAGTAAATATAGGTCAAACAATATTGGAAGAAACAGAGGATAATGAAGCTCAAGTGCAGAATAATGATACATAATCAAATAACAATTAATTAAGTACATGGTTACAAGGTAAAATGTACTGACAAGAGGAATGCAGACATCAACGTGTGCAGTGGCATTGGCTTTATTCAACATTTTGGTAAGAGTAAATGTAGATATGATAATTTGGAGAAAGTGGAGGGCAGGGCAGATAAGATGCATAGTAATGCTAGACAATCAACTATCTCGCGATGCAAGTACAGTAATACCACCACCGTCCGTTATTACTTGTCGCTCAAATGGATGTATCTAGCACTATTAAGTTCTAAATACATCCAATTGATCAACAATTAATTCGATACAGAGGGAGTACATGCAACCGGTACATACATGAGCAATCCAAAACTTCATAACCATTGTGTTAATTCTACATTTATCTAAGAGTAAATATAGATCTTATAATTTCAAGCAAAGGGAGGATAAAGAAGCAAACATTTACAGTGTTGCTACATAATCAAACAGCAATGAGTGTACGTATGCTAACAAAGGGCAAGAGGTACTGACAAGAGCAATGCAGAGCCCAGTATTGTTGTGAGATCCTATGATCCTTTGAGCAAGGAGCTTCATCTGAAATTAGTTTTCATACAAGAGAGAAGGTAAGGCACATGCAGAAATTTAGGAGTTTAAATTTTGAATTGATATCATAGACAGTACCTGACGCTGGGCTGTCAGCAGTTCTAATAGGGGTTTAGCCAATGTAGTAGGGGTAGAGTGTGGTACAGTTGGGCCTGTGTTTTCTGTGGCTGTTGATCTATCTGATTTATCAGGTATCACTACCTTTTCCAAATACCTAGTTTGTACTCCTTGAGGATCTACACTCACCCTCTTCCTTTTGGACATCTATTACGAAAGAACAACATTTGACTGGAAAAACATAGTATGACGACACATGGAATAGGTACAGAAAATGGATAGGTATGGCATATACTCATATATGATGCTTAAACTAAGCAGATGGTGTAACAAAGTAGAAGTAATGCAAGAGGTCAGATGCAAAATATGTGCGACCAATACAACCTTGCCAAGTTAGAGCAAGCACCTTGATGGGTGAATAAGATAGGCCATCCTCCACCATGCCAAGTTTGTTAGCCAGTGGATTGTTCCGCAATATTCCTCTCGTGCGCCCATTCTCATATTCATTTTGATAATGTTCAGTACCTGACATGCATGAAAACATAAAAACAAGTGAGATTATCTTTGTAATGCAGAAGTGATTCTAATCCAATACTGCCTCCCTGTAAACCCCTTTATGCTATCTCTACAATTGTTCTGAGAGATGCCATGCATGCTGTAACTTGGTGTGTGCCTTAATATAATGTGGCCTTCTACTCAAAATATGAGAGCTCTAGAAGTGATGATACTTCGTAGATGACAGCTTCAACATATAGTAAAGAAGAACAAGTCGACCTGACCTGACAGATTCAAAATATACTAAGGGAGAACAACTCGACCTGACCAGTCGACCGCAAGTGTCTCTACTACTCTTCCCAACAAGGAACATACTTATTAAAGAAGAGAAGAGGATCATCTTAAAGAAGAGAAGAAGAGCAAGCAGATTGAAGATATTACAAGTCTTTCTATACAATGTCGGTTACCCACCCATGATGAACCAGAGCGCACAGAGAAATAGTATTCCTTCCGGTCTCTCCATATGTGGCTCACATGCATTTCGAAACTAAAGTAGGAACATTTAGCTGACCAATTAAACATCTCTCAATTTTACTAATATCAACATAATATCATATTTGAATTTGTACAACTAAGCTTGTTTAGCTCGATGGGTGGAGAAGTGCTATTACGACACGAGCCACGTAGGCTGATCGTGGTCATCATAAAATGGGGAAACCATAAGCATGATGAGTATAGTGTTGACCGTGGCAGTGGGATGGCAGATCTGAAGTTGCAAACCGCGCAAAGGGTAGTTAGCAACCGATATTTGCTTTGAAATAACAACTAAGATTTGGTATGGACAAGAAAGTACAGTCAACAAGTGACAAAGAAATGCAATTCTACTGTCTCTCTATATGTCGCGACATGCATTTGGAAACTCAAGTGGGACCTTTAGCTAACCAATTAAATGTGTCTGTTAACTAATATCAGTATCATATCACAATCATATTTGAACAACTAAGCCCTGTGTTGTTTAGCTTGATGGGTGCAATCATGCTAGTATGACAGAAAGCACCTATGCAGATCATAGTAGAGTAGATAAAAGGGGAAAACCCTAAGCATCAAGAGTAAAATCAGGAAAGTGGAACTAGCTGGACCAGTGGGTGGCGCACATGCTTTTCGAAACGAATATAGGAACATTAGGTGACCAATTAAACATTCTCTGTTTTAGTAATATGAGCATCATATCAGATTCGTATTTCAACACCTAAGCTTTGGAATTATGAGTGGCATGTTGTTTTGCTTGATAGGTTGAGGTCTTGAGGAGCAGTGCTAGCATGACACGAAGCACCTACGATGATGGTAGTGAATATAAAGGGGGGAAACCATAAGCTTTACGAGTATAGTGACCGTGCCATGGCGGATCTGAAGGTGCAAACCGGACAAAGCTACTTTGCAACCAATGTTTGCTTTCAACTAGCCACTACGATTTGGTACAGACCAGAAAAGTACAGTAAACAATTTATGATCTATTTTCCGTGTGAGATAAATTACTTAAGCACATATGGAAGAGTACCACCTCTCTTGCGACGCCGTGTAGGCCCTTGCTGATACGTTGAGGGTGCTGCGGGTGCGATGGCTGTCAGCGGCGGGGAAGAAGACTTTAGACGGTAGACGGCCGGGTCGGGGGATAAATCCTGTTGCCGTGGACGAGGCGGTCGTAGGAGCGGCAACGGCAAGGTGGACTACGGCGCTGATGAAGCGAGAGGACGCGATGAAAGGATCTTAGTCCGGCGCCGTGGATGAGAGACGTCCATATCTTGCAGTGGACGACGGGGTAGCGGCTCCGGCAAGGTGGAGGATGGGGTGGTGGACAGAGGAGGCTGGCCGTAGTGGGGAGGTTGTTGTGGCGCCGATGGTGTATGAATGCGGAAATGGAGGGGGAGGGGGGGATCTCAAACTTTGGACGCGCTTGTCTGAAATGTGGGAAAGTTACGAACTTATCCCCCGTTTAAAATTTCGGACATCACGTCGGTTGGGGATAGGACGGTAATCTCGCATCTCCTAAATATTTGCCGGTAGCGATTTCGGGCGAGGAGAGGGTGTTTTGCCGCCCACGGTTGGCGCCCACGGTGTATGAATGGGGCTAACAGGTAGGGCGGTTGTGTCACGTCTGAGGGAAGTTACACATCTGCCCCTATTTAAAATATTTGCCTACATCGATTTCGGGCGAGGAGAGTTTTTTTGCCTCCCACCGTGTATGAATGGGGAAATGGAGGGAGAGACACTTGTCTTTCAGACGAGCTTGAATCAAATGTGTTTTGCCGCCCACGTTTGGCGCCCACCGTGTCGGAATGGGCTCAGTAAGGAAATATGCCCTAGAGGCAATAATAAAGTTATTATTTATTTCCTTATATCATGATAAATGATTATTATTCATGCTAGAATTGTATTAACCGGAAACGTAATACTTGTGTGAATAATTAGACAAACAGAGTGTCACTAGTTTGCCTCTACTTGACTAGCTCGTTGATCAAAGATGGTTATGTTTCCTAGCCATTGACATGGGTTGTCATTTGATTAACGGGATCACATCATTAGGAGAATGATGTGATTGACTTGACCCATTCCGTTAGCTTAGCACTCGATCATATAGTATGTTGCTATTGCTTTCTTCATGACTTATACATGTTCCTATGACTACGAGATTATGCAACTCCCGTTTACCGGAGGAACACTTTGTGTGCTACCAAACGTCACAACGTAACTGGGTGATTATAAAGGTGCTCTACAGGTGTCTCCAAAGGTACTTGTTGTGTTGGCGTATTTCGAGATTAGGATTTGTCACTCCGATTGTCGGAGAGGTATCTCTCGGCCCACTCGGTAATGCACATCACTTAAGCCTTGCAAGCATTGCAACTAATGAGTTAGTTGCGGGATGATGTATTACGGAACGAGTAAAGAGACTTGTCGGTAACGAGATTGAACTAGGTATTGAGATACCGACGATCGAATCTCGGGCAAGTAACAAACCGATGACAAAGGGAACAACGTATGTTGTTATGCGGTCTGACTGATAAAGATCTTCGTAGAATATGTGGGAGCCAATATGAGCATCCAGGTTCCGCTATTGGTTATTGACCGGAGACGTGTCTCGGTCATGTCTGCATAGTTCTCGAACCCGTAGGGTCCGCACGCTTAACGTTTCGATGACAGCTCACTACAAAAAAAGACACATCCGTGACATTTTGGGCCGAACGAATTTTTTTCATATGACACTTCTATGACGATAATTGTGACAAAATCCGGTATCATCATAGATGTGGTGGGCTCCTACTTCTATGACAAAAAATCATGACAGAAAATGGGCTTTTCGTCCTGGGCGGGCCGGAGACGCAGCTGCATGACATTCTTTGGGCCGTCCATGACGGAAAAAACCGTAGTAGAAGCGAGGGCGAGGAAAATTTCGGGGAGTTCCCGGTTACGGTGGGAGTTCGGGGGCCGAGCAATGCGCGTTTCTCTCGTACACGTACGCGCGTGTGTGCGAGGCGTTGGCTCTAACTGAACCCGAGCGAGGCGTTGGGCTCTAACTGAACCCGAGCGATTGCATTGCAGGCTACGCGTTACTGAACCCGAGCGATCGATCGATGGCTATTAACTGAACCCGATCGAGCGATTCCTTCACTACTGCTGCTAACTGAAGCCGATCGATGCTGCCTCTGGGATGAACAGTGAGCGTTGCGGGGGGGGGGGGTTGGATGAACAGTGAGCGGTGGCGTTGCCTCTGGATGAACAGGACCCCGGCCGTGGTGTGGTGGAGGGCTGGATGAACAGTAGATGGTGGAGGGGTGGTTGAACAGGACCCCGTGGTGTGGAGGGCTGGATGAACAGTAGACGGTGGAGGGGTGCCCGTGGAGGGGTGGTTGAACAGTAGCCGGTGGAGTAGCGCGCGGTGGAGGCTGGATGAACAGGAGCCCGTGGAGGCTGGAGGAGGTCGACGGTGGAGATGAACAGTATCCCGTGGAGTCCCGTTTTGCGGTACGCCACACCCCTCCCGATGAACAGGACCCCCGTTTCGACCGTAGGAGGTCCGTTTCGTCCGTTTTGCGGTACGCCACACCCGTCCCGATCAACAGGACCCCCGTTTCGACCGTAGGAGGTCCGTTTCGTCCGTTTTGCGGTACGCCACACCCCTCCCGATCAACAGGACCCCCGTTTCGACCGTAGGAGGTCCGTTTCCTCCGTTTTGCAGTACGCCACACCCCTCCCGATCAACAGGACCCCGTTCCGAACATAGGAGGTCCGTTTCCTCCGTTGTGCGGTACGCCAGGCCTCGTTTCCATCGCCTGTTCCGTCCAAGCCCTCCCGATGAACACGACCACGCATTCCGTTCCGACCCAGCCGGTTGGCTCCCACGCGTTCCGTTCCCTCCCGATGAACACGACGCATTCCGTTGCCTCCCCATGAACACGACGCATTCCGTTGCCTCCCCATGAACACGACGACGACGCTGTTTCTCCGTTCCGACCCAGCCATGTACACGAGCCCTGGCCGTACGTATGCGCGAGTAGGCGTTCGAGACCCCGCCCGTATGTACACATACGTGGCCGTATTTTCTTTCTTGCACCCTGGCCGCTGTACATACGTGTACATGCTACGTGCGCGCCTCTACTATGACACGTACGCGCCTCTACTACGACACGTGCGCACCTCTACATCCACCAGTATATATGTACGTACACGTTCGTGACCAGAATGACAACGCTACGTATGCTTCGACCAGGTGGGTCCCGACTGTCAGGCACTTCCTTGCCTGCGAAGATGTAGCTGGTGGGTCCCAGCAATCAGGGGGGCGAATCGTTTTTTTGTTGCCCGGACGCACTTCCTTGCGTGCGAAGATGTAGCTGGTGGGTCCCAGCAGTCAGGGGCAAACGTTTTTTTTGCGAAATACGGTGGCCTGTCCGGTGGGTCCCCACTGTCAGATGGAGGAATAATTATTTTGCACGTAATAAGGAGGCACTTCCTTGCTGCGGCCGTGGACCCAGCTGTCTGCCTCTCCACGTACAGTCCACGTCCGATGGAAGTCGTTCCTTGACCATGTTGACCACGCCGCGCCGAGAGCACCAGGGCGGTGGACGACGGTGAGGCCTAGGAAGGGGAAGACGCGGAGCCGGGGAAGACGCGGCAGTGGATGCCCACGCGTAGAGGAGTACGAGGGTTCAATGGTTCGCTGCGGTGTGAGGCTGCCGTCGCCGCAGAATAACAGGGGGTGTGGGTGAGTAGAGGGATGGCCTGGCCAGCGGTGGGAGTAGTAGGGGGCGATGAGGCCTCCGCCGCATCGCAGCCGGCCACGGGAGGCAGGAGCACGAGGCACGACCGGCGCTGGTTTCGGCGGCTGGAGCAAGAAGACCAGAGGTTGAAGAAGCACTACGGCCGTTGGATGGATATCGTACAGTCACTGGAGCTAGAATCGTGCATATTGACTAAGTTGACAAAGCCCTCCGTCCCCGTCAACTTAGTAGGCCCACAAGTCAGCCTGCCACTATACTGGGTCCCAGCTAATAGGGGGAGTATTCATTTTTTTGTGCGTAATAAGGAGGCACTTCCTTGCGTGCGAAGATATAGCTGGTGGGTCCGAGCTGTCAGCGGTGGTAACATTTTTTTCGCGAAATACAGAGGTTCTTTCGGTGGGTCCCTGATGTCAGGTGGAGGAATCATTATTTTGCGCGTAATAAGGAGGCATTTCCTTGCGTGCGGTCATGGACCCTGCTGTCGGCCTCTCCACGTACAATCCACTTCAGATGCATGTCGGTCGTTGACCACGTTGACCAGGCCGCGCCGAGAGCACCAGGGCGGTGGACGACGGCGAGGCCTAGGAAGGGAATGACACGGAGGCATGGAAGACTCGGCAGTTGTACGAGGGTTTGCTGGTTCGTCTGCCGTCGCCGGAGAATAACAGCAAGTGTGGGTGAGTAGAGGGATGGCTAGGCCAGCGATGGGAGTACGGTGGGGCGGTGAGGCCTGTGCGGCAGCAGAGCCGGCCGCGGGGAGGAGGGAGCAGGCAGTCCCGCCGGCGCATGTTTGAGCGGCTGGAGCAGGAAGAGCAGAGATTGAAGAAGCACGACGGCCGTTGGATGGCCATCCAATAGTCACTGCTTGTGCGTGAACCTTTTTTTAGGAAAGCCTCAAATCCGTGGAAAACAGCATACAACCCATCTGCCATTATTTCTAATAATTTACAGCCCATTTGCTAATTATTAAGGTTTTTTTGGACCCATATTCTTTTTGTTAGCATTACAGCCCATATTGTGGCTACGGTTAAAAAATTATACGAATCTTTGCATATTTCGGTGCGGTCCGAACTGTTTTTAATCCCGAAATTTCGACTCACATTCAAACTGATTTAAAAAATAAATGTATATCAATATAAAATCCAACAAATTCTCCATGCATAAAAATTAATGTAATTTAAAATCTCGGAATAAAAAAAAGATATTTGATACTAATTGCCGGTTTGATGTGTTTTAAAAATGTACAACCCATTTCTCATTACTGATGGGCCATTTTCTCGGCAAGCCGAATGAAAGCTCTCCTCGTCTTGAAAGATTTGCAGCCCAACAGGCCTGACAAAGCGACTTACTTGGCAAATCACAAAAAAACTGGGCTGTGGCCGTGGACCCAGCTGTCAGCCTCTCCACGTACAGTACTCTTCCGATGGAAGTCGTTCCTTGACCATGTTGACCACGCCGCGCGGAGAGCACCACGGCGGTGGACGATGGTGAGGCCTAGGAAGGGGACGACGCGGAGCCGGGGAAGACGCGGCAGTGGAAGCCCGCGCGGAGAGGAGTACGAGGGTTCACTGGTTCGGCTGTGGTGTGAGGCTGCCGTCGCCGCAGGGCCTGGACATCGGTGGGAATAGTAGGGGCGGTGAGGCCTCCGCGGCAGCACAGCCGGCCACGGGAAGCAGGAGCATGCGGCATGACCGGCGCTGCTTTGGGCGGCTGGAGCAAGAAGACCAGAGGTTGAAGAAGCACTACGACCGTTGGATGGACATCGTACGGTCACTGGAGCTAGAATCATTCATATTGACTAAGTTGACAAAGCCCTTCGTCCCCGTCAACTTAGTAGGCCCACAAGTCAGCCTCCTACCAAGGTGGGTCCCAGCTAGCCGGGGGAGTATTCATTTTTTTGTGCGTAATAAGGAGGCACTTCCGATGGGTCCGAGCTGACAGCGGGGGGAACGTTTTTTTCACGAAACACGGTGGCCCGTCAGGTGGTCCCAGCAGTCAGGGGGCAAACGTTTTTTTCGCAAAATACGGTGGCCCGTCCAGTGGGTCCCTGCTGTCAGTTGGAGGAATCATTATTTTTCGCGTAATAAGGAGGCACTTACTTGCTGCGGCCGTGGACCCAGCTGAGACTCTCCACGTACAGTATACTTCCGATGGAAGTCGTTCCTTGACCACGTTGACCTTGCCGCGTTCCGTTGCATGCATGCGTCCATGGGCGTGGTGCGTCCCCACTGTCAGCCTCTCACGTACAGTCATCTTCCGATGACTCTCGGTTGTTGACCACGTTGACCACACCGTGCCGAGCGCACCCAGACTGGAACGACCCGGAGATGGGGAAGACGGGGCAGTGGAGTCGCAGATGGAGAGGAGTGGGAAACTTCACTGGTTCGGGTGCGCGGCAGCACAGCCGCGGTGCCGCCCACGGGAGACAGGAGCAAGAACAGAGGTTGAAGAAGGAGCACGGCTGTTGGATTAACATCCAACGGTCCAGCTGCTAGAATCATTTGTTGATTAAGTTGACAAAGCCGTGCGTACACGTCCTCTTAGTAGGCCCACAAGTACGTCACCAAATCTGACGGGTCCCAGCTATCAACAGGATGAATAATTTTTTTCGCAAAACAAGGAGGCACTTCCTTCCGTGCGAAGATACAGCCGGTGGGTCCCAGCTGTCAGGTGGAGGAAACATTTTTTTTCAGCCTAATAAGGACGAACTTTCCTTGCGTGCAGCGATGGACCTCGTGGGTCCCAGCCGCCAGGCTCTCCACGTACAGTCCTCTTCCGATGACTCTCGTTTGTTGACCAGGCCGCACCGAACGCAGCGAGGCGGTGGACGACGGCGAGGCCCCAGACGGGAACGACTTGGAGATGGGAAAACGCGGCAGTGGAGTCGCAGATTGAGAGGAGGAGAAGGGTTATAACTGGTTCTGTTGCGGCGTGGGGCTGTAGTCTGTGGAGAATAACAGGAGGTGTCGAGGGGTGGAGGGATAGCCTGGCCGGCGGTGGGGTAGCGCTTCGCAGCGATGCATGCTAAGCAGAGCCGCTAGCCACCGGAGGCCGGACCAGGCGGTCCCGACGACGCTGGAGGAAGAAGACGAGAGATTGAAGGTGCATGCCGGCCGTTGGACATAAATCCAATGGTTGTGGATGACACAATCATTTGTTGACCAAGTTGACAACGCCTTGCGTAGGCTTCGACCTATTGGCCCACATGTCAGCCTGCAAAAATGTGGCATATATTTAACCCATGTTTTCTAGAATATACAGTCCATTTGCTGGGCTGGGTAAACAAATAATTTCGCGTCAATCAGGCCCATTTATATTTTCTAAGAAATCCCAGCCCATTTGCACTTCCTTGAAATACACGTATTAGGTGGGCTCGTTATATATATATAATGTTATGTTAGAAGGAGCAATTAATATCAAAGAATAAACCGGAGAGGCACATTATATATATATAATTAAGAAATTAGAGAGTTATTGCTCAAAATAAAAATGAGCGCGTTATTATTAAATTGGTCCTTAAAATCTTCGCAAGCTTTTGTACGCAATCACCAGGATTTTCCTTGTCTGTGAGTCAAAAACAACCAGGATTTTCCTTGCCAACTTCCGTTAAACATTTACTTTTATAAGTTAATAACACGTGGGATGTTTTTATAATGTATATATAAGTCTCTATAAAATATACGATAATAGTAATAATATAAATATATATAATGTGGTTAGAAGGGAAAACATAAATTGGACACAGCATTACTTTTATAAGAGACCTGCGTTTTATACCCCACAGTAGGCATACTAACAAGTTCACACACAAATACAACAGAAAAGGTAAACATTCATATCAAACTCAGGTTCACAGGACACGTTCATATTCATAGCCCTCAAAAGATTCATATATACACAAGCTCAGCATATCTATGCATCCAAATGATTGATAGATCACACGACAATATTCATACATAATTCACAAAAAGATTCAGATATACACATGTTCAGTATGTTTATGCATCCAAATGATTGAGATCATAGCCAAGATGATCCATGGACGAACTTTAATTACCTAGGGTACAGACTGGTAAATGGTGTTCAATCGGAGGTACTTCTTGCTAAAATTAGTTCTTGTACGAGTAAACTTCCGAGTACATAAGAGGCAGCACAGACAATCTGAACTTTGCTTGTAGGTTTATCCTCAAATAGTGGCCTCGTGCCGAGGGAGGTTTGAGCAACTTGGCCACTACTTTCATCCAACTAGTTTACTGGCTCATCTTGGTCCTGTATCTCGCCAAAATTCTACATTGCAGACGAGAAAGGAGGCGGTTGAGAAAATGAACCACCCAAATTTTTTGTGCAGTTCAACTGAAATGGAGCATCCTTGGCGTGCAGACTGATTAAGTGCCATAAGAATATACGCGTCAACCAACTTGTCTGGAATCTTTAGACTCCATGCCATATAGTTCACTACCATATGTGCCGATAACCAAAAGGCACAAGTTGGGACCAAAGACTGGACTGCGTTTTTCTGGGCTATGCACCAAGCAATAGTTTTGGCGTTCACTTCCCTAATACTTGGAGTTTGACAATTGGTTGACGTCGGTTGATACTCGAATGAATATAGGCACTTCTTGTCAACATCGATGCTTCTTTGAGTGAACTTTGGAGTACATAGCAGCAGCATAAGTACCTGTCCATCTGATCATTTTGTGCAGTTCTACTGAAATCACCCGATGTAATGATTTGCCTGCGAGTTCAGGCTCCAAATTACTCCTTTATGAAATCGGCAAACAGTAGCACAATACCAAATTACCAATACATATGACAGGCACAATAATCAGGATAAAGACCAGTACCAACCTGTGTGAGGTAGCATATCAATTACTATTTCCTTTGACTGGAAGCCGAGATAAGCCAAGCGACTGACAGCAAAGGAAGAAAGCAAGCGGAGATTAGCGACTGACAGGAAAGGACGGAAGCTGTTGAGGGAATGAAGCACTCAAAGTTTTTGTCCAGTTCTACCAAAATCGAGCATCCCTGTTGGCACATATATTGAGAGAGTGAGATTACTGTAATAGTGGGACTAGTTGATGAAACATACACTAACAAATAGAAGCACCCTCATTATCTTAATGGGTAAAGTTAGCAACATAGTAGTCTTGCTTAAAGAGAGGTATTAGTTTATTTAATCAGTGCCAATTAGCTCAACTCAACACTCAAAGCATTTCCATTTATGATAGGTTGCAAAACTTTAACGTGCAAAGATAAAGGAGTTTCTCATGACAGTAGCATGATACAAATAGAGATGACAGCAAACTAATATGGATGAAGGCCTTAGGCCCGTACCAACCTGAGAAAAAAGCTTATTCATGTAGTCCCATAAGAGATGATAAAGCACTCATTGGAATCACACAATAGTATATTTTTGTGCACTTCAAATGTATGGTTGAAATCACTCTTGTTTACAAGTGCTGAGATTATATCGAAAGATTATCAAGAACTTCCAGCAGAGTTAAAGCACTGGCTGGGATACAATTCATTGTATTGTCTTGTGTAGTTCCACTAAAGTGTATGATTGGCACAACATGATCCCTGTTTGCACAAGTAGGAACAAGGTGAAACCTTCATTAGCTTAGCGAGCAAGGATAGGAAGACATTAGCATATTACTCAAACAGTAGCATCAAATTCATGATGGACAATACGCAAAACATTGCCTCATTGAACCAATGGCAATAAATTGACATGCAAAACAATAGCACTATTATGTCATGACACTAATAATATTCCCTCCCTGCTCCACCACATGATTCACCTCCATAGACAAACATACACACGTACATGATTCAGCATAGGGTCCTACTAAAGATTTGTTTAACTCCAACAGGAAAATTAGGCAGTAATAAATTAGTGGTACTTAAGTACTCCTAATTAATTAAGTGAGACAGCAGAAGTGGAAGGGCTCCCTGGAGGATCGTGTCAGAAGTAGAAGTGGAAGGGCTCTCGACTGAGGCCTCTGGCTTCAGCAAGATCGCCTTGGCACTGTTTATTTTTCTTCTTCTTCCTCTTCATGCTTTGTTTCTCTTTCTCCTCACCAGTTGGTGAAACCAAGTACATGATTGGCCTTCTAATTCAGAATTTGTTTTGTCAGTGAGGGAGTACAAGTGTACTAGTAAAAAACAACATTATTTTCTCATGGCAGTCGGAAAATAGAGATGAACACATGCATTAAATATCATTCTTACCTAAAGGAAGGTTATGGCGCCAATATGGATGATGAGGATTGGAACACAGATCTCCCTTTGTGCAGTTCCACCAAAATGAACCAACTGTTCCATTCTGACATTCCAGTTAAACAGCACAAAAGTCACTTCTTTTAAGAAGAGTTTCATGCAGTGCACCAAAAGGTCACAACAGCAACCAGGTGAATTGGATATCCCTGTTTGCACAAAAAGGCACAGAGGAAACAATCAGAGTCTCAAACAATTACAGGCAAAAACATTTGGCTAAACTTGTCATTGCTTATAACAGTGGCATGGCTTCATTTTTACCAGGGACATTAGATTAAGAACAGCTAAGGCTGCGTTCGGTTCACAGGTTTGGTGCAGGATTTTCGTAGGAACACAATTCCTACGGTATTCTTTCCCTTCCAACTGTTCGGAACACGGGAAAGGTGAATAGTGTTTCATAGGAAAGCTGGTCTGGTAGTACTGATTCAATAGGATTAGAAACATCCACGCGCTGCTCATTTTTTGGGCGGTAGCCCGAGGCAGGCGCTCGCTGCCATGCGTTAGACAGGTTGCTGTGCTGTGTTGCCGGAATGAAAAAATCAACCTATGTGTGGTACGTGAGGTGAGGGCAAGATAGTCACTGTGCAGCTGAATAAACAAATAGCATCTCATACTGCCAAGCATGCTACTCTAAAAAGACAAATCTGTACATTTCGTAGTCCATCCGAACACATTCCCTTGAGAGTTTCCTCCGGTTCGCTGTTCCATAGTTTTATACCTACATTCCTTTCCTATTCCTCTATTTTCATCAAGACCTATGTTTTCTGCCCCTTTATTTCGAACGGAGCCTAAATATTTGGTATAAGGGCATGGGACAGTGGGTGCACCAGCAGTCCAGCACCATGTACGTAAACAGGGGCATAAAGTGGTGATTCATAGTTTGTTGCCCCGACAAACAAACATCCAAGAAACATATCTGGGTTGGTCCCATTTTTGTTCACTCTAGCCACCTACTCCTATGTGTGGATAGCAAATCTAGTCCTGGTCATACCACTGTGTACAGCGTTACCCCTATATTTCCCTTTTCGACCAAGAGACCGGTTGGATGACCAGTCTGTACTACTTTCACCCCCTTTCCTTCCTGTTTGTACCAAGTCCGATGTACATACTAAATTCCCCCACCCCCACTTTATTTCTTGTTTGAACCAAGTACTCCCTTCGTCCGGAATTACTTGTCATCAAAATGGATGTGTCTAGAACTAAAATACATCTAGATACATCCATTTCAATGACAAGTATCTTCGGACGGAGGGAGTACAAGATTCGACTCCATGAAGTAGCTTTACCTCTAACAATAGAAGAATAAAAAAATATGTGACGTTGGACCATCCGATCGAGAGGGGCTGAGAGGTAGAAAATGATGCACATGCAGTGACGTAGCGAGCTGGGGAAGTAGAGCTAAGGCGGTTTCGAACGAAGATATACCTGAAGGTCGTCGGGATGTGGATAGGTGGGCGGCGGGAGGCCGGATCCGCCCACAGGCAACGATGAAGGGATCGGAGGACCTCCCGCGCCGGCGCTCGGCCAGAGATAACGGTGCGGCCGGCAGTGGCTCTCCTCCCTCGCTGTCGACGACGGCCTAAACGCTGCCCCTCCCTTCACTGGTGGAGGGGGATACGTCTGGATCCGTAACGAGCGGTGAGGATAGAAAGCCAGTGTTTTTTGAAGGGAGAAAGACAGTGTTACTACCCCTATCTTGTTTAGATCTGGAGAGGATGAGAGTGTGTGAATAGAGCAACCCTAGCAAGCAAGCGCGGAGGCTCCGCCCTATATATACGTAGTGGGGTAGTTTTCCTTTTCACTCCATCAAAACAATCGTTTAAAATTGTGTACTACTACATGCCAGGTCGCGGTTTTTTTAGTTGCTGATTGTTTTTTGAGATAGCTACCCGCTTGTTCCAAGTGGTGTTACGGTGTGCCAGGTCGCACTTTGTATCGTTCAAGTCTGGTACTACAAGTCCCTCCATTAAATGAACAACCACCCCCTCGTAAAAATTGTGAACAAGCCCACGGCTAAAATTAGCGGAAACGTGGGTTGCCCCAACATGCATTATTATTTATATTTTCTACTCCCTCCGTTCCTAAATATAAGTCTTTTTTATAAGCCACACCTAAGACAAGAATTTTTTTATTAGCAGTGAACCCCACATGTCATAGACACAAAAATTGTGGCAAGATTCCCTTAGGCAAGCCAAAGTGTGTCTAACAATTTGAGCAACTCAGGTTAGGCAAGTGTGGGAAAAATAATGTGGCAACATAAGACAAACATAGTCACAATCCAAACAGCCCCGTAATTTTTTGTGACATGCATGAAATTTGGTTAGTTAAATTTATAGTCAAAATTTGGCAAGGTGCATCAAATCAACACATACAAGTATCAAAAGGAAATTCACGGCATGCATGCATGCGTTGTACTCCCTCCGTTTCCAAATATAAGTCTTTTTAGAGATTGCAACAAGTGACTACATACGAAGCCGAATATGTCTACTCCTACATACGAAGTAGCCCATTTGAAATGTGTAAAAAGACTTATATCGAGTGCAGTGCTTTGATGTGTTGCGTCAACTCGTACAAGACCAAGAAATTTGAATACTACGATGCCCTCTCCCTCGCGGACTGAGCTCCGGTGCCTTAACTGCACCTGCCTTTGGCTGCATGACAGGAGGGCCAACCACCTGTTGGGCCCACCTATCATAGACGCAAAGGCAGGATCAGTAAGTAGAAGCTTTCGCTACACGCTATCCCTCCCGCACGAGGTGGACGGACATGCAGCAGTGGATTCGATACTGTAGAAGTAGGAGTAACATCATTGTTCGTCTTCTCAAAGAGGCGAAGAGCCAAGCGCAACCCGAACGTGGCAGTTGCGAACGCTCGCGTGGTGCGGTTCCTTGGAGTACTAGCCAGGCTCTTGCATGAGACAAAATTGCTATTGTTTAACAATTAAAGTCCATTATCCATTGGTTGATACTCATTCTACATAGGTCCACGCGCTTATTACCGTTTCCTCCTGGGGTCACCAATGTTTATTTGCTAATTAATAGCATTGCATGCAATGAACTAGCCATTGCAAGTCATTAAAAGCATGCACACCTCTCATCTCTTATTGGTTGATATGTCAAGAAACAAGAAACAAGGTAGAAGTTAATGCACCGCGCCTAAGTGTTTTGGGACTATTTGGTTTTTGTAAGATGACTTACACACCTAGACGGAGGGAGTAGTATAGCCCTGTAAACCGGAAAGGAGTATTTGCCTTTCTAGAGATTTCAACAAGTGACTAGACTACACCGTGTGCAGTACTCCCTCCCTTCCGGTTTATAGGGCTCAGATCTCAAATCTCATGAACCAAGGCATTTTGCGATTGGAGGAATGTATCTCGTACTTTACAAAACTACCCTAATTAAACTCATGCATTAATTACGTAGTTCTCTCGCTTTCCTCTCCGCCTTGGTCGCGGTGCACAATATTGAGCACTCCTATATGACTAGCCGCTCTATCTACATGCGGGACATTTCAAAGCATCCGAGACCGCGTGCCATCCACCAAATCACAGCGAGGTGCTATAGTCGAGACTCACCTGTCACCCCGGTGTGGCCGTCATGACCCGTCATATCACAAAACCCACACCTTTACTAGCAGTGGTAAGGTGGCCTCCAAGTTGGACTGGACGAAGCAACCATCATTTCACTGGAACGCTCGTTCAAGCCCTTTCTTCCCTTTCTTGAAGAAAACCTCACTCCAGGCTACTCACTCCTGCCATTTTTCTTCTGTACCGACGAAGGAAAGGTGGGCAAATCAGTTATGCTGCTATATTTTCATTCCAAGAATCTTCTTTTTGCGAAGCACCGACCGATTCTCACATCCTATTCTTTTCCCGTTTTCATTGCGATTGTGGTTTCCTTTCGATTGCTTTTTGTTTGTCAGTTCATTGATGGATCTTGGAGCACTAGGCAAAGAGTTGCCGGCAGACAACCCACTGGAGACAGCGATCTCTAGGAAGCGAGCACCGACCAATGAGTTGACCATGTTGGCGGGCCAACCCATGGAGACGAAGAACTCCAAGAAACAAGCACTGGCCAAAGAGTTGAGGACGTTGGCGGACGAACTCCTCAAAGAAAGTTGGAAGAACAGCAAGGGCCCCACCGTGCCTACCCCAGGAACTCTGATTGCCACCTATGTGAGGCTCAAGACCGAGTTTGAGGAGATAGTCACTATTGAGAAGCAGTATTCCCCTGGCAAGGTGATGGCCCCCATCAAGGACGAGGAGATGGCCCCCGGAGGGATGAGATCCCCCGGTGAGCTGCACAAGGTAAAAAATAATGGCTTATTACCATAGTTGTGGTTTTGATTATTTGCAATGTGCTTGCTAATATGTTAGGGTTGTGCAGGTGCCGGTGGATGTCCTTGATGATTCCGATGTCGTGGCCCGTCCTGTTGGCATCGCCCCGGAGATCGATTCCGATGCCGCTGTCCATCCTGTGGACATCGCCCCGGAGATCGATTCCGATGTCGCGGTCAGTCCTGTGGACATCGCCCCAGAAATCGATTCCCATGCCGCTGTCCGTGCTGTGGTCATTGCCCGAGAGATCGATGACAAGAAATAGTTGGTCGCACTAATCCTTCAGGTTAGTTTGCATTGCCCTGTGTTTAATTACCAGAACGATGCGTGTTATCAAACCATCTTAGGGCTAGTGCACTGTCTTGTGTGGGCGGATCTTGCTACTTTTGTTTGATAGTGAATCATGCGACGAATCATGCGAACCCTCTCCGAGTTATGGAAACAGATGTATCCTCACCAGCTTTTGATGTAATATATGGCATGCTTAGATGTAAGTTTGAACTATTTATTATATCAGCAGGGCTTGTTTGATGATTCTTGGTGTTAGTAGGCTAGCTACTGTGCGAGCTATAGTACTTGCAAAACACTCACCGAAGAGAAACGTTGGGGCTGATGAGCTCGTGGTACGCTTATACTTATCCCTCGTCGATCGACCAATAGGCCTAGCTCCTAAAATTGTAGGCTTAGCGATCGATTAGACAATAGTCAACATACATTCAGGCCTCATTTGGTTCATAGGGTAGGAAAATCGTAGCAAAAGTACAGAGAACGTGCAACACAAAATCATAGCAGTGCAGAGACGTACTCCCTCCGTTCCAAAATAGATGACCTAGGCGGGCTAGTTTGGTCTAGTGGGTTTCAGTGATATGACGTGGTACAGTGCCGTCCAGTCTTCACGTGTGGTAGCAGTATTGCGGGTACAGTAAGTTTTCTTGAAGAAGCGGAATTCAACGAAGTCATGATGGTTCCTTCGTCCGAACAACTTACAGTGGGAATGGTTGGGCCTGCGATACG
Organism: Aegilops tauschii subsp. strangulata; assembly: GCF_002575655.3. Lineage (NCBI taxonomy): Eukaryota > Viridiplantae > Streptophyta > Magnoliopsida > Poales > Poaceae > Aegilops > Aegilops tauschii. Next base: position 243,330,721 of record NC_053041.3, read on the forward strand.
ACCGGGGTAGACCAGGATAATTTTGTGCATGGCAGGTGGACCAGGATGGTCGACGTCCCACATGTCGGCGAATGAAAGTATTCTTTCCGATATAGAGGACGAGCAACGAGTATTCATTGTTTATTTTTGATGAAAGCTATTGTCTCCACTGTTACGACGGAGGAGTGTGAAACACGGCAGCCCGGTGAACTTGGCATGTGCACCACTCCCTCCTTCCCCATGTAATGCCCAGGTTACAGGTTTTTCTCACTTTCTCTCTATCTATTTCCTCTCAAATGTTTTTTACCTTTCTTTTTTTTAAGACACAATTGTTTTTTATGCCTTTTTTAGAATTATTTTTTTATACCTAGGAGCACATGTAGAGACGGGCTCTTGCAGAGCCCACTCCTTGACTTTGTCAATGCCTCTCTCTCCTCCACATAAGGAGTACTACTTGCTATGCATGCATGCGGCGGGCAGCTGGCATCTTGAGGGGCCAGGGCGGTGAGAGCGGGCTCCGGAAGCGGTCCGGACTCCAGCATGGCCCACCTCACATTATCACCATATATTTCTTGGAGTCCGTGTGCGGCGGGCAGGCGATCTCTTCTCCCTCCCCCGTTTCTCTCTTCTCAGCTGACGCCCGCCGAGCGATTAGATTTCGGCTATCGACGGTTTATTCAGTTACGGTCCCACATGTCAGTGAAATTGCAAGACAACGCGTGTCCCCTCTGGTGAGCGGCGTGCGAGCCGGACTGTCGGGGTTGCGACGCGTACGAGTCGTAAGTGTGCCGCCTTTTCCTTTAGAACTTGCGAAGCATAACACTTTCGTGCGATCGATCGATAGAAATCTAGAACAAAATGACGAGGGCGGTGCTTTCCGCTCGTTAGGCAGGCTAGTTCGAGTGATATGACATGCTACAGTGCCGTCCACTTGCTCCATTTTTATGTAAGCAAGAGTTTACACTCTTACGCGGGAGGAGTGCGAAACACCGCGGATCTGATTTGGATCGAGGGATAACTGTTCCCTGCCAAATAATGCAGGATTGTTAGCGATTATAGCATGATAGTTAGGGCATCTCTAGTGCTAGCCCACAAATTTACACCAGCATCTGTCCGAGGACACTGATGGATGCCATCCGATGCTGCCCGCATACCTTTCGACAACTATATGAACTAACAGGACGAAATTCGTGCAAACAAAGCAAATTTCAAATTAACCGGATGAAATTCATTACATTTCGAAAACTTTTCCTACAAACTGGATGAAATTCATTACATATTTCGCACAAACCGTACTAAAACCTACTATAAACCTAATCTAAACGATCGCCGGCGCCCGACCACCATGTCCGGCCATGAACCCGAGAAAGCCGGCCATTGCCTTTGCCTCCTCCTCATCCGCCTCGATAACCTCCTCCTCCAGAGCTCAAGGTTCTGAAGATTTCCGCCTCCACGTCGCCGTCAAGCGGCTAATCGGCCACCGATGTTCACCCCACCAAGCTTGGCGTCGACTGAGTGGAGTAGCGGTGGCCTTCCCGGGACCAGAGCGGCGGCGACCTACCGTGTACTACTCTTCCTCGCTGCCGGCTGCGCCCGCGCATGCGCGCCGGCTTCGTGGTCGTGGCGGCGGAGGGCGGCCGGGGGGGTGCCGGCAATCTCCTTCGTTTGCTCCTGCGATAGTACGTCGAAGAGAGCTTTGGAGCGCGCCCGGAGCGGAGCCGCCGATGTCCCTCGTCTACTCCTGCGATAGTACGTCCAAGAGAGCTTCGGAGCGCCAGGAGGCCATGGTTGAAGTGGTGCCGACAGAAGGAAGGGACCGGAGGAGAATAAGTGTGGGTCTTTGGCTATGGCTGGGAGCTGGGGCTCAAGTTAATATAGCGGGCGAATGGCAATGAGCCGCGGCAGACGGATGGACAACTGGCGTCGGAGTAGGTTCGTCGGGCGTGAATGCGGACGCTGCTTCAGTGACTTAACTGTAGATGCGTTTGGGTTACTGACATGTGGGCCCAACGGGCATCTGGCCCGCATGTCAGTGACACACCAATTGCACCTGCAGTTAAGTCCGGTGAATGCGGCATTGACATTCTGGAGAGACGGTGACCGTTTCAGGCGGGAAGCGCGCGCTAGCGATGGAAGGGGTTTCGGTGTGCAGTGGCACTAAGATCGGTCGCTCACGATAGTACATACTCCGTACCATACTACCATAGTACCCTCTCTAGCTTAGGTTGTTTTATAGATTGTCGTTGTGATGGACGATATACATGAGCAAGGCGGTCCGAGTATGACCGTTGGTGTTGAGCCAGGTGAATACATGCTCGGCGTTCGCGTAGGCCTCCATCAAACGTCTAAACAGTAATGTCAGGCACCGCCGGGGCGCGCAGGTGATGGGCTCGCCATTTGCGTTGCACCATGAGCAGGACTTTGATTTAGAGGGCGACGTGCATGCATTAGCATGCTTTGACAGCGTGATCGTGAGTGTCTGACACAAAGTATTTCATTTTCATTTGGCCGACGAGGGTGCGTTGCAACGACGAGTCCGTGGTTTGATTCCCCACATACGCATAATTTTGGTTTTTACAGTATTTCTTTCTCCATTGACAGGTAGGCCTGCGTAGATAGATAAAGAACACGAGCTGATGAGGCGCATGCGGACTGTTTGACTGGTCAACCAGACAAATACGGAGCTATACGCTGAGCCAGTGACTGTATAATCACCATATCTCGTATACAATGATCAAAGTGAGCTATCAAGACAAGTTCGATGACCGCCAATGCATTTTACTCGGTAATAAATGACCATGATTGAAGGGGAATCCAAATTTGCTTCGTCTTCTGTCCTTGAGCTCTTGACAAACCAATGCACTATACGGTTGTCCGGCCACTCCACCCCAGAGCTCTCACCAAGCGTCGTTCATGCCACCGCGCCGCACACTAACCGGTAAGGCAGCGATGGCATCCCGCCGTGCCGAGTTCCTCGCCGCCCACGACCGCACACAAAATGGTAGGGAAGCGATGGCATCCCGCCGTGCCGAGTTCATCGCCGCTCGCGACCTCACAACTATGTGGGAGGAATTTGAAGATGCCAAGGCCGAATGGGCGGTAGAGCAAGAGGCGGCCAAAGCCGCACAGAGGGAGCGGAAAAGTCAGAAAGCACTCAAGAAAAGAGAGGCCCGCCACCGCAAGAAAGAAAAGGACGCACGCGCTGCCGCGGAGAGGTCGGCGGAGATGCAAGCACGGTGGGGTGTCGCCGACAAAGCCGGGAAGGAGAACGACGGCGTCTGGCCAGCATGTGAGAAGTAGTAGTACTAGTAGTTAGTGTGTGTGTCTGTGTCTGAGTACGAGCATGTACCAATACTACTAGTTACTACTGTAGTTTTTAGAGCAAATTACCAGTACATTAGCCTAGACTAAATGGAAAAATTCCTATCCTAAGCATCAAATGACATCTCTTTCTTTATAGGAATTGAGATGCATGTCATCTCACTTCCTATGATTTTCATATTCCTATCCTATGAACGAAAGGAGGCCTCTGTTGGAGTAACTACTGTAGCTAGCAGTACTGCTGGTACAGTAGTTTTCTTCAAGAAGCGGAATTCAACGAAGTCATGATGGTTCCTTCGTCCGAGCAACTTCAAAGTGGGAAGTGGGCCTGTGATTTGACGGCTCATTAGTCATTATTACTGCGGCGCGACGACCTGGGTGACTCCCCTTGGAGTTCTGCGTGCATGGCAAGTGGACCAGGATGGTCGACGTCCCACATGTTGGCGAACGGAAGTATTCTTTCCGATATCGAGGAGCAAGGAAACCACGTGGTATAGTATCACTGCTGATTGGTTCGCAAAAAAATAGTATCGCTGCCGATTTATAATTATTTTTTATTTCTGATGAATGCTAGCGTTTCAACTCTTACGACGAAGGGTGCCAAACACGGCACGTGCTAGATGTCCCACATGTCAGCGAAAGGAGTGGGACATGAACAGCATGGTAGAGCCCAGCGTAAAAAACAGCGTGGTAGAGCGTCTCCACTTCTTCCACTTCTGGGTCGGAGACCACACGTAGTAGTACTTAGTGGTATGAACGATACAAAGTGCGACCTGGAGAGAAAGACACGTCTAGTTGGAAGGTCTCGGGGCATAAACGTAAACAAATATAAAAGTTAATATGTGCCTCCAACTAATATAGTAGTAGTAGAGTACTTAGGCACGTACTCCATAACATCACCGTGCATTGCACGTACAACATTTAGTGGTAGTACGTAGTAAGAGACAAATGCCGCCCAAGAGTTCCCTTCTCGACCTACTTTTGGGTGTTTGGTAGAGTGTATGGAGGGTGCATGAGTCCACACTTGTTTAGCACAAATACACTAGAAGCATGCATGAAGAGAGCATGCATGAAGAGGGGTGTTGAGTTGAGCATGCATGAAGAGGGAACAACTATGCTGAGACGAGAACGCAACCAAACACACCCTATATGCCACGCATGTTCATACCATTTGTGCCTTTCTACTTCACTTACTGCGCTACATTACTCAGGTTCGTACGTCCACTCCTGGGTACATGTCCGTCTCGTAGTTCCAGTCCCACGTGTTCTTCATATAGATGGAACGATCCTTGCATAACACGTGCACCTTGATGCTAGATGTCTCGCGTGTTGGCAAAAGGATGAACAAAGCTCACGTAAAAAAATAGAGTGGAAGAACATAGATTCCGGACGACCGAGAAGGAGCAAGGAACCTCGTAGTGGAGTGTCTGCACTCATAATATTTAATATTATTCAGCGATATAAAATTAACCAATCATCTCCACAGTGGACTGGAAGAGTACGAAACACGGCAGCCCAGTGTAGTTACATCATACTAGTACATGGCTAACCCACGCTATCACCATATTTCTTGGCTTCCGTGCGACACCTATCTCTAGTAATCCAGCAGCCTGTATCGCTTCTCCCTCCTCGTCTCTATCAAAGTGCGGCGGGCTGGCGTTTCTGCCATCTATTGAGGTCGGTTAACTATCACATGTTAGCGACATGCCAAGAGCATTCTAAAAAAATTCCTTTCAGGTTCCGTTTTCAAAAAGAAAAAAAATCCTTTCACGTACGAATTTGCCTGTATGCTTTGAGCAACTTGCATGTCCTATACTGCTCCTGTTTGATACTCTAACTTAGCTAGAGGTTAGACTAACTCATGACTAACCCTGAACTAGTAGCCAAAGAGGTGTTTGGGTGACAGGGTTAGATTGACAATAAATGCACTTCATGGAGAGAGAAAAGTGATTTTTCAGTGGTCCCAATGAGAACTATCTCCAGTTAGCACCTCTTGGGTGGGATAGTTTTTTTTGGTGGGTTCGGTGCAACTTGCTCCAATTTAAACCCTCATGCTTGGATACTTTAGGGCTATTTGAGCCCCAACTAGCTCAAACTAACTCTAACCCATGGATCCAAATAGGGCCTATGGTCAGTCTCGACGCGGAGCAGTCGCGTGCACCGGGAAGCGGCGCTCTCTCGGCCGTCGCGCCACTTCAAAGCCGGCGCCAGTGAGAGGTTGCCTCTGCTCTGGCCGGGCATTAATGCGGCACTGACGCTCCAGGGCGACACTGACCGTTTCACGCGGGAAGCGCGCGCTGGCAAGGGAATATAGGTTTTGAACCGTTTCAGGTGTAGTACTGGTAGTTTGCAAAACTACTCAATTATTGAACTCAGTTTCCTAAGAAATTGTGGTAAAAACGTTACTCCACAGCCCGCTTCCCTTCTCCTTCCTCTTCCACCGCCCGCGCACGTCCGCGGGAAGCGACCGGTCAACCCTTATATAGGAGTGCTAGCACAAAAAGATGCATGCATGACCACTAAAATTTCCATATTAAAGCGCCGCTCCAGCGGGAGTATGGCGTATGTTGTTACCTTCGGCCGGCCCATGGCTACCGGGCGACGGCGACCAGAGAAGAGGCGACGGGAGGGGAATGAATGCAGCTACTGTTTGGGTTCGCCTTCCGGCTTAAATAAATGCGCAGCATCACGTGTACCCGCGGGTGCACAAATTGTAACATATGTGTCTGCTTAAGTGGGCGTCACGTAACTGGTGTGTGTGTGGGAGAGATTCTGAGAGACAGAGTGCGTGTGTGCGACTCTACTCTTCGGACATGTACTCAACCTTTTGCATCGGGATATAAGTATAATGGTATTTACTTTAGCTAGGGATTTACGTGGCCATGTTAACGTGGTTGTGTCAAAAAAAGTCACTTCCTGCTCGTGACTTGCGTTATATAATTACAAGCAAGATTCTCGTGCATTACACGGAACATCAATATGCATTTTTTACAGAACACCTGTTGTGATTGACCCATGCAGGAGTAATCCCATGTGTAAAAGCTAATGATATCTCGGGAATTTTATCGGAAAACTGGTATCTCAAGAATGTCATCGAAAAAATGAAAGATGAGAGATAAGGCGAGGAGGAGTGGAGCGTGGTGGTGACTGGTGGTCGGAATGGCTGAGGCATGGGGATGGACGGCGCCGGCAGGCGGCAGCGGCCACCATGCATGCTAGATTGTTCCAGAGACTTATTCCTTTTTTAATTGCTGAGCAATGAGGTTGCGGGAGATAATGATGTGGAGAGAGGTGCGGGTATCTTTTGTAAAATTATCATAGTTTGCTTTCTATCCTCAGATATAGATCATACGGTCTGTATTACAAGATGGCAGGCACACCATCACCGCCAACTCGTTTTTTATAAGGGTACAGATGATAAGTTTGCTGACTACTAAAGTAAAGTGGAATTTGTCCATGTTATGCAAGTAAATAAAGGTGATTGTTTATCATACAGGTAAGGTTGGATGAAGGGTGGTAGGAACAAATGCTCCGCCTAGAGCATGTGTGTGTGAGATGGAGTATTAGTGTGTGTGTGGGGTGTGTGAGAGAGAGAGAGAGAGGAGAGAGAGAGAGATGGAGTCTTAGTTTGTGTGTGTGTGAGAGAGAGAGAGATGGAGTCTTAGTGTGTGTGTGGGGGTGTGCGTGCGTGCGTGCGTGTGTGTGTGTGTGTGAGAGAGAGAGATGGAGTCTTAGTGTGCGTGTGTGTGTGTGGGGGGGGGGGTGCGTGCGTGCGTGCGCGCGCGCGCGTGTGTGTGCGTGTGTGTGTCGCGGGGTCCTCTGTGGAGGATGTAATTTAAGTGTGCATGGCTTCATCATAGAGAGGATAGAGAGGTGATGTGTATGGCAGAGGCCACCAACGATGGGGTGCGAGAGAGAAAATGCCCGTAGAGAGGGAAGAGAAGGTGTGTGCGCGTGAGAGGAGTCGACATCGAGAGAACGTGTTTGTTTGAGAGACACCGAGGAAGACTACTATATATCGATGGTGCATGTAGGCGGGAATTAAACAAAGGGATGGTCTTATTGGTTTCGGGGATATAGGGGAAGAGTGAGAGGCGGGGGGGGGGGGGGGGGGGTAGCTAGAAGGAGATTGTTAAGTGTGAGTGTGTGTTTTACCCATCCAGGCGGAAGTTATGTGCACAAAAGAGGAGCATGATTCAATGTGGCATTAGGATTGAGGGTAATTAAACGTATGGAGACATAGAGACCTTGAACGTGCATGTGTGAGAGGTATACATGTATACGTGGGATGTGTGTGTGTGCGCGCGCATGATCGAGATAAAAGAAAGAAGACATAAGTCATAAGATCAACGACATGGGAGAGACGGATCGGTATGACAATATGCATGCATGTGAGAATGCAGGGAAGAAGGCCCGACAATTGAGCATGTGTTTTTGTCTTTAAGAGATAGTGGCGTGGGCTGGAGCATGCATCTATGGCGAGCAGAGGGAGTGAGGCGCAATGATTGTGCAAAAGAGACCAACCTATAAATGCATATGTATGGAGAGACATATATAGTGTGGGTGATAGGAAGCAAGACTCCGTGCGAGAAAGAAATGTTGATGGAGAAACTACAGATAGATACAGAGATGGAGATGCTAGCTAGAGGGACATCCGCTAGTTTGGGTGTTGGAGATGACCGTCGGGTGGTTCAAAGGGTGAAGTTATATATGTGTGTGAGAGGGCACTTGACTGCATGTAGAGAGAAACATATGTAGTGTGCGTGATAGGAATCAAGAGTGAGGGCGAGAAAGAAGGTTGATGGAGAAACAGATAAATATGCTAGCTAGTGTGCGTTACAGATAGCAGTCGAGTGGATCAGAAGGCTGGGTTATGTGTGTGGGTGTGAGAGAGATAGAGAGAGGGTGCATGTGAGTCACATACAAACAGATATTAGAGAGAAATGAGATCCAGAGAGACGGAGTTTTGTGTCTGCGAGAGAGAAAGATATTTCACAACGAGAGTGATAGCTAGTGAGACATACGAGGGAACGCAAGATATCTCTAGGGAGAGAGGGTGTGTTTGAGCGACATACAAGAGAACAATGGAGAAATATGAGACCCTGGGAGACAGAGTTTGTGTTTGTGTGTGAGAAAGAGATATTGAAGAGGAAGAGCCGTAGGTTCTCATATCTAAGGAGCGAAAGACATCTCTGTATGAGGGGTGTGCGAGTGGCACACATGGGAATAGTAGAGAGAAATGAGACCCCGGGAGACAAAGTTTTGTGTTTGTGTGAGAGAAAGAGATTCCACATGGAGAATCATAGTTAGAGACGCATAGCAGGGAGCGAGATATACTTAGAGAGAGATAGAGTGATGAAGGTCGAGGGAGAGAGTACCGTCAGTGTGTTACGAAGATAAAAGATCATTGTCGACATACAGGTAGCACGAGAGATACCTGAGAGACGATGAACGCGTATAGGTCCAGAAAGATAGTCCTATATAAGCATGAGTGATAGCTATATGAGACGAATATCTGGATTAAAGGGGATTCAAATATTTAAACTGGAGATCACGACATCGATAATATCATAACGCAAATTGGTGTATCAAACATGCATATTCATTTGAATTTGGGCACACGTGTAATGTTATATAGTTTATCAATATTGGTGATCCATAGATTCTTCAATTACAAACAATGCCTGGTTTATATGCAATTAATGTCTAAACGGGATTACACTATATGTTGCGTGTGTGAAACACATTATACATGTTTGAGAAGTAAAAAAACCCGCATGAAACACACGTTAATTGGAGACAGTTAGCGAGGAATGCATACATTGGATTTCAACATAAAGTGGTTTCAAATATTTGAAAATCCAAATTGATGGATACAACCTTATGAATCTGAGATCATGCCATTTGTAAACCATATTTATGTATAAATGGTGTTGTGCTTTTGAAAGTATATATAAAAAAATGATGTATATAGAATGTAATTCCAATTGAAAATGGATCCCGCCCGAAAAAAATAGAATACAAACGGGATTCGAATTGAGTTGGCACGGTAAACGTGCACTCTGCAAAATTTGAACGAAGCGGGGAAAGTCGCAGTAACCGCCCGAAACCAAAATCTGCGTGATGGAAATCACTACTGCCTATCCCTGCCACGCAAAGCCTATCTGCTGGATTTCTATAGGTTTCGATAGGGGTAGGTTTGTAATTTCACCCAAACGTGACGTAACCGCCTCTCACCCGGATTCATACACGGTGGGCGCCAAAACATAGTGTGTCGTCGGCCGAAATCGACTCCCTCCCCGATTCATATTCATACACGGTGGGCGCCAAAAACAAACTCTCGTCAGCAAATATTCGGTGTATGCGAGATTACCGTCCTATCCCCAACCGACTAATGTTGCTGTGATGTAGTAGAAATTTGAAACGGGGGCTAAGTTTGTAAATTTCCTCGCATTTGAGACAAGCGAGCCCTGAATACATGGTTCCCCCTTCCTCTCTACCTCCCTTTTCCCCATTCGTACTCCGTGGGCGCCAAAACACCCTCTCCACCCAACCCTCCTCCGTCCGCCGCCGTCCGCCACCCCATCCACCGCCGTCCTCCTCCACCATGCCGGAGCTGATACCCCGACGCCGCCGTCCATTACAAGAGATCGACCTCTCTCATCCACGGCTTCGGACCGGGATCCTTGCATCCCGTCCTCTCGCTTCATCCCCGCCGTCGTCCACCTTGCCGGCGCCGCTCCTACGGCCGTCTCGTCCACCGCGCCCCGCTGCCACCGTCTACCCTCCTAGATTTGCTTCCACGCCGCCGACAGCCATCACTACCGCAGCACCGTCAAATTCTTAGCAGATGCGTACACGGCGCCGCACCAGAGGCGGTATTCTTTCGTATCTGCTCAACTTATTTATCACAGCAAGAAAATAGATCGCCACTGCTTTACTCTGATTTCTTGTCTTGGTTGCGAAGTTGCCTTTGTCCGGTTTGCACCTTCAGATCCTCCATGGCATGCTCAACACTATACTCCCAATGCTTATGGTTTTCCCCTTTTATATTCCACACTAGTTAAATCACAGTAGACTAAATTTCAAAATTGGGTCAGTCGATTTTTCAGAGCTCGCCGGAGTTCGCCGGTGCGATCGAAGGGGCTCGGGTGGTTGTGGGGCCTCGCCGAACGAAGAAAACTCGATCCGGGTGGGGGTTGGGGCGGGGGTGGGGGTGGCGGAGGAACACATGCGGTGGGGGCCGGTGGTCCGGCCGGTGGCCTGTGCGGTGTTCTGTATGGGAAGAATCGGAACGAGGAAGAAGAAGGGTTAGGAGAGGTAGGATCTTCATCCAACCGCCTGAAATGCTCGGGAGATAGCTGGGAGTTGCATTCTTAATGCGCTCTGGTTCATCATGTGTGGGCACTGCGCAACCAACATTTTATTATCCAAAATCTGCTTGCTCTTCTTTACCATGTTCCTCTTCCGTTCTTCTTTAATATGTACTCTCTCCGTTCCTAAATACAAGTCTTTGTATAGATTCCACCATGGACTACATATGGAGCAAAATGAGTGAATCTACACTCTAAAATGTATCTGGATACATCTGTATGTGATCCATAGTGGAAATCTCTACCAAGACTTATATTTTGGAACGGAGGGAGTATGATAGTAGTACAGTATGTTCCTTGTACTGAAGATGAGCAGGGACATTTGTAGTGTAGAGGTCTATACGGTCGGTTGTGATGGACACTTTGAGCCTCTTTGATTCGTAGGATCTTGTAAACATAGGAATAGGATTTGTAATGGCCTGCCCACTTGAATCCTATAAGAATAGCAAGGAAATGCGGGGAGCTGTGTCGCCTTTCAGAGTTACACTGATATTAACAGTACCGCACCTTCACTTGAAGAGAGCTGGTATCTGAAGCCTTTCTAGCCGTACCGGCAATACTAGCACATATATTCCAGCAAGTTCCACTTTGTTGATTTTACTCTAATGCTTAAGGTTTTCCCGTTATATCTACACTATGATCTATGTAGCTGCTTTGTGTCGCACTAGCAGCAGTCCACTCTTGAAGCTAAACACTGCAATGACTTACAAAATTGGCACCAAGGCATTGAGTGCCATTCTGGATGCAATGAAACTCATACGCTCCCCACCTGTTGATTCTTGTTCAGAATATGATCCTAATGACTATTCTAACCTCGAGGAGTCAAAGGCAGGTGGCCTGTCCTGTTCACCCATCAAGGTGCCTGTTCTAATTTGGCAATGTTTTATTGATTGCGGGTATCTTGCATATGTTGTCTTGCATTTCTTCTACTTTGTTGCACCGCCATCTACTTAGTTTACTCATCATATATGTCGAGATGCCATGCCCATCCATTATCAATACATATTCCATCTGTCATCATACCATGTTTTTTCACTCAAATGCTGTTCTTGTGCATCAGACATCAAAAAGGAAGAGAGTGATTGCCGAACCTGAAGGAGCACCAGCAAAGTCCTTGAAAAACGTGGTGGTGCCGGAGAAATCAGACAGCACCCCACTTATATTGGCTGTACAACCAGACACAAAACGTAGGACCGACTCCAGCAGACTGTACCCATACTTCACTGGCCACACCACTAGCCCCACCACACAGGACCTACACTCCAGCAAAAGGTATACCGATTTCATTTGCCATAGCACCAGCTGTACCACAGAAAAATCCCACTCCAGCAAAAAGTACAGCAAGTCCACCGGCCGAAGACCTATCCCAACTGCAGAGACGTCAATTCCTGCAGATTGGAAACCCATTCCATTTATTCCTGGTTTAAAAGACAATGCTTTCAATGTTGTTAGGGACTACGTGCATATATTCCCATCATGGGAAGATTATTGTGAAGACAAACACCATTTTCACATCTTCCTGTCCAACTTACGTGTAAGTGCTATTATTCATGGTTATTATTTTCCTGTTTTCTGCTGATTGAACACATCAATGATTTACATTACATTGTTGTAACTAGGCGAGGGTCAATCTGGATAGTCATGACGAGCAAAGCTTGCTTGTGCTTTTCAAGGAAGCACTGCACCAGTATCGGTGTTACCTGAGGAAATCACACTTTGATGGCAAGTCTATAAACGAATTTCCGGTGAAGTCTCCTGTGCTAAATTTAGAAGACATTGAATGGAAAAACCTTGTTATGCACTGGTCTCGTTCCCAGGATGAGGTACTGTCTATGAAATCACATGACAATTTGAACTTCTACTTTTCCGCATGTGCCTTACGGATCTTTTTTGCAGGAAATCTGCTCGAAGAAGAATTCTGGTTTGACAAGAAAGACAGGATATCGCAAATATGCTGCCCGCTGCTTTGCTCTTGTTAGTACCTGTTGTCCTGTATCACTGTACTTGCATACATACCTGGTTCATTATGCGACAGCAGTATGCATGATAGCTTGCTTATCAATTGTTCGCTCCAAATTATCTGATCTGTATGAATGGTTACATTAGTGTAGAATATATTCAATGCCAATGTTTTTTTAGCTCTGCATTGTTCTTGTAAGTACATGTTGTCCTTTATCAGTGTACTTATAATGACAGGTAGTTGTTCATGTACCATCACTCTGCAGCTTATTTTCCTTTGCCCTCCATTTTCTACACATCAGATCTATATTTACTCTTACCATAAGGTTGGTACTGAAGAAGTTTAGCTGTGCATTGCTCTTGGCTGTACCTTTTGCCTGTATCGCTGCACTTACATTTATAGCTACTTGGTTATGTAGCATCACTCTTCATCTTATCTTAAATATTCTCCATTTTTTCGTATATTATCACATCTATATTTACTCTTAACAAAATGTAGAATAAAGGCAATGCTTTTGAAGAAGATTCTGTGGTAAACTTCTTGAATTGCCCCCCCCATCAGCATGGACAAGGCCTTTATAGAGCCTGTCTTCACCAATAATGTAAGTTTGTCCATCTCAAGCCTTTAAACTTTGTTGTATATATTTGGTTAGGCATGACTGCAACAGCTATTTATTTTTGGTGTTTGCATCAAATTGCTTGTTAAAGTTTATTATGTAGTTCATAAACAAAAGTTTGTCCTTTCTCAATTTAAGTTTTCAGTTGTACAACCAAGTTCCTTCTTCATACCATGTAAATTAAACTATACAGAGCAAGTGATCTTCTTTTGCACTGCATGTATGCTTCTGTTCTTCATCCGTAATCCAGTGGTGTGGTGAACCTACCCACTACAGCACAATGTCATATTCTGCAATGTCTTAACTATGAACAATGTCATATCATTCTACTATTATTTAAATCGTCTCTTTATTTGCCAATCTGAAATGGTATAAATTGACAGCACACTAACCATTGATACTTATGAGTTCTTGATCTGTAATCCAGTGGTGTCGTGAAGCTGCCAACTCCTTCACAATGTCATTTCCTGCCATGTCTTGACCTGAACAATACCATATTGTGTTAATGCAGTTTTAAACTGTGTCACTTTATTCGTCAGTAAGAAATGTGATGAATTGTCAGCACTGATACTTTTATGTGCAAAACCTGTCATCTGTCTGCTTGTTTATCTTTCAGAGTGAGGAAGATATAAGTGTTGAACAAGCGCAGTCTCATCATCTTGCTCAGCTGCTTGCGCTGTAGCTCCCCAGCAGGGCTAACCTTTCTTGAACTCTATTGAAGTGCTGTCGGTTTTGTATATTATTTTGTCGGCGTGTTTATTTGAACTGGTGGCGATCTTTGATGCCCAGTGTATGTAATCTGCTGTCTGCTTGTGCTTTATTATCATAGTGGCGAACTTTGATGCCCAGTGCATGTAATATGCCGTAATTTCTTTATTGTATAGTCTAGGTTTTTTCTTATTCACGATGCTGCAGTTATTTTACTGTATATATATCCTGTCTTCGCAGTAAACCGGCCAAACAGTAAAATTACGGTACATAATCGGGCCGTCATGCAATCACGATGTAGCTTGGGCCTGAAACGTGCCGAACAGCTCACGGGCCGGCAGCAGCCCGAAATGAACCCCGACCCATGATTGTGCGAATCAAATCACGGGCTTTTAACAGGCCAAAATTGTCTCGGTCCTTGTTTGGCCCAATCAAATATCGGCTGCGAGCAGGCCAGATGCAAACCGGGCCGTAGTTAGGCCCAACTATATGACGGGCTTTTAACAGGCCGAAATTAATATAGGGCCGAAATGTTAAATGGGCCTTTAACAGGCCAAAACTAATATCAGGCCGAATTACTAAGTGGGCCTTTAGCAAGTGGGCCCAAAAGCATAGTCTGCAGTTGACGGGCCGAATCTGATATGGGCCATAATTGAGCCCAAAGCCTCTTAAAGGGTCGGACCTGATCTGGGCCGTAATTTGGCCCAGAACGTGGTAGGCTTTTAACGGGCTGGATCTCATATGGGCCACTATTAGGCCCGGAGCGTGGCAGGCCATTAATTGACCGGATCAAATATGGGCCGGCATTTGGCCCAAAACATGGCAGCCAGTTAATGGGCCGGCCTACTAGGGTCCTCAAAATCTTGTGGGCCTACAGCTGGGCTGGCCCATTAATGTCGGCGAAATCTCGTGGGCCTTTAGCTGGGCCGGCCCATTATGATCCGCAAGAATCTTGTGGGCCTTTACCTGGGCCGGCCCATTATGGCACACAAAAATCTTGTGGGCCTTTACCTGGGCCGGCCCATTATGGCCCGCAAAATCTTGTGGACCTTTAGCTGGGCCAGCCCATTATGGTCCGCAAAATCTCGTGGGCCTTTAGCTGGGCCGGCCCATTATGGTCCGCAAAATCTTGTGGGCCTTCAGTTGGGCCGGCCCATTTAAACTTGATGGGCCGGTCCACGTGTCAACATATCATAGGCGCGTCTCGCCCATTGGATGAGTGACACCTGTGCCAACGCGGACCTGACACGTGTCTCCTCCAGCCAATGATGATTTTACACGTGGAAAATCCCCATTGGTCGGGGCTGTTAACGGGTTATCGGATCCAAAACCCGACCCGATAGCTTAATGGCGTTCCGTTACGGTGGATGCCACGTGTCGGTCACCCTTGACGAAAGCACTTCTGTGACGCGTGATTTATCATCATGGAAGTGGACACTTCCGTGATGATAATTTTGGTAATGTCATGGAACACTTCGACGACAGCACATGTATGACTATCTTGATTCTGTCATAAATTTGTCATGGATGTACATGCATGACAAAAAACACGACCTACTGTGACAAACACGTATCATCACGGAAGTGTATTTTTTTTGTAGTGGTTATATTATGAGTTTATATGTTTTGATGTACCGAAGATTGTTCGGAGTCCCGAATGTGATCACGGACATGACGAGGAGTCTCGAAATGGTCGAGACATGAAGATTGATATATTGGAAGCCTATATTTGGATATCGGAAGTGTTCCGGGTGAAATCGGGATTTTACCGGAGTACCGGAGGGGTTACCGGAACCCCCCGGGGGTTAACGGGCCATAGTGGGCCTTAGTGGAGAAGAGGAGAGGCGGTCAGGGCAGGGCTGCGTGCCCCTCCCCCTAGTTCGAATAGGACAAGGAGAGGGGGGCGGCGCCCCCTTTCCTTCTTCTCCTCCACCTCTTTCCCCCTCTTCTCCTAATCCAACAAGGAAAAGGGAGGGAGTCCTACTCCCGGTGGGAGTAGGACTCCTCCTGGCATGCCCCCTTCTGGCCGGCCGCACCTCCCCCCTTGATCCTTTATATACGGGGGCAGGGGGGCACCCTAGAGACACAACAATTGATCGTTTGATCTTTTAGCCGTGTGCGGTGGCCCCCTCCACCATAGTCCACCTCGATAATACTGTAGCGGTGCTTAGGCGAAGCCCTGCGTCGGTAGAACATCATCATCGTCACCATGTCGTCGTGCTGACAAAACTCTCCCTCAACACTCGGCTGAATTGGAGTTCGAGGGACGTCATCGGGCTGAACGTGTGCTGAACTCGGAGGTGCCGTGCGTTCGGTACTTGATCGGTTGGACCATGAAGACGTACGACTACATCAACCGCGTTGTGCTAACGCTTCCGCTTTCGGTCTACGAGGGTACGTGGACAACACTCTCCCCTCTTGTTGCTATGCATCACCATGATCTTGCGTGTGCGTAGGAATTTTTTTGAAATTACTACGTTCCCCAACAGTGGCATCCGAGCCTGGTTTTATGCGTAGATGTCATATGCACGAGTAGAAAACAAGTGAGTTGTGGGCGATACAAGTCATACTGCTTACCAGCATGTCATACTTTGGTTCGGCGGTATTGTTGGATGAAGCGGCCCGAACCGACATTACGCGTACGCTTATGCGAAACTGGTTCTACCGACGTGCTTTGCACACAGGTGGCCGGCGGGTGTCAGTTTCTCCAACTTTAGTTGAACCGAGTGTGGCTACGCCCGGTCCTTGCGAAGGTTAAAACAGCACCAACTTGACAAACTATCGTTGTGGTTTTGATGCGTAGGTAAGAACGGTTCTTGCTAAGCCTGTAGCAGCCACGTAAAATTTGCAACAACAAAGTAGAGGACGTCTAACTTATTTTTGCAGGGCATGTTGTGATGTGATATGGTCAAGACATGATGCTAAATTTTATTGTATGGGATGATCATGTTTTGTAACCGAGTTATCGGCAACTGGCAGGAGCCATATGGTTGTCACTTTATTGTATGCAATGCAATCGCCCTGTAATGCTTTACTTTATCACTAAGCGGTAGCGATAGTCGTAGAAGCATAAGATTGGCGAGACGACAACGATGCTACGATGGAGATCAAGGTGTCGCGCCGGTGACGATGGTGATCATGACGGTGCTTCGGAGATGGAGATCACAAGCACAAGATGATGATGGCCATATCATATCACTTATATTGATTGCATGTGATGTTTATCTTTTATGCATCTTATCTTGCTTTGATTGACGGTAGCATTATAAGATGATCTCTCACTAAATTTCAAGATAAAGTGTTCTCCCTGAGTATGCACCGTTGCCAAAGTTCGTCGTGCCCAGACACCACGTGATGATCGGGTGTGATAACCTCTACGTCCATCTACAACGGCTGCAAGCGAGTTTTGCACACGCAGAATACTCAGGTTAAACTTGACGAGCCTAGCATATGTAGATATGGCCTCAGAACACTGAGACCGAAAGGTCGAGCGTGAATCATATAGTAGATATGATCAACATAGTGATGTTCACCATTGAAAACTACTCCATTTCACGTGATGATCGGTTATGGTTTAGTTGATTTGGATAACGTGATCACTTAGAGGATTAGAGAGATGTCTATCTAAGTGGGAGTTCTTAAGTAATATGATTAATTAAACTTAAATTTATCATGAACTTAGTACCTGGTAGTATCTTGCTTCTCTATGTTGATTGTAGATAGATGGCCCGTGCTATTGTTCCGTTGAATTTTAATGCGTTCCTTGAGAAAGCAAAGTTGAAAGATGATGGTAGCAATTACACGGACTGGGTCCGTAACTTGAGGATTATCCTCATTGCTGCACAGAAGAATTACATCCTGGAAGCACCGTTGGGTGGCAGGCCTGCTGCAGATGCAACTGACGACGTTAAGAACGTCTCGCAAAGCAAAGCTGATGACTACTCGATAGTTCAGTGTGCCATGCTTTATGGCTTAGAACCGGGACTTCAACGATGTTTTGAACGTCATGGAGCATATGAGATGTTCCAAGAGTTGAAGTTAATATTTCAAGCAAATGCCCGAATTGAGAGATATGAAGTCTCCAATAAGTTCTACAGCTGCAAGATGGAAGAGAATAGTTCTGTCAGTGAGCATATACTCAAAATGTCTGGGTATAACAATCACTTGATTCAACTGGGAGTTAATCTTCCGGATGATAGCGTCATTGACAGAATTCTTCAATCACTGCCGCCAAGCTACAAGAGCTTCGTGATGAACTATAACATGCAAGGGATGGATAAGACGATTCCCGAGCTCTTCGCAATACTAAAGGTTGCGGAGGTAGATATCAAGAAGGAGCATCAAGTGTTGATGGTCAATAATACCACCAGTTTCAAGAAAAAGGGCAAATGGAAGAAGAAGGGGAACTTCAAGAAGAACAGCAAGCAAGTTGCTGCTCAAGAGAAGAAACCCAAGTCTGGACCTAAGCCTGAGACTGAGTGCTTCTACTGCAAGCAGACTGGTCACTGGAAGCGGAACTGCCCCAAGTATTTGGCGGATAAGAAGGATGGCAAGGTGAACAAAGGTATATGTGATATACATGTTATTGATGTGTACCTTACCAGAGCTCGCAGTAGCACCTGGGTATTTGATACTGGTTCTGTTGCTAATATTTGCAACTCAAAACAGGGACTACGGATTAAGCGAACACTGGCCAAGGACGAGGTGACGATGCGCGTGGGAAACGGTTCCAAAGTCGATGTGATCGCCGTCGGCATGCTACCTCTACATCTACCTTCGGGATTAGTATTAGACCTAAATAATTGTTATTTGGTGCCAGCGTTGAGCATGAACATTATATCTGGATCTTGTTTGATGCGAGACGGTTATTCATTTAAATCAGAGAATAGTGGTTGTTCTATTTATATGAGTAATGTCTTTTATGGTCATGCACCCTTGAAGAGTGGTCTATTTTTGTTGAATCTCGATAGTAGTGATACACATATTCATAATGTTGAAGCCAAAAGATGCAGAGTTGATAATGATAGTGCAACTTATTTGTGGCACTGCCGTTTAGGTCATATCGGTGTAAAGCGCATGAAGAAACTCCATACTGATGGACTTTTGGAACCACTTGATTATGAATCACTTGGTACTTGCGAACTGTGCCTCATGGGCAAGATGACTAAAATGCCGTTCTCCGGTACTATGGAGAGAGCAACAGATTTGTTGAAAATCATACATACAGATGTATGTGGTCCGATGAATGTTGAGGTTCGTGGCGGATATCGTTATTTTCTCACCTTCACAGATGATTTTAGCAGATATGGGTATATCTACTTAATGAAATATAAGTCTGAAACATTTGAAAAGTTCAAAGAATTTCAGAGTGAAGTTGAAAATCATCGTAACAAGAAAATAAAGTTTCTACGATCTAATCGTGGAGGAGAATATTTGAGTTACGAGTTTGGTCTACATTTGAAACAATGCGGAATAGTTTCGCAACTCACGCCACCCGGAACACCACAGCGTAATGGTGTGTCCGAACATCGTAATCGTACTTTACTAGATATGGTGCGGTCTATGATGTCTCTTACTGATTTACCGCTATCGTTTTGGGGTTATGCTTTAGAGACGGCTGCATTCACGTTAAATAGGGCACCATCAAAATACGTTAAGACGACGCCTTATGAACTGTGGTTTGGCAAGAAACCAAAGTTGTCGTTTCTTAAAGTTTGGGGCTGCGATGCTTATGTGAAAAAGCTTCAACCTGATAAGCTCGAACCCAAATCGGAGAAATGTGTCTTCATAGGATACCCAAAGGAGACTGTTGGGTACACCTTCTATCACAGATCCGAAGGCAAGACATTCGTTGCTAAGAATGGATCCTTTCTAGAGAAGGAGCTTCTCTCGAAAGAAGTGAGTGGGAGGAAAGTAGAACTTGATGAGGTAACTGTACCTGCTCCCTTATTGGAAAGTAGTTCATCACAGAAACCGGTTCCTGTCACGCCTACACCAATTAGTGAGGAAGTTAATGATGATGATCATGGAACTTCAGATCAAGTTGTCACTGAACCTCGTAGGTCAACCAGAGTAAGATCCGCACCAGAGTGGTACGGTAATCCTGTTCTGGAGGTTATGTTACTAGACCATGACGAACCTACGAACTATGAAGAAGCGATGGTGAGCCCAGATTCCGCAAAATGGCTTGAGGCCATGAAATCTGAGATGGGGTCCATGTATGAGAACAAAGTGTGGACTTTGGTTGACTTGCTCGATGATCGGCAAGCCATTGAAAATAAATGGATCTTCAAGAAGAAGACTGACGCTAACGGTAATGTTACTGTCTATAAAGCTCGATTTGTTGCAAAAGGTTTTCGACAAGTTCAAGGGATTGACTACGATGAGACCTTCTCACCCGTAGCGATGCTTAAGTTTGTCCGAATCATGTTAGCAATTGCCGCATTTTATGATTATGAAATTTGGCAAATGGATGTCAAAAATGCATTCCTGAATGGATTTCTGGAAGAAGAGTTGTATATGATGCAACCGGAAGGTTTTGTCGATCCAAAGGGAGCTAACAAAGTGTGCAAGCTCCAGCGATCCATTTATGGGCTGGTGCAAGCCTCTCGGAGTTGGAATAAACGCTTTGATAGTGTGATCTAAGCATTTGGTTTTGTACAAACTTTTGGAGAAGCCTGTATTTACAAGAAAGTGAGTGGGAGCTCTGTAGCATTTCTGATATTATATGTGGATGACATATTGTTGATTGGAAATGATATAGAATTTCTGGATAGCATAAAGGGATACTTGAATAAGAGTTTTTCAATGAAAGACCTCGGTGAAGCTGCTTATATATTGGGCATCAAGATCTATAGAGATAGATCAAGACGCTTAATTGGACTTTCACAAAGCACATACCTTGACAAAGTTTTGAAGAAGTTCAAAATGGATCAAGCAAAGAAAGGGTTCTTGCCTGTGTTACAAGGTGTGAAGTTGAGTAAGACTCAATGCCCGACCACTGCAGAAGATAGAGAGAAAATGAAAGATGTTCCCTATGCTTCAGCCATAGGCTCTATCATGTATGCAATGCTGTGTACCAGACCTGATGTGTGCCTTGCTATAAGTCTAGCAGGGAGGTACCAAAGTAATCCAGGAGTGGATCACTGGACAGCGGTCAAGAACATCCTGAAATACCTGAAAAGGACTAAGGATATGTTTCTCGTTTATGGAGGTGACAAAGAGCTCATCGTAAATGGTTACATTGATGCAAGCTTTGACACTGATCCGGACGATTCTAAATCGCAAACCGGATACATGTTTACATTGAACGGTGGAGTTGTCAGTTGGTGCAGTTCTAAACAAAGCGTCATGGCGGGATCTACGTGTGAAGAGGAGTACATAGCTGCTCCGGAAGCAGCAAATGAAGGAGTCTGGATGAAGGAGTTCATATCCGACCTAGGTTGTCATTTTGATTAACAGGATCACATCATTAGGAGAATGATGTGATTGACTTGACCCATTCCGTTAGCTTAGCACTCGATCGTATAGTATGTTGCTATTGCTTTCTTCATGACTTATACATGTTCCTATGACTATGAGATTATGCAACTCCCGTTTACCGGAGGAACACTTTGTGTGCTACCAAACGTCACAACGTAACTGGGTATTATAAAGGTGCTCTACAGGTGTCTCCAAAGGTACTTGTTGGGTTGGCGTATTTCGAGATTAGGATTTGTCACTCCGATTGTCGGAGAGGTATCTCTGGGCCCACTCGGTAATGCACATAACTTAAGCCTTGCAAGCATTGCAACTAATGAGTTAGTTGTGGGATGATGTATTACGGAACGAGTAAACAGACTTGCCGGTAACGAGATTGAACTAGGTATTGAGATACCGACGATCGAATCTCGGGCAAGTAACATACCGATGATAAAGGGAACAACGTATGTTGTTATGCAGTCTGACCAATAAAGATCTTCGTAGAATATGTGGGAGCCAATATGAGCATCCAGGTTCCGCTATTGGTTATTGACCGGATACGTGTCTCGGTCATGTCTGCATAGTTCTCGAACCCGTAGGGTCCGCACGCTTAACGTTTCGATGGCAGTTATATTATGAGTTTAAATGTTTTGATGTACCGAAGATTGTTCGGAGTCCCGGATGTGATCACGGACATGACGAGGAGTCTCGAAATGGTCGAGACATGAAGATTGATATATTGGAAGCCTATATTTGGATATCGGAAGTGTTCCGGGTGAAATCGGGATTTTACTGGAGTACCGGAGGGGTTACCGGAACCCCCCCGGGGGTTAATGGGCCATAGTGGGCCTTAGTGGAGAAGAGGAGAGGTGGCCAGGGCAGGGCCGCGTGCCCCTCCCCCCTAGTCCGAATAGGACAAGGAGAGGGGGGCGCCCCCCCCCCCTTTCCTTCTTCTTCTCCACCTCCTTCCCCCTCTTCTCCTAATCCAACAAGGAAAAGGGAGGGAGTCCTACTCCCGGTGGGAGTAGGACTCCTCCTGGCGTGCCCCCTCCTGGCCGGCCGCACCTCCCCCCTTGCTCCTTTATATACGGGGGCAGGGGGCATCCTAGAGACACAACAATTGATCATTTGATCTTTTAGCCGTGTGCGGTGCCCCCCTCCACCATAGTCCACCTCGATAATATTGTAGCGGTGCTTAGGCGAAGCCCTGCGTCGGTAGAACATCATCATCGTCACCACGCCGTCGTGCTTACGAAACTCTCCCTCAACACTCAGCTGAATTGGAGTTCGAGGGACGTCATCGGGCTGAACGTGTGCTGAACTCGGAGGTGCCGTCCGTTCGGTACTTGATCGGTCGGATCGTGAAGACGTACGACTACATCAACCGCGTTGTGCTAACGCTTCCGCTTTCGATCTACGAGGGTACGTGGACAACACTCTCCCCTCTCGTTGCTATGCATCACCATGATCTTGCGTGTGCGTAGGAATTTTTTTGAAATTACTACGTTCCCCAACACTTAGAGGCGGTTGTGTCACGTCTGATTGAAGTTACTAGTCTACCCCTATCAACAGCAGTGTAAATCCGGTCGATAAGGATGTCAAAGTGTCAGGGGTAGACAGTAATTTCCATATCACAAACACTTGCTTCGGGCAGCCCACAAATGATAGTGTGTGTTTAGCCGCTTCGTTCAAAACTTGGGAGAATTAGCATTCGCGTTTGCCCTGGGCCCTGGCAACTAAATTCAAATCCAATTTGTATTCGATTACGAATATCCACCGATAATTCTACGTTTTGTTATTTATTTCTTCAAAACCACAATAAAGGTTTATTCCACCTTTATATATGATTATGATTTAGAAATGTCGTGATCTTCGAATTCAGTAGGTTGTATACACTTTGAGTCAAACAGTTATTTCATCCAATACAATATGCTCACACGAAAAACAGTTCACCTTATGTCAATCATACAAGTACTGAGGATTACCTCGCCTAAAAAATTCAGATCATTACAACACATGGACAACATAGCGGGTCTTACAACATAATCCATTCAGAGACATGACACAACATGCAAGTACAATAATCTATTGACAATTTCAACTGATATCTAAAGAAGAACTATGATTACCCTGGGCTTCAGATAGCAGAAACAGCAGGGCCTTCTCCATCTTCAAATGCAGCATTCTTACTTCCTCCAATTCTTGGGTTGCTTGCATAATGTGTGCAGCAAATTGCATAATTTCCATCCTCAAGATCAAGATTACCTCATTCATGGCAGCCACACCATCTCTTTCTGCCTCTAGTAGAGCCTCAAGAACTATAATATCTGTGCTCAGACTCCTCTCCGACGGTGTTGCCTCTGAACTGCTACCATCTGGTAACATGGATGACGCACTGCTTCCACAAATAGATTCTGGGGTTGTGCATTGTGTCCTAGTGTGAACGGCATCCTGAAAGGTTTCCGCTGGACATAAGTAAGAGATAGTTATCGCATGATTAAGGTAGTAAGCTTACATGGTAAATGACATACGAATTATTGGCGAGCATGGCAAGCTATATTTAAATGGTTCAAAGCAGCATCAGCCGAGAAGAAATTAAAATGGTAAGATGAAACTTGAAAGGGAGTGTACCACCACTATATTTAAGTTGCCAAGGCATCTAAGCAGTTCAAATAATCTGAGAAAGCACTTACAGTGTGGCCTCATATAAACTACGAAGACAGTCTTGTGATGAAGTTTAGAGGAAAAGTTAAGGACTCAAATTAACTAGGCATGCATTTCTTTACGATAGTACAGCAGGCACCGCTGACATATCGGCCAACTCAGGTATAGCCTAACAAGTAACAAACAAGCATTCGAATCAAGCAATACAGCAAAGCAGAAAACTGAACTATTTGTAATTCTGTAGGATTACAGGTTGAGGGCACAAGCCAAGAAAGCAGCCCACACGCATTACATTTCACATGTACTAAAACACACTGGCTTACCATATGTTGCTGTGAAGCCTCTCTGCTGTTGCAATGTTCTTTGAAGATATCGTCAGCATCCCGTGGTAGCAAATCTAGTTGTTTTAGTTTATTCTGCACCCTCTATTTAGGTAAAATTAATTTTAATCGCATGCACTGGTTCGAATTGATCATCAATGGTTCATCTAAAGTAATGAAAGAAGGGTGTGTGCTTACACGACAATATATCTGCTTCACTATATTTTTATGCTTGTTCGAGGTGCCAGCCCCAAAAGAACAAATATTTTGCTTGATGGGGTTGGCAGCTCCATAATTAATCCTTACTTATGAAGCCTGTTATCCCAAACAAGTTGGAGTAGGCTAGATATGAAACCCTTTCACGAGGACTTCCCGGGAGATCACCCATCCTAGTACTACTCTTGCCCAAATGGGTTTCATACCCAAAATAATGGCTAGTTTTTAATTAGTCATGCAACTTGGGAAGATCAAGAACACACAGAAAAGTAATGAACAGAGGCTCGGAGCAGTGATGTAATAGCCAGCATCAGAAAATGTAGGGTAAAACGAACAAAAAGCAGCGGAACCACATGCTAGTTTGCTGATGTGTAATTAATCATAGAGAACACGAAGCAGTCTGATGGAACCAACAGGTGGCATCAGAACAACACCATTATCATAAATATAGCATGCAAGAAGTAAAATAGTAGGCAGTGATATCTAGGAAGTACAGTAATACTTAGGACAAAACTAAAGCATATTAACTATATGTGCACTGGTATGTAATTTAGCACATGTAACATGTTCACTGCCAGAAGTATGGCCCTACAGGTGCAAGCAGAATAACGCGTCTCATGAAAAATTGAATGATGCCCTGAAGAAATTCAAAGGTGCGGTGCTTATGCTAAGAAAGTGAACGTAGGCGCCGGCCGTTGGATAATAGTACCTGATTCTCGGTGGTGTATGGGTATCATTGTCATACTTGATAGCTAAGGATCGTCGATGGTGCTCATGTTGCGGTTGAGTTTGGGCAGGCTGTCGCCGTCATTGAAGCGGCTCCGGTGCTTCGGTTGCGGCGCCTGTCAACATACAAGAAAGCTCATATGTGGTAAGTGAACAGTTGCACGATAAAGAAGAGAAAAACCGAAGGAGTACAAATCAAAATAACCTGATGAGGCTGTGGCGTCAGTAAAGTAGGGCCGATGGAGTTGAATATGGCGTCCGTGGAGCAGGTCCGGTGAAGTGGACGGAGCCTTTGGCGGGCGCGGTGTACAGTGCTTTCGGTGAGGTGGATCTGTTGCGGCGGACAAGGGCTTGTATGAAGGGCCAGCGATGGGGTGATACGTCTCCAACGTATCTGTAATTTTTGATTGTTCCATGCTATTATATTATCTATTTTGGATGTTTAATGGGCTTTATTATGCACTTTTATAATATTTTTGGGACTAACCTATTAACCCAAGGCCCAGTGCAAATTGCTGTTTTTTTGCCTATTTCTGTGTTTCGCAGAAAAGGAATATCAAACGGAATCCAAACGGAATGAAACCTTCGGGAGCCTGATTTTTGGAACAAACGTGATCCAGAGGACTTGGAGTGGACGTCAAGAAACGAACAAGGAGGCCACGAGGCAGGTACGCGCGCCTGCCCCCTGGGCGCGCCCCCACCCTCGTGGGCCCCTCGTAGCTCCACCGACCTACTTCTTCCTCCTATATATATATCCACGTACCCCAAAAACATCCAGGAGCACCACGAAACCCTATTTCCACCGCCGCAACCTTCTGTACTCGTGAGATCCCATCTTGGGGCCTTTTCCGGCGCTCCGCCGGAGGGGGAATCGATCACGGAGGGCTTCTACATCAACACCATAGCCTCTCCGATGATGTGTGAGTAGTACCTCAGACCTTCGGGTCCATAGTTATTAGCTAGATGGCTTCTTCTCTCTCTTTGGATCTCAATACAAAGTTCTCCTCGATCTTCTTGGAGATCTATTCGATGTAACTCTTTTTGCGGTGTGTTTGTCGAGATCCGATGAATTGTGGGTTTATGATCAAGATTATCTATGAACAACATTTGAATCTCCTCTGAATTCTTTTATGTATGATTGGTTATCTTTGCAAGTCTCTTCGAATTATCAGTTTGGTTTGGCCTACAAGATTGATATTTCTTGCAATGGGAGAAGTGCTTAGCTTTGGGTTCAATCATGTGGTGCTCGATCCCAGTGACAGAAGGGGAAACGACATGTATTGTATTGTTGCCATCGAGGATAAAAAGATGGGGTTTATATCATATTGCTTGAGTTTTGATACGTCTCCGTCGTATCTACTTTTCCAAACACTTTTGCCCTTGTTTTGGACTCTAACTTGCATGATTTGAATGGAACTAACCCGGACTGACGCTGTTTCCAGCAGACTTTCCATGGTGTTATTTATGTGCAGAAACAAAAGTTCTCGGAATGACCTGAAACTCCAGGGAACGTCTATTTGGAAATAATAAAAAATCCTTGCAAAAGATGAAGACCAGGGGGCCCACACCCTAGCCACGAGGGTGGGGGCGCGCCCCTACCTCGTGGGCCCCCTGGAGCTCCACCGACCTCAACTCCAACTCCATATATTCACTTTCGGGGAGAAAAAAATCAAGAAGAAGGATTCATCACGTTTTACGATACGGAGCCACCGCCAAGCCCTAAAACCTCTCGGGAGGGCTTATCCGGAGTCCGTTCGGGGCTCCGGAGAGGGGAATCCGTCGCCGTCGTCATCATCAACCATCCTCCATCACCAATTTCATGATGCTCACCGCCGTGTGTGAGTAATTCCATCGTAGGCTTGCTGGACGGTGATGGGTTGGATGGGATTTATCATGTAATCGAGTTAGTTTTGTTAGGGTTTGATCCCTAGTATCCACTATGTTCTGAGATTGATGTTGCTATGACTTTGCTATGCTTAATGCTTGTCACTAGGGCCCGAGTGCCATGATTTCAGATCTGAACCTATTATGTTTTCATGAATATATGTGAGTTCTTGATCCTATCTTGCAAGTCTATAGTCACCTGCTATGTGTTATGATCCGGCAACCCCGAAGTGACAATAATCGGGACCACTCCCGGTGATGACCATAGTTTGAGGAGTTCATGTATTCACTATGTGTTAATGCTTTGTTCCGGTACTCTATTAAAAGGAGGCCTTAATATCCCTTAGTTTCCATTAGGACCCCGCTGCCACGGTAGGGTAGGACAAAAGATGTCATGCAAGTTCTTTTCCATAAGCACGTATGACTATATTCGGAATACATGCCAACATTACATTGATGAATTGGAGCTAGTTCTGTGTCACCCTATGTTATGATTGTTACATGATGAACCGCATCTGGCATAATTCTCCATCACCGATCCAATGCCTACGAGCTTTTCACATATTTTTCTTCGCTTATTTACTTTTCCGTTGCTACTGTTACAATCACTACAAAACACCAAAAATGTTACTTTTGCTACTGTTACCTTTGTTACCGTTACCACTACTATCATACTACTTTGCTACTAAATACTTTGCTGCAGATACTAAGTTATCCAGGTGTGGTTGAATTGACAACTCAACTGCTAATACTTGAGAATATTCTTTGGCTCCCCTTGTGTCGAATCAATAAATTTTGGTTGAATACTCTACCCTTGAAAACAGTTGCGATCCCCTATACTTGTGGGTTATCAAGACTATTTTCTGGCACCGTTGCTGGGGAGCATAGCTCTATTCTTTGAGTCACTTGGGGTTTATATCTGCTGGTCACTATGAAGAACTTGAAAGACGCTAAGACAACAATTTATCCCTCAACTACGAGGGGAGGTAAGGAACTGCCATCTAGCTCTGCACTTGATTCACCTTCTGTTTTGAGTAAGCTTGCGACACCTAAACCTGCTTCTGCTATTCGTTCTGATATGTCGCATGTTATTGATGATGCCACTTTTGCTATGCATGATACTTATGATGAAACTACTTCTATGCTTGATACTACTGTGCCACTTGGTGAATTTATTGATGAACAAATTGCTAGGGCTAGAGAGAAAGAAAATATTGAAATTGATAATATTGATGAAAGTGATGATGAAGACTTGCCTGTTATTCCTGAGGGTTATGTTTTTGATAAAGAAGCTACTTTAGCTATTTTAGCTTGCAAAGATAGATATGAACTCAAGAGGTTATTAGCTAAATGGAAGCAGCAATCTCTTAATGATAGAATGAAACCTGACCCTGCTTTTGCTACTTCACCTATCTGTGTTACTGATAAGGATTACGAATTCTCTGTTGATCCTGATATAATTACTTTGGTTGAATATGATCCTTTTCATGGCTATGAATCTGAAACTGTTGTGGCACATCTTACTAAATTAAATGATATAGCCACCCTGTTCACTAATGATGAGAGATCGCGCTATCTTTATATCCTTAAAATATTTCCGTTCTCATTAAAGGGTGATGCTAAGATATGGTTTAATTCTCTTGATCCTGGTTGTGTGCGTAGTCCCCGGGATATGATTTACTACTTCTCTGCTAAATATTTCCCTGCTCATAAGAAACAAGTTGCTTTGAGGGAAATATACAATTTTGTGCAAATTGAAGAAGAGAGTCTCCCACAAGCTTGGGGGAGGCTTCTCAAGTTACTTAATGCTTTGCCTGATCATCCTCTTAAGAAAAATGAAATACTTGATATATTTTATAATGGACTAACCGATGCTTCCAGAGATTACCTGGATAGTTGTGCTGGTTCTGTTTTCAGGGAAAGAACACCTGATGAAGCTGAAATTCTATTGAATAATATGTTGTGAAATGAAAATAATTGGACACTTTCTGAGCCAATTCCTGAGCCTATTCCTGAACCAACTCCGAAGAAGAGAGGTGTTCTATTTCTCAGTCCTGAAGATATGCAAGAGGCAAAGAAATCTATGAAAGAAAAAGGTATTAAAGCTGAAGATGTTAAGAATTTACCACCTATTGAAGAAATACATGGTCTTAATTTACCGCCTGTTGAAGAAACATATGATCTTAATCCATTATATACCTATTGAAGAAACTCATGGTCTTGATAACCCGACACGGGTAGTAAAGGTAAATTCTCTCTATTGATTTGATGAAGGTGATATTCCTCACTATAAGTCTGCTAGACAATGCTTAGAAGAGTTTGATAATTTTATTGTCAAACAAGAAAACTTCAATGCTTATTTTGGTAGACAATTGAAATATAATTCCGATACGCTTGAATACTTGGGTGATTATATGTCTAGAGTTAAAGGTGAACTCAAACTCATTACTAAACATGCTTCTATGGTTACCACTCAAGTAGAACAAGTACTTAAAGCTCAAAACGATTTGCTCAATGAATTAAATAGTAAGAATAATGATTATGCTGTTAGAGTGTCTACTAGAACTGGTAGAATGACTCAGGAACCTTTGTATCCTGAAGGCCACCCTAAGAGAATTGAGCAGGATTCTGAGAGAAATAATATTGATGCACCTAGTCCTTCTAAAAGGAAGAAAAAGAAAAATGATAGAACTTTGAATGCTTCTAGTGAACCTATTGCTGAACCACCTGAGAATCCAAATGATATTTCTATTTCTGATGCTGAAACACAATCTGGTAATGAACATGAGCCTAGTGAAAATATTAATGATGATGTTCATGATGATGCTCAACCTAGTAATGACAATGATGTAGAAATTGAACCTGTTGTTGATCTTGATAACCCACAATCAAAGAATCAATGTTATGATAACAGAGACTTTGTTGCTAGAAAACATGGTAAAGAAAGGGAGCCATGGGTTCAGAAATCCATGCCTTTTCCTCCAAACCATCCAAGAAAAAGGATGATGAGGATTTTGAGCGCTTTGCTGAAATGATTAGACCTATCTTTTTGCGTATTTGATTAACTGATATGCTCAAAATGAATCCTTATGCTAAGTATACGAAAGATATTGTTACTAATAAAAGAAAGATACCGGAAGCTGAAATTTCCACCATGCTTGCTAATTACACTTTTAAGGGTGGAATACCAAAGAAGCTAGGAGATCCAAGAGTACCAACTATACCATGCTCCATTAAAAGAAACTATGTTAAAACTGCTTTATGTGATCTTGGAGCCGGTGTTAGTGTGATGCCTCTCTCTTTATATCGTAGACTTGATTTGAATAAGTTGACACATACTGAAATATCTTTGCAAATGGCCGATAAATCAACTGCTATACCTGTTGGTATTTGTGAGGATGTGCCTGTTGTAGTTGCAAACGTTACTATTTTAACGGACTTTGTTATTCTTGATATTCCCAAGGACGATAGTATGTGTATTATTCTTGGAAGACCTTTTTTGAATACTGCAGGGGCTGTTATTGATTGCAACAAAGGCAATGTCACTTTTCATGTTAATGGTAATGAGCATACGGTACGAGGGACTTGCGTGTGGCCTCCTACTGGATTGATACCTTGGTTCTCAAAACTGAGGCAAATACCTACGCTACTTTGCTGCATCACCCTTTCCTCTTCAAGGGAAAACCAACGCATGCTCAAGAGGTAGCAAGAAGGATTTCTGGCGCCGTTGCCGGGGAGGTGTACACCAAGTCAAGTCAAGATTTGATCTCCCGACAACGAGCCATTTCTGGCGCCATTGCCGGGGAGTCTACGCACAAGTCAAGACATACCAAGTACCCATCACAAACTCTTATCCCTCGCATTACATTATTTGCCATTTGCCTCTCGTTTTCCTCTCCCCCACTTCACCCTTGCCGTTTTTTTCGCCCTCTCTTCCGTTCACCTCTTTTTTGCTTGCTTCCTTGTTTGTGTGTTGGATTGCTTGCTTGTCACGATGGCTCAAGATAATACTAATTTGTGTGACTTTTCTAATACCAACAACAATGATTTTCTTAGCACTCCGATTGCTCCTCTTACTGATGCTGAATCTTGTGAAATTAATGCTGCCTTGTTGAATCTTGTCATGAAAGATCAATTCGCCGGCCTTCCTAGTGAAGATGTCGCTACCCATCTAAATAGCTTTGTTGATTTGTGTGATATGCAAAAGAAGAAAGATGTGGATAATGATATTGTTAAATTGAAGCTATTTCCTTTTTCGCTTAGAGATCGTGCTAAAACTTGGTTTTCGTCTTTGCCTAAAAATAGTATTGATTCGTGGAATAAGTGCAAAGATGCTTTTATCTCTAAGTATTTTCCTCCCGCTAAGATCATCTCTCTTAGAAACGATATTATGAATTTTAAGCAACTTGATCATGAACATGTTGCACAAGCTTGGGAGAGGATGAGATTAATGATACGTAATTGCCCTACACATGGTTTGAATTTATGGATGATTATACAAAATTTTTATGCCGGATTGAATTTTGCTTCTAGAAATCTTTTAGATTCGGCCTCGGGAGGCACTTTTATGGAAATCACTTTAGGATAAGCTACTAAACTCCTAGATAATATTATGGTTAATTATTCTCAATGGCACACTGAAAGATCTACTAGTAAAAAGGTGCATCCAATTGAAGAGATTAATGTTTTGAATGGAAAGATGGATGAACTTATGAAATTGTTTGCTAATAAGAGTGTTTCTTCTGATACCAATGATATGCCTTTGTCTACTTTGATTGAGAATAATAATGAATCTATGGATGTGAATTTTGTTGGTAGGAATAATTTTGGTAACAACGCTTATAGAGGAAACTTTAATCCTAGGCCGTATCCTAGTAATTCCTCTAATAATTATGGTAATTCCTACAACAACTCTTATGGAAATTTTAATAAGATGCCCTCTGATTTTGAGACTAGTGTTAAAGAATTTATGATTTCTCAAAAGAATTTCAATGCTTTGCTTGAAGAAAAATTGCCTAAGATTGATGAGTTGGCTAGGAACGTGGATAGAATTTCTCTTGATGTTGATTCTTTGAAACTTAGATCTATTCCACCTAAGCATGATATCAATGAGTTGCTCAAAGCTATGAGAATTTCCATTGATGAGTGCAAAGAAAGAACCGCTAGGATGCGTGCTAAGAAAGATTGCTTTATAAAAGCGTGTTCTTCTAGCTTTTATGATAATAAGGATGAAGATCTAAAAGTTATTGATGTGTCTCCTATTAAATCTTTGTTTTGCAATATGAATCTTGATGATAATGGGACTGGAGATGAGTCAACTTTAGTTAAAAGGCGTCCCAATGATTCGGAGTTTTTAGATCTTGATGTAAAAATTGGTAAAAGTGGGATTGAAGAGGTCAAAACTTTACATAGCCATGAACCCACTATCTTGGATTTCAAGGAATTTAATTATGATAATTGTTCTTTAATAGATTGTATTTCCTTGTTGCAATCCGTGCTAAATTCTCCGCATGCTTATAGTCAAAATAAGACTTTTACCAAACATATAGTTGATGCTTTAATGCAATCCTATGAAGAAAAGCTTGAATTAGAAGTTTCTATCCCTAGAAAACTTTATGATGAGTGGGAACCTACTATTAAAATTAAAATTAAAGATCATGAATGCTATGCTTTGTGTGATTTGGGTGCTAGTGTTTCCATGATTCCAAAAACTTTGTGTGATGTGTTAGGTTTCCGTGAATTTGATGATTGTTCTTTAATCTTGCACCTCGCGGATTCCACCATTAAGAAACCTATGGGAAGAATTAATGATGTTCTTATTGTTGCAAATAGGAATTATGTGCCCATAAATTTCATTGTTCTTGATATAGATTGAAATCCTACATGTCCTATTATTCTTGGTAGACCTTTCCTTAGAACGATTGGTGCAATTATTGATATGAAAGAAGGAAATATTAGATTCCAATTTCTGTAAAGGAAAGGTATGGAACACTTTCCTAGAAAGAAAATAAAATTACCTTATGAATCTATCACGAGGGCCACTTATGTATTGCATACCTGTCGGATGTGGGGCTCCGGCAAACCCTTAAGGTTCGAACACTGGGGTGCGCGTGAAGTCTTTCCCTCCTACCAATCTATGCCCTAGCTCGCTAAGATCTCGCGGACGAACTCGACGAACTCGCAACATAGAAAGACACGAGATTTATACTGGTCCGGGCCACTGTTGTGGTGTAATACCCTACTCCAGTTTGGTGGTGGTGATTGCCTCTTGGGCTGATGATGAACAGTACAGAGGGGAGAACAGCCTCCTGAGGTCGAGGTGTTCTTGTGGCTAGGGTAGGCTCTCGATCAGATCGGATCAGGCTAAGGCCCCCCTACCGTGGTGGCTAGCTCTACTAATATAGGCCCTGGTCCTCTTCCCAAATGTTGAGCGGGAAGGGAGCCAACAACGGCGGGCAAATTTGAAGGGGGGCAGCTAGTACAAGCTATCCTGACAAAAGTGGTCTTCGCCTGTGAAAGGCTCTCGTGGTGACGCCGTCTTGGGCTCCACGATGACCTCCGTCTTGTCGTCCTCCTGGTCTTGGTCTTGTTGCACCGATATAGCAGCCTTTGCCTGATGCCTCGGTACTCCTCGCCCGCGCCCGCTTCCTTAGCACCAAAGAGAAAACGAGGACGCTGTGCGCACTGGCGCCCGCCTGGCGCCGATCGTCATGGCTCACGTCATGAGGGCCTCGTGAGGTTTGCCCCGCCTTGATATCTTCGCTCCTCGTGAGCCTGCCTGACTAGGCCACTCTTGAGGAGGTCTTGCGTCGTCCGCCTCGCGAGGCTTGGCCCCTCGCGAGGGTCTTGGATGCCTTGTTGATGAAGATGGGTCGTACGGCCTGCTGGCTTAGCCACGCTGTGGGCCGCAGGTAGGCAAGTCTGGGGACCCCCGTTCCCAGAACGCCGACAGTAGCCCCCGGGCCCAAGGTGCGCTCGGGCTTGGCTTCGCGGCGAAGCCAAGGGTCAAGTACGAAGCACCGCGGGCCCCAAAAGCCTGCGACCTTGGTTGACGCGTGGCGGTTGATTGGATGTGGGCGTCTTCGCTTCCCCACGCTGCCCTTGAATCCGCCTAGCTATGCGGCCCCCGCCTCTCACACAGTTATTCTTTCTTTGCCCACGCCTGGCTCCTCCAATCTCCCTGCTTCCTCGAGGCCCTGCTTTGCCCTTCCAATCTGACTTGCGCTCTGCCTGCTTCATCGCCATGGCGCCGAAACAGGCTGAAAAGGGGAAGAAACCTCTATCTTTGCCAACTGCGCCTCCGCCCTTTGAGCCTGCGCTCAGCCGGTCTCGGGTGCTCAACAACGAGGCCATGGACAAGGTGCGCCCCATGCTTGCCTCCAGCTTCAACGAGTGGGGAGAGACAGTGGCTTGGCCCGCGTCTCGCACTCGCATGGCTCGATGAAAGATCGAGGATGTCGCCTAGAGAGGGGGTGAATAGGCACTTTAAAATAATTACGGTTTAGGCTTGAACAAATGCGGAATAAACCTAGCGGTTAATTTGACAAGCACAAAACCTACAACAACTAGGCTCACCTATGTGCACCAACAACTTATGCTAAGCAAGATAGACAACTAAGTGATAGCAAGGTATATGACAAAAAACAATATGGCTATCACAAAGTAAAGTGCATAAGTAAAGAGCTCGGGTAAGAGATAACCGAGGCACGCGGAGACGACGATGTATCCCGAAGTTCACACCCTTGCGGATGCTAATCTCCGTTTGGAGCGGTGTGGAGGCACAATGCTCCCCAAGAAGCCACTAGGGCCACCGTAATCTCCTCACGCCCTCACACAATGCAAGATGCCATGATTCCACTAAGGGACCCTTGAGGGCGGTCACCGAACCCGTACAAATGGCAACCCTTGGGGACGGTCACCGAACCCGTACACTTTGGCAACCCTTGGGGGCGGTCACCGGTACCCGCCAAATTGCTCGGGGCGATCTCCACAACCTAATTGGAGACCCCGACGCTTACCCGGAGCTTTACACCACAATGATTGAGCTCCGAACCCCACCAACCGTCTAGGGCGCCCAAGCACCCAAGAGGAACAAGCTCACGGGTACCAAGCACCCAAGAGTAATAAGCTTCTCAACTTGTAACTTCCACGTATCACCGTGGAGAACTCAAACCGATGCACAAATGCAATGGCAAGGGCACACGGAGTGCCCAAGTCCTTCTCTCTTAAATCCCACCGAAGCAACTAATGCTAGGTAGGAAAATGAGAGGAAGAACAAGAAGGAGAACACCAAGAACTCCAAGATCTAGATCCAAGGGGTTCCCCTCACATAGAGGAGAAAGTGATTGGTGGAAATGTGGATCTAGATCTCCTCTCTCTTTTCCCTCAAAAACTAGCAAGAATCCATGGAGGGATTGAGAATTAACAAGCTCGAAGAAGGTCAACAATGGGGGAAGAACACGAGCTCAAGAGATAAGGTTGAATGAGGAAGAAGACCCCCTTTAATAGGAGCTCCTGAATCCAACCATTATGTGCCCAGTCCGCGCATGAGCGGTACTACCGCCCGGGCGGTAGAACACGGAGAGCGGAGCAAAACAGAGGGCGAGGCAGAGCCGTATGAGCGGCACTACCGTTGGCCACAGCGGTATTGCCGCTTGGCCCAGCGGTACTACCGTTGGGACCGTGCACAGCGCCTACCACCAGCATAGGGAGAAGGAACAGGGAGGAGGGCCATTGAGCGGCACTAGGGGCGGTGGTAGCCGCAGTACTACCGCACACGAGCGGTACTACCGCTCCTACTGCCGCTACTACTGCCGCTAAACCCGACATGAGAAAACCACGTCTCAAGTCGAGGCGGTACCAGCGCGGAACCGGAGCCATACTACCGCTTATGGCCATGGGCGGTACTACCGCTATGGGGCGGCGGTACTACCGCTTGTGGCGATACGTGGTACTGCCGCTCCGGCCCAGCGGTACTACCGCTGGCGCCATCCTTATGCCACTTCCACAAAAACAAGTATACTCCAAGGAAAACTAGAACTGCCAAAACTTCTGCAAATGAGCTCCGAATTGAGCAAACTCAAGCTTGTTGGATACAAGACGACGAGTAGCATCAAAACAGCGAGAAGTGAACCTCCAACCGAGAAGAACCGGCATAACCTCCAACATCGAAAACATCATAGAAGATGCATGTGAACTCCGTTTTCGATGAACTCGAGCTTGTCATGAAAATGACCATAAGCTCCAAATCTCACAAGGAGAAGAACCAAACAAGAACCAAAAAGGTGATGCAAGGATGCAATGGTTTGAGCTCTCTACGAACGATACGATCAAGCTACTCATCGAGAGCCCCCCTTGATAGTACGGCAATCGATCCTATAACCCGGTCTCCCACAACTACCATGAGACCGGTAAAATAGAAAACCTATCAAGGGAAAACCTTTGCCTTGCGCATAGTCCACTTGAGCTGGATGATGACGATCTTGACGCCCTCAAGTTGGACCACCTTTCTTGATTGCGTTGGCTCGGTGAAGACTAGTGGATTGCTCCCCCATACTCCACTATGGGTGAGCCACTCTTCGGCACATCTTCACAAATCCATTGTCACCACAATGGACGGCAAGCTTCAAGCATTTGATCTCTTCGTGTTGCTCCACTTGAACTTGCACACCGCAACCTAACCCCACAAAGAACTCTCACGAATACGATGGGTTAGTGCACAAAGCGTAATGGACAATGCTTACCATACCATGGGATCACTTGATCCCTCGGTACATCTTGTACGCTTTGTGTTTTGATCAACTTGATTCACTCTTGACTTAGCCTTGATCAACCTTGACTCTTTCCAACTCTCTTCATTTGTATGATGTCTTGAAGGTAAACATGAATGATCACACAATCTTCTTCTTCAAGACATGCTTGCAATAAGCTCAACACTCACAAGATCAATCTTTGGATAATTTCTTAATAGCACCTTGGTCATCAAAAACTCTCCTTGAAACCAACAAATGGACTCCAAGAAAAGCCTATGGACAAACCCTTCAAATATAACTCAAGGCAACCATTAGTCCATAGAGATTGTCATCAATTACCAAAACCAAACATGGGGGCACCGCATGTTCTTTCACTCGGGCAGCCACTGAGGTCCCGATCTTCATTGATGCCCTCTGGGCTGGTCTGATTCCTCCCTTCTCCGCCTTCTTCAACGTGGTGCTCGAGCATTATCAGATCCACATGCTTCATCTCGACCCTCAATCTGTGACCCTTCTTGCCGTCTTCGCCTTCTTGTGTGAGGCCATGGTGGGCATCGCTCCTTCCATGGCCCTCCTCCGCCATTTCTTCGCATTGCATCTGACCGGTCCCCGGCAGAGCTCGGGGTGCGTGGGCTTCCAGGCCGTGGCCGCGACTGCGGGCGCGGGGATTGACTTCGAGCTTCCTTCATCCACGAGCGAGTTCCGCATACGATGGGTGTTTGTTGACGCCGGCGTGCTTAGCCCTCTGCTCCAAGTTCCGGCGGGGCCTGCTATTCCAAACTCCGGCTGGGGCCATCAGAAGCTCACGAGCCCCCACCTTGCCCCCGTCTGGGCCAGGCTAAGGTGGTTGAAGGACCTCGGCGTGACTGCGCCCATGGTGGTGAAGGAGTTCGTCAAGCGTCAAGTCGCTCCACTTCAGCGCCACTCCCGCCCGATGTGGGACTTGCTCCGCAGCCAGGACCACATGAGGTTTCAGGAGAAGGGGCTTCCTCTTGCGATGTGGAAAACGGTGCTCATGGTCCTATCGGGTGTCCCTCTGCCGGATGAGATGACCAGGAATAGCTGCCTGTTGTACCGCTGCGAGAACAAAGCCGCATTTGCCGCGAGCATGCCTTCCTTTGATGAGTGGGGGCTGCGCCCAATCGGCCTGGTGGGATCCCACGACAACCCCGTCGTCGTGGTTCCCTTCCTCACCGCCGGTGTTGAGCTCGCCCCAGGTGACGGTACGGGAGGGCGAGCTCCGACGGGGGCCGGTAGCTCGAGTGCTGAGGAGCACATGCCAAGTGGTGATCCTGGGCGTCGTCCTCGGGGGCCTGCGACCCCCCTCCTGAGGCGTCGGTCGCTGAGGAGGTGCGGCATGTGGCTCCCGAGGCCAAGGCTCTAGGAGCCTCGGGAGGTTGTGGTGAGACGGCGCTCGGCTATTCGCCGCAACCGGGCACCCCTGAAGCCATCCCTCTCAGCTTCGGTCGTCTTTGTGTGGACTTCGAGGAGCTCCATAAGAGGAAGGGATCCCCCAGCGGCAGCAATATCTTCGGGCTGTTGAAGCGACGAAAGTACATCGCCATTGACACGTAAGTATCTTATTACCATGGCTTCTTGCGCGTGGTCTTCTTATCCTGACATCTGTCCTTCAGGGCTCCTTCCATTGAAGCTATTGCGCCTTCTGAGAAGCGGCCTCCTCCTTCATCAACTCCCCCATCGGCCTTGAGCGTTCCTGGTCGGCCTGCCGCCCCTGGAGCAGGGTCGGTTGGGGGAGCGTCTCCGCATTCGTGGCGCGCTGAGCCCGCGGCTTGGCCACCCCTCCCCCACGGTCTGGCGTGGATCTTGGCGGTCGTGCCCAAGACTCCTCCTTTGCTCATGGACAGCAGTTGGTTGGCTTCGATCTTCGGCTCCTCTTCAAGCAGCGAGCCCCGATCGGCTTGGGCTCCTCGCGAGGACTGGCTGACGTCAGGTGCAGCGTCATCCCCCAGCCCCCTGCCGGGAGGTGACGCGCCACTTGGCGCCCCACCCGCAGCCCCCGAGGTGGAGGACGAGGTGGGCCGAGCGTTCGAGCTCGAGCACGGGCTGAGCGTAGTTCATCACGAGCTCTTCCAGGAGGCGATGGGCACGATGAGTCGACTTGGTGAAGAGCTCACGGGTGTCGACTCGCAGCTTGAGGCTGAAGGTCTCCGGTTGGTGGAGGATCAGCGCAAGCTGAGGGTGGCCATCAACCTCGGCCGCTATTAGCGTGACCTTGAGAATGCGAAGGCCGAGGCGTCCCTCAAGGTTTCCTATGAAGCCCGCTCGCGAGCCTTGGAAGAGGCTAGCGAGGCTGACCGCTGTCACGAGGCCGCGAAGAAGCGCGCGTGGGCGCTCCAGGCCTGGAGCGCGTCTCTTGAGCAGCATGTGGAGGCGCGCAGGGCCGCTCTTGCATCGCTGAGGGGACGCCCGCGGAGGAAGAGGAGGTCCGGAAGCGCGAGGAGGCGCTGGCCCTGGAAGCCGTGGAGCGCAGCCACGAGCTCGAGCGACTGCAGACGAGGGAGCATCAAGTTGCCCAAGCAGAAGATGCCGTCGGAGCTCGCGAGGCCAGAGTTGAGGAAGAGGTCGAGCGCCGGGTGGCCGAGGTTCGCGCAGACCTGGAGGGTAGGTACGACCTGAAGCTGAAGCTCGCGAGTACGGAGGATGCGGGCAGGGCCGCTGCCCTCAGGCCCAGGTTGGATGAGGCTGAGAGGCGTGCAGAAGCCACAGCCGCCGCCCTGGTTACGGCGCAGGCGGACTTGGCCTCCGCCCGGGCCGAGCTGCTTTCCCTTCGGAGGCGGGTTGACGACGCTGAGGCCGTCGCACGACAAAACACGGAGGAAGTGCTCCAACGACAAACGCTGGAGCGCGTGCATGCCCCTATGCTTCAGGATCTCCGGAACAGGGCCAATACCGCCCTGGGCCATATTTGGGACGAGGATGCACCGGCCCCTCACTCGACTGACTATGCCAGCCACCTGACGTTCTTCACCGAGGTGGTGAAGCGCTTGGAGGCTCGATCTGCCAGAGCTCGCCAGCTTGTGGAGGAAAGGGGCCGTGGCCTGCTTGAGCGCGCTTTTTCCCGTGTCTGCAGCCACCTTCTGAATGCCGACCCCAACTTTGATTTTGACGCAGCCATTGCCCCCGTACCCACGGCCGTCCGAGGCGACCTGGCGCGCTGGGTTGAGGACAATGTGGACGCGTTGGTCAGGGCCTTCGCTTCAGAGGATGACGCGGTGGTGGTTGTCGCAGACGAAGGCGACGTGGTTGACGACGGCGATGGGGGCGTCGCCGACGACGGCGACGATGCCGACGAGGACGATGACGACGCGAGTGACGCGTCCGTGGGTGATGTAGCGAGTGACATTTCTGGCTGATCCCATGTTCTCCTGTTGTTTCATCCTGCACACAAAACTCGGGCGTGGCCCTTGGAAGACTTGTAAGAGCATTTTGAGAGGGGGAACCCCTCATGTAAGCAAATTGCAGTTTTTACTTTTCCTATGCGATGTGAGTATGTGTCCTCGTGAACTCGTGAATCCGGGGGCGAGTTTTCCGTCGTGGTTTACCTTAGTCAGCGCCAGCTTCGAGCTGGGTCATGAAGCAACGAGTTTCTGAGAATCCTGCGGAGCTTATCGCCCCGTCTGAAGGGGCCCCACAAGAGGTGAACACGAGCCGCAGCGCTGGCGCGCACTCGGCGAGCGTGCGCTTCGTGCGGTCCAGCTCGCGAGGAGCTCGTGAGGGGAAGGCGACGGACATGAGTCCCAGACAAAACGAGATCCAGAAGGCAAGAAATTGCTCGAACGAGAAAAGGCACCCCCCGCGTGCATCAATAAAAATTCGGCTTCAACTTAAATCCAGATCCAGAAAGCAAAGCTACAAAAAGAGAGATCCAAAGCAAAAGGTCGCGTCCGGCACCCAGTCTAGTCTTCCGGTCTTCAAGTCTTCTCACCAGCGCAGAGCTAAGTGCTGCCACTAGGCATGGGAGGGAGCCCCAGGGCCTGAGACCGGCGCTCCTGAGACTCCGGGGCGTGTACAGCCCCAA
Organism: Aegilops tauschii subsp. strangulata; assembly: GCF_002575655.3. NCBI lineage: Eukaryota > Viridiplantae > Streptophyta > Magnoliopsida > Poales > Poaceae > Aegilops > Aegilops tauschii. The sequence goes on from NC_053041.3 coordinate 243,371,740, forward strand.
CTCATTATTACGTGAGAGTGTCACGGGCGGCGAGCTTCACAGGCACTGGGCCTTCTTCACAGGTACCGGCCTTGCTTCATATCGCCAGACGAGGGCCCCACCTTACGCCACCCTTGACCTCCTTTGAGCCGACTGGTTACCAGGACGACACAAAAGAGGGAAAGGGGACACCAGCGGTGCCCTCGGCGACCACAGGTCCTCTGCCGGGGGAAGGGTCGTCGAAGCCTCCCCGGCACAAGGCCTACCTCCGGGTGTCCCCTGGCTTCATGCGCCGTGGGGAGGGGCCTGGCTCCCGGCCCCTCTCCTGCAGCCCCCAACGCGACCCTTCTGCCGGTAGGGAGGCCGTCGAGCTGGGGACCGCCGGCCGTTGCGGTGATTTGTTCCTCCTGCGACTCATGGTTAGCATAAGCATGCTCCTGAGGGATTAGGGGTACCCTATAGTGGTCGTCGCACACGCGGTCGTGGTGGTTCCCCGGTGGCTCCTGGAAGGCTTCGACTCCTAGCGTCCCGTCTTCCCAATCTTCTCCAACGAACGAGCCGGGGTCGTCCTTCGGCGTGTACTCCTGGTCCGTCATGCGGGGCACGTAGGCTTTCGGGGCTGTTACCCCGAACACCTCGCCGTAGTGCCCCACACTCCATGTTGCCCGGCCCAGGGCGGCGTCCTGAGGGTGATAGTGCGGCATCCCACTTGGGCCATGGGAGGCGACGCTTGTGCTCATGCTTGTTGTGGGTGGTATGGGGGCGGCAGAGCCCCCGGCGTTGCCGGCCATGTTGGTGTTGATGAAGCCCCCTGGCGCACCTGACGGCGCGTGGTGGTGGCGTGGCCTGCCGTGAATCCCTGTAGCGGCCTGAGGAGGGAGCTGATGATAGAAAGGTGGTGCTCCCGAGGCCGCCACGTCCAGCAGCTCGGCAACGCGTTCCAGCAGTGCGTCCCGGTTGCTCTCCATCAGCCGGCACCATAGCAGCTCCCTTGCCACGGTGAGTGCTGCCCGCATGTTTGCCTGTTCCCGCCGCGAGCGCGGCGCCGTCGCCGCGGCGTGACTTGCTGCTCTGGCAGCGGCTCGCACTTGTTGTGGAGTGAGGCTAGACGACGCCTGGCCGCGTCGTCCGCGCCCCGTAGGATTGGACGGCGCTCGTGCCGCTTGGAGCGCTTGGTTGAGGTCTTCATGGGCGGGCGGCGCCGACCGGGCTGGCCAGGCTGCCCAGTGGTCGGAGTCAGCTCTTGGGTCGTCAGACATCGTGGCCGCGGAGCGTCGGCAAGTCGATTGGCGGAGAAGAAGCTCCGGCGCACCCCTACCTGGCGCGCCAAATGTCGGATGTGGGGCTCCGGCAAACCCTTAAGGTTCGAACACTGGGGTGCGCGCGAAGTCTTTCCCTCCTGCCGATCTATGCCCTAGCTCGCTAAGATCTCACAGACGAACTCGCAACACAGAAAGACACGAGATTTATACTGGTTCGGGCCACCGTTGTGGTGTAATACCCTACTCCAGTTTGGTGGTGGTGATTGCCTCTTGGGCTGATGATGAACAGTACAGAGGGGAGAACAACCTCCTGAGGTCGAGGTGTTCTTGTGGCTAGGGTAGGCTCTCGATCAGATCGGATCAGGCTAAGATCCCCCCCTACTGTGATGGCTAGCTCTACTTATATAGGCCCTGGTCTTCTTCCCAAATGTTGAGCGGGAAGGGAGCCAACAACGGCGGGCAAATTTGAAGGGGGACAGCTAGTACAAGCTATCCTGACAAAAGTGGTCTTCGCCTGCGAAAGGCTCTGGTGGTCACGCCGTCTTCGGCTCCACAATGACCTCAGTCTTTCCGTCCTCCTGGTCTTGGTCTTGTTGCACCGATATAGCAACCTTTGCCTGATGCCTCGGTACTCCTCGCCTGCGCCTGCTTCCTTAGCACCAAAGAGGAAACGAGGACGCTGCACGCGCTGGCGCCTGCCTGGCGCCCGCCTGGCGCCGATCGTCATGGCTCACGTCACGAGGGCCTCGTGAGGTTTGCCCCGCCTTGATATCTCCGCTCCTCGTGAGCCTGCCTGACTAGGCCACTCCTGAGGAGGTCTTGCGTCGTCCGCCTCGCGAGGCTTGGCCCCTCGCGAGGGTCTTGGATGCCTTGTTGATGAAGATGGGCCGTACGGCCTGCTGGCTTAGTCACTCCATGGGCCGCAGGTAGGCAAGTCTCGGGACCCCCGTTCCCAGAACGACGACAATACCAAAGATGATAATACCTAGATCTATCCTTGCCTTTATGCTGCTAGGGGCGTTAAACGATAGCGCTTGTTGGGAGGCAACCCAATTTTATTTTTGTTTCTTGCTTTTTGGTTCTGTTTAGTAATAAATAATTGATCTAGCCTATGTTTAGATGTGGTTTTATGTTTTAAATTAGTGTTTGTGCCAAGTAAAACCTATATGATCTTCTTGGATGATAGTTATTTGATCTTGCTGAAAAGGTCAGAAACTTTCTGCTCACGAAAAAAATTGTTAAAATCACCAGAACGTGATAAAATACTGATTCCAATTGCAGTAGATCAATAAACAAATTATCTAGGTCGTACTATTTTGGTAGAATTTTTGAGTTAGAGAAAGTTTGTGTTTGATACAGATTACTACAAACTGTTCTGTTTTTGACAGATTCTGTTTTTCGTGTGTTGTTTGCTTATTTTGATGAATCTATGGCTACTATCGGAGGTTATGAACCATAGAGAATTTGGAATACAGTAGGTTTAACAACAATATAAATAAAGAATGAGTTCATTACAGTACCTTAAAGTGGTTGTTTGTTTTCTTTCGCTAACGGAGCTCATGAGATTTTCTGTTGAGTTTTGTGTTGTGAAGTTTTCAAGTTTTTGGGTAAAGATTTGATGGATTATGGAACAAGGAGTGGCAAGAGCCTAAGCTTGGGGATGCCCAAGGCACCCCAAGGTAAAATCCAAGGACAACCAAAATCCTAAGATTGGGGATGCCCCGGAAGGCATCCCCTCTTTCGTCTTCGTCCATCGGTAACTTTACTTGATGCTATATTTTTATTCACCACATGATATGTGTTTTGCTTGGAGCGTCTTGTATGATTTGAGTCTTTGCTTTTTAGTTCACCACAATCATCCTTGCTGTACATACCTTTTGGGAGAGACACACATGATTCGAAATTTATTAGAATACTCTATGTGCTTCACTTATATCTTTCGAGCTAAGTAATTTTGCTCTAGTGCTTCACTTATATCTTTTAGAGCACGGTGGTGGATTTATTTTATAGAAATTATTGATCTCTCATGATTCACTTATATTATTTTGAGAGTCCTTTAGAACAGCATGGTAATTTGCTTTGGTAATAAAATTAGTCCTAATATGATAGGCATCCAAGATGGATATAATAAAAACTTTCATATAAGTGCATTGAATGCTAAGAGAAGTTTGATACTTGATGATTGTTTTGAGATATGGAGATAGTGATATTAAAGTTGTGCTAGTTGAGTAGTTGTGAATTTGAGAAATACTTGTGTTGAAGTTTGCAAGTCCCGTAGCATGCACGTATGGTAAACGTTGTGTAACAAATTTGAAACATGAGGTGTTCTTTGATTGTCATCCTTATGAGTGGCGGTCGGGGACGAGCGATGGTCTTTTCCTACCAATCTATCCCCCTAGGAGCATGCGTGTAGTGCTTGGTTTTTGATGACTTGTAGATTTTTGCAATAAGTATATGAGTTCTTTATGAGTAATGTTGAGTCCATGGATTATACGCACTCTCACCTTTCCATCATTGCTAGCCTCTTCGGTACCGTGCATTGCCATTTCTCACCTTGAGAGTGGGTGCAAACTTCGCCGGTGCATCCAAACCCCGTGATATGACACGCTCTATCACACATAAACCTCCTTATATCTTCCTCAAAACAGCCGCCATACCTACCTATCATGGCATTTCCATAGCCATTCCGAGATATATTGCCATGCAACCTTCCACCGTTCCGTTTATTATGACACGCTTCGTCATTGTCATATTGCCTTGCATGATCATGTAGTTGACATCGTATTTGTGGCAAAGCCACCATGCATATTATTTCATACATGTCACTCTTGATTCATTGCCCATTCCGGTACACCGCCGACGGCATTCATATAGAGTCATATTTTGTTCTAGTATCGAGTTGTAATCATTGAGTTGTAAATAAATAGTAGTGTGATGATCATCATTAATAGAGCATTGTCCCAAATATAAAAAAAGAAAGGCCAAATAAAAAAGGAAGGCCCAAAAAAAGAAATAAATAAAAGAAATAAAAAGGGGCAATGCTACTATCCTTTTTCCACACTTGTGCTTCAAAGTAGCAATATGATCTTTATGATAGAGAGTCTCCTGTTTTGTCACTTTCATATACTAGTGGGAATTTTCATTATAGAACTTGGCTTGTAAATTCCAACAATGGGCTTCCTCAAATGCCCTAGGTCTTCGTGAGCAAGCAAGTTGGATGCACACCCACTTAGTTTCTTTTGTTGAGCTTTCATACATTTATAGCTGTAGTGCATCCGTTGCATGGCAATCCCTACTCTTTGCAATGACATCATTTGATGGGCATCTCCCTAGCCCGTTGATTAGCCGCGTCAATGTGAGACTTTCTCCTTTTTTGTCTTCTCCACATAACCCCCATCATTATATTCTATTCCACCCATAGTGCTATATCCATGGCTCACGCTCATGTATTGCGTGAAAATTGAAAAAAGTTTGAGATTACTAGAGTATGAAACAATTGCTTGGCTTGTCATCGGGGTTGTGCATGATGAGAGCATTCTTGTGTGACGAAAATGGAGCATGACCAAACTATACGATTTTGTAGGGATGAACTTTCTTTGGCCATGTTATTTTGAGAAGACATAATTGCTTAGTTAGTATGCTTGAAGTATTATTATTTTTATGTCAATATTAAACTTTTGTCTTGAATCTTTCGGATATGAACATTCATGCCACAATAAAGAGAATTACATTGAAGAATATGCTAGGTAGCATTCCACATCAAAAATTCTGTTTTTATCATTTACCTACTCGAGGACGAGCAGGAATTAAGCTGGGGGATGCTTGATACATCTCCAACGTATCTATAATTTTTTATTGTTCCGTGCTATTATATTATCTCTTTTGGATGTTTAATGGGCTTTATTATGCACTTTTATATTATTTTTGGGACTAACCTACTAACCCAAGGCCTAGTGTAAATTGCTGTTTTTTTGCCTATTATAGTGTTTCACAGAAAAGGAAGATCAAACGGATTACAAACGGAATCAAACCTTCGGGAGCGTGATTTTTGGAACAAACGTGATCTAGAGGACTTGGAGTGGACGTCAAGAAATGAACGAGGAGGCCACGAGGCAGGGAGGCGCGCTTGCCCCCTGGGCACGCCCCCCACCCTCGTGGCCCCCTCGTAGCTCCACCGACCTACTTCTTCCTCCTATATATATCCACGTACCCCGAAAACATCCAGGAGCACCACAAAACCCTATTTCCACCGCCGCAACCTTCTGTACCCGTGAGATCCCATCTTGGGGCCTTTTCCGGCGCTCCGCCGGAAGGGGAATCGATCACGGAGGGCTTCTACATCAACACCATAGCCTCTCCGATGATGTGTGAGTAGTTTACCTCAGACCTTCGGGTCCATAGTTATTAGCTAGATGGCTTCTTCTCTCTTTGGATCTCAACAAAGTTCTCCTTGATCTTCTTGGAGATCTATTCGATGTAACTCTTTTTGCGGTGTGTTTGTCGAGATCCGATGAATTGTGGGTTTATGATCAAGATTATCTATGAACAATATTTGAATCTCCTCTGAATTCTTTTATGTATGATCGTTATCTTTGCAAGTCTCTTTGAATTATCAGTTTGGTTTGGCCTACTAGATTGATCTTTCTTGCAATGGGAGAAGTGCTTAGCTTTCGGTTCAATCATGCGGTGCTCGATCCTAGTGACAGAAGGGGAAATGACACGTATTATATTGTTGCCATCGAGGATAAAAAGATGGGGTTTATATCATATTGCTTGAGTTTATCCCTCTACATCATGTCATCTTGCCTAATGCGTTACTCTGTTCTTATGAACTTAATACTCTAGATGCATGCTGGATAGCGGTCGATGTGTGGAGTAATAGTAGTAGATGCAGAATCGTTTCGGTCTACTTGTCGCGGACGTGATGCCTATATACATGATCATTCCTAGATATTCTCATAACTATGCACTATTCTATCAATTGCTCGACAGTAATTTGGTCACCCACCGTAATACTTATGCTATCTTGAGAGAAGCCACTAGTGAAACCTATGGCCCCCGGGTCTATTTTCCATCATATTAATCTTCCGTCAACTAGCTACTTTTGTCGCCGTTTATTTTGCAATCTTTACTTTCAATCTTTATCATAAAAATACCAAAAATATTATCTTATCATCTCTATCAGATCTCACTTTTGCAAGTGGCTGTGAAGGGATTGACAACCCCTTTATCGCGTTGGTTGCAAGGTTCTTATTTGTTTGTGTAGGTACGAGGGACTTGCGTGTGGCCTCCTACTGGATTGATACCTTGGTTCTCAAAAACTGAGGGAAATACTTACGCTACATTGCTGGATCATGGGGCGGACGAGGGAGCCAGTGAAGGGCCTACACTGTGGTGGAAGAGGGTGCCGGTTAAGCAGATCCAGTGCGGTGGACCATGATGGCGGTCAAGGAGATCTGGAGTGGTGGACAAGCCAGTCGGTGAAGCGGCTCCGGTGAAGTGGTGAGTTGGCAGTTGGGGGTTCCAAGGTGCGGAAGGTAGATCCGGCGGGGTGTGAGGTCCACCGCTGCGGCAGAGGACTAGATTTGGTGGCTTGCCATGGTTGGGGGGTCGGTGAGGGGAAGGGGAGGGGCTCTGGGGAAGAATGTTGGGGGCAAAGTGGGGAAAACAATGGAGTTACCAAAGCAGCCCTTTTTCGTTCATGTGGCAGGGGTAAAACAGGAATATCGTAGGGCTAAACTTTCGGGCGCGAGATATTTCGATGTGAGCGGGAAGTTTGAAAGCTTTTGGCGCCTGAAATTATAAGTGTTCCGCTCTTGTACGGCCGATTATGATATCATGGCCGAGAATTTATTTGTTTTGCACCCAAAAAAGTGCAAGTTTTGAAAATCAATGTCTCCAACTCGAAACTTAGATTGTCCATTCAATTCATATATGGATCATTGAGCTAGTACAAGTAAATACCATCATACGGTCCAATTCAAATGAAATTCCAAATGTGTTTATCCTAAATATGATGACAAAAGCAAAAATGTGTATGTGTATGAATAAAGTGGATGATTATAAAGTTTGAACATGCCCGTATGTGTATATCTCTAGGTTTGATATATGAATTTGAAATCACGAAATCCCGGCTTAAAAAATGTACCTCCGTTTGAATGAATTACAAAAGCTAATGATGGAGTCGAATTCCAAAATTCCAATCTTAGGTTTGTAATTCTGGTACATCAAGGTATATCATGCATGTTCAAAAGTATCGTTATCTCATAGTCCAAACTGTGAAACAAATTGATCAACCATGAGTGCACACACTATTGACCATATATATCTCAATTACGCTAAAGTCCCTCAAATATAGACACGTAACTCATTATCTGAAGCCAACCCCCCACCCCCACCCCCTCCGATGCCCCCCCGCCCACCCCCCACACACACGCCGTTCTCTCCCCCAGACACGAACACATGAGCACATTAACACCCCCTCTCTTGTAAAGTCCGGACCCCAATATAGGTCGCTTATCACTTTGTCTCTCGGGCATGCACACATCTCTTCCCCCACTCTTCAGGTCTCCTGCCATCTCTCTTTCCCAAGCACACGCACTATGTAGAGTGTATCTTTCTCATACACACAAAACGTCGCCCCCAAACGTCTATCTCCTTAGTTATGTGGTTCTCGCACACTCACCTCACACACCACCCCACTGCAAACAAGCACACTTTGTCTCCTTGTGCACCACTCTCCTCTTTCTATCTCTCCCACATGTGGACCCACCCCAGCTCCTTCCCCGTATACATATATGTCGTGACTCTTTCCATAGCTCCCTAATGTATCATCGTTCTCAATCTCGCACATTGTTCTCTACACCATCTATTCTTGATCTCCCATGAAGTCCCTATCATACACACGATGACTCGCTTCCCTTGCGTCTCCGTACATAGGCCAATTCCGAACAACATCAACATTGTCTCCCTATCTATATACCACTTATGGACACAAACGACCCCTCTCCCCCTCTTTTGCCCTCTCTCTCTCTCTCCGTCGCTAGCTCTCTCTCTCTCTCTCACCCCTCTCCCACACACACTCGATGTCTCTTCCAAATAGTCTGCTCCTCACCCGCACCCATGCTATCCCGCTACTACACATGCCTTTGTCTCTCTTTGACACACATGTCACACCATTCCCCCTTCCCTTATACTAGGTTTACATCATTAGTGGTCTCTCTACTCCATATACACACACTCCCTCTCACACACAAACGCGCGCACAAACACACACAAACACGCACAAACATCCATCTAGCTAACTGGATCCTTCTTTTAAGACACACACCTTGCATATTCTCTACAACTCTAGATATGTATATACCCCCTATCTAGCTCAGATGCACACCAAAATTCTCCATCTCTCTAACTCACACATCTCTCCCCATGCCCGCATGTGTATCTCACACACTCACTCTCTGATTATGTCTATGTGTCTCCACGTTACACAACACCAAGCCCCATGTACATGTCTCTCTCTATCCTCCACACACATAGACACAAAGAATCTATTATCATTGCCTCGGTCTCTAGACATATCACACACGCACACTGTCTCTCTCTCTCTCGCAAACACGCTCAACAAGGGTTTCCCCGTGAATAACTTACCGTCTATTCATCAACAGTCGTGGCAATACGGTGAACACGAGACGTGAAAAAGAATAAATCTACACGTGTGTAGACCACCTAGTATGACTACTAGGACTAGAGCAAGCCGAAAGCGCGCCGCCGTCACCCCCTCCTTATCGGCGACGGGAAAACCTTTGTTTTACACAGTCGAGAAGTCATTGTTCTAAGGCCCCACATGCTGAGCCGTTGAATAGAATGTAGATCCTAGTTTACGGAAACAAGCTAGTATCGATAATACATTTGTATCTCCATACTTATACTTCTTCTCTTATAAAAAACCGAGTTGATGATTATGGTATGCATGCCATCTTGCAATAGACCGTCCGATCTATATCTGACGGATCGAACTTAAACTAAAAGATACCCGCACCTCTCTCCACATTTGCAGACAAGGCCTTCCCTCATTCATCCTTATCTCCAACAACCTCATTGTTGAGCAATTAAAAAAGGAAGCCTCTGGAACAGACTGGCCTGGTGGCCGCTACCGGCGTTGTCCATCCCCTTGCCTCCACCCAGTCCGACCACCAATCACCACCACACCCCACTACTCTTCACCTTATCTCCTCTTTCACGAGATATCATTAGTTTTTACACATGGGATTACTCCTACATGGGTCAATCACAACAAGTGTTTTATAAAAATATGCATCTTGATGTTCCATGCAATGCACGGACATCTTGCTAGTACTCCTACAGAAGACTAAGTTGGCGATGATGGTGTGTCTGCCATCCGTCATTTCTAACCATTAGATCTACATCTAACGACTGTGAGGTAAGTTGTTGCCTTTTCTCACCAACATCCCACTTATCTACCAATTTGCAGAAAAACCCATAATTAGTATCTTAAAACCAACCACACCCCTCCCTCACCTCACCAAAACAGCCCAAGGAATATTTTCTGATTGAAACATAATATATCTCTAGTGATATCTACACTCTTATAAAAAACCGAGTTGGTGATGATGGTGTGCCTGCCATCCTGCAATATAGACCATCCGATCTATATCTGACGGATAAAAAGCAAACTATGACAATTTTGCAAAAAGATACCCGCACCCCTCTCCACATTTGCAGATAAGGACTCCCCTCGTTCATCTTCGTCTCCCATGAGATAAACAGCTCGTATAAATGCATCTTGATGTTCCATGCAACACGAAAGCGCACCGCCGTCACCCCCTCCTTATCGGCGACGGGAAAACCTTTGTTTTACACAGTCGAGAAGTCATTGTTCTAAGGCCCCACATGCTGAGTTGTTGAATAGAATGTAGATACTAGTTTACGGAAACAAGCTAGTATCGATAATACATTTGTATCTCCATACTTATATTTCTTCTCTTATAAAAAAACCGAGTTGGTGATTATGGTATGTGTGCCATCTTGCAATAGACCGTCCAATCTATATCTGATGGATGGAACTTAAACTAAAAGATACCCGCACCTCTCTCCACATTTGTAGACAAGGCCTTCCCTCATTCATCCTTATCTCCAACAACCTCATCGTTGAGCAATTAAAAAAGGAAGCCTCTGGAACAAACTGGCCTGGTGGCCGCTGCCGGCGTTTTCCATCCCCTTGCCTCCACTCAGTCCGACCACCAATCACCACCACACCCCACTACTCTTCTCCTTATCTCCTCTTTCGCGAGATATCATTAGTTTTTACACATGGGATTACTCCTACATGGGTCAATCACAACAAGTGTTTTATAAAAATATGCATCTTCATGTTCCGTGCAATGCACGGACATCTTGCTAGTACTCCTAGAGAAGACTAAGTTGGCGATGATGGTGTGTCTGCCATCCGTCATTTCTGACCATTAGATCTACATCTAACGACTGTGAGGTAAGTTGTTGCCTTTTCTCACCAACATCCCACTTATCTACCAATTTGCAGAAAAACCCATAAGTAGTATCTTAAAACCAACCACACCCCTCCCTCACCTCACCAAAACATCCCAAGGAATATTTTCTGAATGAAACATAATATATCTCTAGTGATATCTACACTCTTATAAAAAACCGAGTTGGTGATCATGGTGTGCCTGCCATCCTGCAATATAGACCGTCCGATCTATATCTGACGAATAGAAAGCAAACTATGACAATTTTGCAAAAAGATACCCGCACCCCTCTCCACATTTGCAGATACGGACTTCCCTCATTCATCTTCGTCTCCCACGAGATAAACAGCTCGTATAAATGCATCTTGATGTTCCATGCAACACATGGGCCTCTTGCTAGTATGTATACCAAAATTAGAGTGTTTTGTATCAAGTTTGTGAATAAGTATTATTCTAATTATGATCCGTTGCAACGCACGTGAACATTGCTAGTATTTCCAACCATTCCAAAAAATGCTAGTATTTCCATAGTTTCGAGTTCTCCATCAAGATATTAGTCACCCATGGTTGATATTTACTTTCAATCACGTACACATAGGCACTATGTAACTAGCCTTGCTTATTGGCTTCCAAAGCTTAACTTCCACTCCTACTTACAATATGTAGAGTATTTAACAAAAAACTACCACTTTCAACCAGCCCTAGGAAGAAACTATTGTACAAAAAATAGCACAAACATACCCAAAATTTCTTAATCCGTGCCAAAAACTACTACCTAGTGCCGATTAGGCTCGTTTAAACCCATTTATGACAGGGTTGGCCCACACGTCCGTGCTGACGAGGCAGCTTAAACCAACACATTTTGTTTGACCGTTGACACGAGGGACCCACATCTGACCTTCTATCCTGTTATATTCCCCCTGAAATCATTATTTTTCCTGAACATTACTTCAAACAGTACTGATGCGTGTTCGTCGGTGGCGCCGGTGATGAGGGAGTTGGCCGCCGCTCCGCCGGACGGGCCGGATGCCGCGCTGGCCTCCGCACGGGTTGGCAGGCTGGCCCGAGCGTGACTCACGCGCGAGCAAGCCGCCGCGCTGGCCTTCGCTCGAGCCAGATGGCTGGCCTTAGCGCAGCGCGCGCGAGCAAGCTGACGCGCCGCCGTGCTAATCTAGCTAGCAAACCTTGCAGACAAGCAGCTAGACGGAGCTATCTTGGCTAGCTAGTGGTTGCGAGCGCCGGACGGAGCTGGCATCCGGGCTGCCGCAAGATGGGCTCCGCACCGCCGGCGGTTTTGACCTCGCCTTCTGCCGGCGGCGGTAGCTGCGTCCCATGGCCGAGGATGACTAGGTGGACGGGCCGGACGTTGGAGGTTACTCGGGGATTTTTGTGCAGACTGACATGTAGGTCCCACAAGTCATAACGCCTAACTTGCCGGTCGAATAGAAGGCGTTGACTTAAGGGGTGACATGGATTGAAACGTGCCTATAATGGCACTTTGTAGAGTAGTCATTTCTTGGTAGGGCTGGTTGGTAAGGGCATGTACAATGGTTGATAAGGTAGTCTTATCTTAAGTCTGCCACGTATGCAAGTGGTAGTAGTTTCTTGGCATTATTAGTGGTTTCTTTGCAGTATTAGTGGTTTCTTGTAAGGAACAATGTACTACTAGCGACAAAAGGCGATTCTAGGTTGCGTTGTACTCCAACGAGTACTACTAGTGGTTGCGGGAGTGTATACCTCGTTTTGTGGGTTCGATCCCGGCCGAACGCACGGCAGCCTTTTTTTAAATAGTAACTTCGCTGCGAGCCAATATTGTACACGAGTAGTTTGAGTTTTGAAGTCGAACGGACGTGTCGCACCACAATCTGGGTGCACTGGATAGCCCAGCCACGTGAACTGGTTTTCCTTCCCATCATCTCGTGGCTCGCGTGCTCGCCCTAGCCGCACCTCGCTTGCAGCTTCCTCATCAGCTAGTAGCATATTTAAACTAGCGCCTCCCAATTAAGCTCGAGGAGCCGGAAAAGCCTGGCGCGGCATTGGGAACTGTGCAATATAGCTCTGTACGTAAAGTGCCAATACTCTACTAGTACTCTGTAGCTTGTGGCATTGCACGCATGGACTTCACTCCATTATCGTCTCTATAAAAGAAATTCCTCTTGACGTGATTTTTTTTGAAACGGAGGCAAAAGCTTTGCCTCATCTCATTCATAAAGAAGGAACTACTAACAAAGTTTGACGAGATCCATTGCACCTCCACAAATGGAAGCGAAAATCCTAGTCTCGCTGTATCAAATAACTCAAATGTTCTGCCCCCGCAGTAACCGTCGCTCATAAACAGGCTACTAGTGTGTGCGTGAGAGGAGCGGCTGAGTAGGACAGCTACGCGCTTGAATAGAGCACCGAGAGTACCCACTACGCAGGTGTACTTTCCCTGCATTGATAGTACAGCGATGGTTCTAGAGAACAGTACTACTCTCCACTTCCAACTGTAGCTCCTTGGCCCTGAGATTAAGGGTTCAAAACTGGTGCACTATACTAGAAGCACAGTACATCGCACTACTAGTTGAGAAAGTAGTACTAGTACTGCTACAGTAGGAGTACGTAGTAAATAATAGCCCCACCCCTTCGCTAAGGAACAATCGAGGAGCTACAATTGGAAGGGACGAGGCCCTGCGGTTACTACGCTCTTATCTCCTCGCCAGTTCCCCTCCCCCCGAAGAGAAGGCAGTTCGTTGCTGCTCCCATGGATTCGCCAGGCGGTTCTCCTCCTCGTCGGGGCTGGGAGACCTTGGACGACAATCCTCTGGGAGAAATCACACGCCACTCCGACGTCCTTACCGCCGCAAGACTCGGTGCTTCCTGCACCAACTTTTTCAAGACGATGCTTAAACAGGCTTGGGAAAAGGCCATGCTTGTTGGTCTTCCATGCGTCCTCGAGGAGAAGGTCTATGGGACAATCCTTCGAACAGTCCACCGCTCCCTGGCCATGGTTGCATGTTGACTCCGCTAGAGTTGCCGACGTTTAGAGGTAGTCGGATTTTGTCCGATGAGCAGGTCAGTCATTGATACGTCTCCATCGTATCTACTTTTCCAAACACTTTGCCCTTGTTTTGTACTCTAACTTGCATGATTTGAATGGAACTAACCCGTACTGACGCTGTTTTCACCAGAATTGCCATGGTGTTAGTTTTGTGCAGAAATAAAAGTTCTCGGAATGACCTGAAACTTCATGGAGAATATTTTTGGAATTAATGAAAAATACTGGCGAAAGAATCAAGACCAGGGGGCCCACACCTTGTCCACGAGGGTGGGGGCGCGCCTACCCCCCTGGGCGCGCCCCTGTCTCGTGGGCCCCCTGAGGCTCCACCGACCTCAACTCCAACTCTATATATTCACGTTCGGGGAGAAAAAAATCAGAGAGAAGGATTCATCATGTTTTACGATACGGAGCCGCCGCCAAGCCATAATCTCTCTCGGGAGGGCTGATCTGGAGTCCGTTCAGGGCTCCTGAGAGGGGAATCCGTCGCCGTCGTCATCATCAACCTTCCTCCATCACCAATTTCATGATGCTCACCGTCGTGCGTGAGTAATTCCATCGTAGGCTTGCTGGACGGTGATGGGTTGGATGAGATTTATCATGTAATCGAGTTAGTTTTGTTAGGGTTTGATCCCTAGTATCCATTATGTTCTGAGATTGATGTTGCTATGACTTTGCTATGCTTAATGCTTGTCACTAGGGCCCGAGTGCCATGATTTCAGATCTAAACCTATTATGTTTTCATGAATATATGTGAGTTCTTGATCCTATCTTGCAAGTCAATAGTCACCTACTATGTGTTATGATCTGGTAACCCCGAAGTGACAATAATCGGGACCACTCCCGGTGATGACCGTAGTTTGAGGAGTTAATGTATTCACGAAGTGTTAATGCTTTGGTCCGGTACTCTATTAAAAGGAGGCCTTAATATCCCTTAGTTTCCAATAGGACCCCGCTGCCACGAGAGGGTAGGACAAAAGATGTCATGCAAGTTCTTTTCCATAAGCACGTATGACTATATTCGGAATACATGCCTACATTACATTGATGAACTGGAGCTAGTTTTGTGTCACCCTATGTTATAACTGTTGAATGAAGAATCGCATCCGACAAAATTATTCATCACTGATCCAATGCCTACGAGCTTTTCACATATTGATGTTTGCTTAGTTACTTTTCCGTTGCTACTATTACAATTACTACAAAGCTGCTACTCTTACTTTTGCCACTCTTACCGTTACTTCCATACTACTTTGCTACTAAATACTTTGCTGCAAATATTAAGTCTTACAGGTGCGGTTGAATTGACAACTCAACTGCTAATACTTGAGAATATTCTTTGGCTCCCCTTGTATCGAATCAATAAATTTGGGTTGAATACTCTACCCTCAAAAACTGTTGTGATCTCCTATACTTGTGGGTTATCAAGACTATTTTTTGGTGCCGTTGCCGGGGAGCATAGCTCAATTCTTTGAGTCACTTGAGATTTATATCTACTGATCACCATGAGGAACTTGAAAGACGAAAAAACCAAGATTTATCCCTCAACTACGAGGGGAGGTAAGAATCTGCCATCTCGCTCTACGCTTGATTCACCTTCTGTTATGAGTAAACTTGCGACACCTAAACCTACTTCTGCTATTTATTCTGATATGTCGCATGTTATTGATGATGCTACTTCTGCTATGCATGATACTTATGATGAAACTACTTTTATGCTTGATAATACTGTGCCATTAGGTGAATTTCTTGATGAACAACTTGCTAGGGCTAGAGAGAATGAAATTATTGAAACTGATAATATTGATGAAAGTGATGATGAAGATTCTCCCCCTAGACATGAATTGCCTGTTGTGCCTGAGGGTTATGTTATGGATGAAGAAACTGCTAGAGATTTTCTTGCTTGCAATGATAGATATGATCTTAAGAAATTATTAGCAAAGCCGAAAGAAAAGTCTTTGAATGCTAGAATGAAATATGACCCTGCTTTTGCTACTTCACCTATCTGTATTTCTGATAAGGATTATGATTTCTCTGTCGATCCTGAGTACTTTGGTTGAATCTGATCCTTTTATGGCTATGAATCTGAAACTGTTGTGGCACATCTTACTAAATTAAATGATATAGCCACCCTATTCACTCATGAGGAAAAAATTCGTTATTACTATATCCTTAAGCTATTTCCGTTCTCATTAAAGGGTGATGCTAAAACATGGTTTAATTCTCTTGATCCTGGTTGTGTGCGTAGTCTCCAGGATATGATTTATTACTTCTTTTCTAAATATTTCCCTGCTCATAAGAAACAAGCTGCTTTAAGGGAAATATATAATTTTGTGCAAATTGAAGAGGAGAGTCTCCCACAAGCTTGGGGGAGGCTTCTCCAATTGCTTAATGCTTTGCATGATCATCCTCTCAAGAAAAAGGAAATACTGGATATCTTTTATAATGGACTAACCGATGTTTCCAGAGACCACCTGGATAGTTGTGCTGGTTGTGTTTTCAGGGAAAGAACTGTTGATCAAGCTGAATTGCTATTGAATAATATGTTAACTAATGAAAATAATTGGACACTTCCTGAACCAACTCATCATCTACCTTGACTGTGTACGTCACCATGTGTCCAGATCTGAGATGCCGCGTGTACCAGATGAACGGCGCCGAGTTCGACCCCCGTGATGCTACGTGGGTGCCGAGGAACACTCTTGGAGAGTACTCACTTTTCATTGGGGACAACTACCCCATTGTGAAGCGGATGCCACCTTCCATGCACGACACCAAAGGCCTGCCGTTCATGAAGCATGGTTGTGTCTTTAGTGCACACCGCCGGATGAACGACATGCTGGGACACGCTATCCCTGATTTATGCCGCTTCATCTTGGATGAGTCTCCATCGTGTGGAACCGGACTAGAAAACTGTGACAACGATTCCCGTTGCCCATCGCTATGGATCGTGCCATCCATGAAGAACACCTGGGACTAGAACCTGGAGGAGGACATGTAGCCCATCTATAACGTGTAAGTGGGGTATGGTAAATTGTGAACGGTAGCGCTGTGAATATATGTAGCCTAGTCATGCACAAATTTATCACATGAATTGGAGATGAACTTGTGTGGCATACTGGCATTTGTCATTTACAATTTATTACTAGTAAATGTGTTATGTGTACGTGCAACTTGTGTGTTTGTTGCACGGGATCCAACACGCTCATTGAGAAAAAAAGGTGGCACAGCTTTGGATATAGGTGACGTGGCAGCATCATACAATAGCATCGTTCGCTATAGTTGTAATACCCCTACTAGGACGAAAACTCCTATAAAACCTTGCGCTTGGCTCTTTGCCTCTTCGGGAGGTTCAACAGTTCATACTCGTGTGAACCTTGCACTTGGCTCTTCACCTCTTCGGAAGGTCCAACAATGATGATACTACAGTACAATATGCTTCTGGCAATCTGGCACCGATTGAACTGCTGCACATCCACCGCGAGGGCGAGCGAGAGGGAGAGGGAGAGGGCGCTGTAGTCAAAACCCTCTCCTTGTCCTGCGAGCCACTGCGCGCGTGGGCGAGGGAGAGGCGTAGTAAGCAAGTTTCTCCTCGTTCGGCGAGTTGACGGGACACATCAAAGCAGTACAAGTACTAGTCCTTTCCGGTTAAATATGGCTTAATTTGAAATGAGAAAAATACACTGGCGGTCAACGTATGTAACAATACGCTCTTTACGGTCACTATATATAGTTTTGTGGTGATTATACGATCACTAGCTCATCGTAGAGCACCGTATTGCACCCTACTGACCGGCCACATAGTCGACGTGGCATTTTGTTGACTGGTTAAATTGTCACTTGGTTTCTGGGTCCCACCTGTCAGTTAGCAGAGCAAAGAAATCAGTTGAACAAAACTTTAGGCAGACGCGACAGGAGTCGAACCCTTGCGCGCGAACCACCCTGACTGTGTATGTGAGTGCATGCACGTGTACTCCCTCAGTCTTCCAACAAAGAGTGTACATCGGCTAAAAAACAAAGAGTGTACATCTACACTTCCAATGCATTTAGCCTTTAATCTAAAATCGATATTGATTGACTAATGCACCAACTTGTGATCTAGCTATAGGCTACATGTCTATCCTTAATTACAGCATGCAACAACCTTCATTTAATCTTCTTCTCTCAATGGTCGCATGCACACATAAATCTGCTACTTTTGGGCGTTAATTATGCCCTGGTCAATGTGTAAATCTTTAAATGTACAGTATTTCACGGACGTAGGGAGTAGGTTGAGCACTTGAGCGTGAGCGTGTGTGTTGCGTCGCGTGCTGTGTGCCGCATGGGTGCGTGAGTGTTGCATGCGTCCATGTGTACGTGTGAGTGTTGCATGTTGCATGGATGCATGCATGAGGCTTTTACTCCCTCCCATTGACATGCTCATATTTCAAGCTTCCTCTGTTCCCTCCATATTGTGATACTCCCTCTGTTCCCAAATACGGAGTAAAAGCCTCCCTCTGTTCCCACGGAGTATTTGTCTATCTAGAGATTTCAACAAGTGACTACGTACGGAGCGAAATGAGTGAATCTACACTCTAAAATATGTCTACATACATCCATATGTTGTATTCCATTTGAATGTCTAAAAAGACAATATTTAGGAATGGAGGGAGTAGCAAATAAACATTAAGTTCTCTTGTTTTTCCCTCCTTGGTCACAGTGCACAACCAAAGATGACTCACCTGGATGGAGGGAGTAGATGGTCAAAGTTTGACACAAAATTAATGCATTGGTAAACATAATTTTTTGTGGAAAATGAGTGCATTAATTGAGTGTTTTTGCAAACTACAAATATTATTCCACCACTCATCATCTACCTTGGTTGATGAGATTTTTGAATTGAGCCCTATAAACCGGAAAGGAGGTAGTACTAGACTCCTACATTATTGGCGCCGGGTGCCTTGGCCAATGTTTCATCTTGTTGGACAGGATGCATCGGTGCTTACTGGGGTGCTAAGCACATTAAAACTTTAGCAACTAAAGCTCCCAATGCTTACATGTACAGGTGCTTAACTTGTTGGTGCTAAGCATCCTTTATTTAATGATTTTGTAACTAAAGTTCTTCATGCATTGATGGGATTCTTCCATTTAAGTCTTTTGTCTAGGTTCTCGCGCTTAGTACTGGGGTCACCACACTTATCTCTCCTCTTAATTACCTTGCCACATCAGACTTTTTGCCTACATGGCAGCCTTAGCACCTGTACAAGGCGGAGCATTGGGAGGGGCCCGAGCGTACAGGCATAGGGATACTGTAGATAGGAAGTCTTCGCGATCCATTATTCCCCATCTTGGTCAGAGAGAACTATTCAACTAGTCTTCACAGTGAAGTGACAATACACGCTGCAGCAGATGGGACACTTGATTAATAAGCTGAACCAGGGTGTTGGTGTTACTAAATCAGCCTTACCCAGTACTGCCATCATGTTTGCCAGTGGAGCACGCTTCCGCAAATAGAACTATGCACCTCTCTCCTGCATTACCTGACATATGGGCCCTCTTGAGGTAGACCCACATGTCATCGGCGTAACTATTTACACTCTGAAGGACGGTATATCCTGGTAGTAGTACTAGTAGAATTGAGATTTAATGCACTTTCTTCCCCATCATGCACGCTTCTTCCTCCTCTCTTCTTCTTCCTCCTCTCTTCCCCATCGTCGGCCGCACACCATTTCCCCCCGCTCACTGCTCGCCCGCCCGCGCCATCTTCCTTGGTAGCTCGCGCGTACCATATCCCCCCGCCCACTGCTCGGCCACACACGCCATCTTCTTCGCTCGCCCACCCGAATCCACTTCCCCGTTGGCTCGCAGGCATCGAAAACCCCAGTCACTCAGCGCCCTAAAAAACCCTATGGCAGAACCGACTGACACGCAGAGCCGTGATTGGAATTCCCTCCCTGATGTTCTCTTGGAGCAGATCTGTAATCGTATGGACCTGCTCAGCACCGTCCGTCTGGCCGCATGCTCGGTGTCTTTGTACCATCTACTCGTCTGCAACCGGCCGGCTCTTTTCAAGACACCCTACTTGCTGATGCCCGATCCTCGCAGGTGGCCCAGACACTGACTTGATGATCCTACGGAGGTTGCCATGGTGCCCCTCGACATGCTACCACTACCCGTCCACCTGTCCTTCATGTGCGGCCACTACTGGGCGGGCATGAAGGCCAACTGCATCGTCCTCATCCACCAATCCGGTAGTCCGTGGCGTCTCGTGGATATCTACACCCAGCGAGAGATCACCCTTCCATCGTTGGATACCGCCGCCATCGAGCCTCGCGGCCCGCAGGACACTCCTGCCTACTACGCACGAGACGCGTCGAGCTTTTGGCTCGACCTCTGTTTGCTGAAGGTTGTAATCTGTGAAGTTCCCACACCATCACACGACTACAAGGATTACAAGCTCATTGCCGTGTTCAACATGGGATTAATCTATCTGGAATCCGGTCGCAATACATGGTTATGGCTCATCGTCGATCCTCTTCACCCAACATTTCTGTCTGATGCTATAGTGCATGATGGCATCGGTCGACGCACAGATTGGCTGCATATACTGGTGGAATCTATCATCGTGTAATTGTTCTATATCATCTCATCTTTACCTTAAGAATACGACTGTCTGTTCATTGTTACAAATATAGAATATATAGTATGTCTATAACCACATCATTGCTATATGTTCCTCTCATTTCCTAGATTTTTATGACCACACATGTTATTGCCAGAGTTGATATGAGAACAATTGGCATCTAATGATTGTTAGAATAGATATTTTGAGTATAACCTCATGATTGCTATATGTTACTCTCATTTCCAGGATTTTTATAACAACACATGTTATTGCTTAGAGTTGATATGAGAATAG
Source organism: Aegilops tauschii subsp. strangulata (assembly GCF_002575655.3). Classification (NCBI taxonomy): domain Eukaryota; kingdom Viridiplantae; phylum Streptophyta; class Magnoliopsida; order Poales; family Poaceae; genus Aegilops; species Aegilops tauschii. Next base: position 243,392,425 of record NC_053041.3, read on the forward strand.
TAGTAAGTGCTATGGTAGAATATGAGTAGGCCCTGTCATATCTGTTTTCCTCTCATTGTTACATGATGTTTGAACCATGATATATTGCTAGACTAGCAATGTGCCCGTGCGTTGCAACAGATCCAAAATAGAATAATACATGTTCACAAACTTGAAAGAAAAACACTATAGTTTGGTGTATATATCACTAAAAATATACTCGTATTAGGTTTCACTCAAAATATATTCCTTGTGGCTGTTTCGATGAGGTGGGGGAGGGATGTGGTTGGTTTCAAGATACAGGAGTTTCTGCAAATTGGAGCAGAGGAGTGGGGTCTTGTTGCAAAAATGCCATGACTTACATCATAGTCGTTAGATGCAGATCTGATAGTCAGAAATGACGGATGGCAGACACACCATCATCACCAACTGAGTCTTTTATAGGAGTAGAGAATATGAAAGCCATTGGCTTATTTTTTAACTTGGGGTATGATTATGACCACGGCATTGCAATTCTCTGTCTATGATATGTGTCACTGTTATAATAATCTTAATTCCACACATACTCTGAACATGATTGTTTATCTTTGTCCTTTTGGTCTCCAATTTGAATTGTTGTAGCAGACGCAAATGCGCTGGCCTTCATGATTCCAGGACCTGGAATCATACCAGCCGATGGTGGTGGTTTATCACTTGTTCAGCTGACAGCGGTCATTTGATGCTCATTTGCACGTACCAAATTGACCAAACCATTTCATCAAACCACATGTAGTATAATGCCTGGGGCGTTCGTGACATTGATGGCTATGGCTGCTTCGTGTTCGAGAAAGATCCCAGCTCCGTTGGGCCAGGCGTATTCAACTGGAGTTGGGTTTACAGCCTCGGCAACCACTCCATGTTCCTCGGCCTCAATTATCCGATCATCCAACCAATCATCGATCATATCACCGGCGATGATTACCATGCTATGCAACTTCAATTCACCAGGGGGAACTGTGTTTACACATCATACCATGGGTTTCATGAATCACCATATCCAGAGATTCGTCGACACAACTTGTTGTCAGATAATCTTCAGTGTGTGAAAGGCATCAAGCTTCCATGCGATGGATGGCTTTTGCAAACCCGACAGGCGGTGATGTGGTTCATGCCAACAGCAAATATGCACAACTTGATTCGTACTGATATCTAGACTGAGCCATGTATCCTGCTGCTGTAGCATGACCCTCCTTTGTTGGATATTATGTATTGTTGTTAGTTTGAAGCACTCCTCTGGTTTGAAGGATAGATACCTTTCTGGGATCAAGTGCATCCTAACTCACCTGCGTAGGATGTACTGATAATGATGATGGAGATGCTGTGCAGAAGCCAACTATATATATATATATATATATATATATATATATATATATATATATATATATCAATTAGGCTTCGAGTGTGTACTTGTTGGTGAAAGTGTTGTCCAATGGGAATTATATTTTGTATTACTCATGTAGCCTACAAAGTCTGTCGCACAGCCTTGTAACTTCTTACCCCATTTCTAAATTTGTACTAGTCCTCTATACCGTATATTACGCTACTCGTACTACTACCTCCCTCCTGGTTTACTGGTCCCCTTCGTAATTTGTGTCAAATTTTTACCATAAATTTCACTAACTAAGTGTTAATGCATGTCACAAAAAATTATATCATTTTATTCGTATTTGAACATAGTTTCCAATGGAATAATTTTCGGTGACATGCATTGACATTCTGTTAGTTAAACCTATGGTTAAAATGTGACACTAAATACGACTAGTAAGTAGTACAGTAGCAGTACTAGTATAAGTCGGTCAAATTATTCATCATGTCCTCACATTGAATTGACGTGACAACACGCTGCATGTGAGGTGACACAAGAATCCCGATGGCGTGCTCGGGTATTGTGGACTTCAGATGTGGAGTGCTACCACTTATCTGTCGAAATCTTTCATCATTCACTTAAAACAGTCAATTTCATCATACATTGAGTACCATATAACTGGAATTAACTTAAGCAACTTCAAGAAGGATTGGCCGGTGCTGCCGGCTAGCGTCAAGTTCGATCCCACGGATCAGGAGCTGATCGAGCACCTTGAGGACAAAGTGAATGCTGACAGCGCGAGATCTCACCCTCTCATCGATTTGTTCATACCAACCATCGACAGCGAGCACGACATATGCTACACCCATCCTGAGAAACTTCCAAGTAAGACACCGATTGGCCGTCTACTTGCACAAACATATTCCTTTGTTTATAGCTCTATTTTTCTTTTTAGACGCAGACCTCGTGAAGCAATTACATTTTGACAGTTAATAAAAAGTGAAACAAGTGACTGCAACATGCCAAAGATGTTATGAAAATGCCAACTACGTACACTAAAACCTGTATTCGACAATACTGCAGGTATCACATTGAGTGGCCTAAGCAAGCATTTCTTCCAGCGCAATTCCAGTGCGTTCAAAAGGGGCACGTGGACGCGTCGCAAGATAAAGTCGGAGTGCGGCATGCACGCGATGTGGCACAAGACCGGGAATACCTTGCCGGTGATGGTCAATGGTTGGCAGACGGGCAGCAAAAAGGTTCTCGTGCTGCGCACCAACAAGAACTTCGACCATTCCCGCAAATGAAAATAAAAAAATAAAAAAAGAACTTCGACCAGTAGAGGACCAACTGGGTGATGCACCAGTACGACCTCGGGGACCTGGAGCAAGGGAAGGAGCGGGAGTTGGTCTTCTGCAAGATTTTCTACCAGACGAACACTAGGGCCAGGACTAAAAAGATTATAAGTTAATTTGGTATTGATACTTGTACTACCTTGTCGTCCGCAAGTTGGTATTGCTGTTAACAATCTTTCGGTATGAACTTGGCATTTGCTTCCAACCATCATGCCGAGGGTCGACGTGGATATAAAGCTGAATCATTTGTTTCGAAATGAATTTTCAGGCACCTGATTTTTATTTGATGGGTAGCATAAGCACCTGCCGTTTGAATTCCCAGTTCTCCAAATTTTTCGAAACGAGTGCATGCACTTATTATCACGATGAAAAAACAATATACCTGTTGCATCCCAGTTATCAGTCTGTACTTGCAGAATTCTCTCGTTTATTGAGCAGGTATATTGTTTTTTCAGGTTGAGCAAGTTTCAACTGGGCTGTAGACTGCCCAGGCTTGGTTTTGTTTTTAACAAGCCTAGCCCATGATGACAATGGGGCACAAAGATCCAGCAGGTATCTACTGGCCTCTGGCCCGCCAGCGTTACTTATATTTTGTCTTACAACATCCGCAGGCAATTTTTGACTGAATCAAACACACAACCCAGTTCTGTTTTCCTCTTGAAACGCCATGTCCTACTTCCGTTTTCTAATCTCTACCTATAGTTTTACTAGTTCACATACACGTATCATTACATTGAAAATACATAAAGTTTCCTTTTCATATTTACATCCTTATTATTGTTGTTTTCTTCCCTCCCAGCGCTGATATTTTTACCACTGGTTTTCCCTTAAACAACTCAATTGTCCCACGTCTTGTTTTCCTACAAAAACAAAACAATTTTTTTGGCAAATCAATAATTTCTTAAAAAATGTTTATCATTTCGGGATTACAACAGTTCGGACTCCACCGAAATATGCAAAATAAGGTTGAACTTTTTGACCGTGGTCCTGGGCAGAAAATGGGCTGTAATAAATTACTTAAGAATTAGCAAATGGGCTGCAAATTATTAAAAAAAAATAGCAAATGGGCTCTATGTTGTCTGCCACATATTTGGAGGCTGATTTGTGGGCCTACTAAGTTCATGCGTACACAAGGTTTCTCAAAAAAAGAAACTTAGTCAGCAATCGACTCTACCAGCGTCAGACCGTTAGACGTCAATCTAACGACAATCATGCTTCTTCAGTCTCTGATCTTCCTGCTCTAGCCGCCCAAACCAGCGCCGGCGGAACCGCCTGCTCCCACCTCCTGTGGCCGACTGTGCTGCCGAGCAGGCCTCATGGCCCCACCATACTCGCATCCCTGGCCTGGCTATCCCTCTACTCACCCACACCTCTTGTTATTTTTCGATGACGGCGGCCGAACAGTCAACCCTCGTACTCCCCACCGTGTGGGCAGCCACTGCCGTGTCTTCCCCGGCTCCGTGTCGTTCCCTTTGTAGGCCTCGCCGTCGTCCACCGCCCTGGTGCTCTAGGCGCGGCGTGGTCAATGTGGTCAACGAACGACATCCATCGGAAGTGGACTGTACGTGGAGAGGCTGACGGCTGGGTCCACGGCCGCACACAAGGGAATGCCTCCTTATTATGTGCAAAATAATGATTCCTCCACCTGACATCTGGGACCAACCGAAAGGGCCTCTGTGTTTCGCAAAAAAAACGTTCCCGCCGCTGACAGCTCGGACCCACCAGCTATATCTTCGCACGCAAGGAAGTGCTTCATTATTACGCACAAAAAATGAATACTCCCCCTGCTAGCTGGGACCCACCATATGGGAGGTTGACTTGTGGGCCTACTAAGTTGACACGGACGGAGGGCTTTGTTAACTTAGTCAATATGAATGATTCTAGCTCCAGTGACCGTACGATGTCCATCCAACGGCCATAGTGCTTCTTCAACCTCTGGTCTTCTTGCTCCAGCCGCCCAAACTAGCGCTGGTCGTGCCGCGTGGTCCTGCCTCCCGTGGCCGGCTGTGATGCTGTGGAGGCCTCACCGCCCCCTACTACTCCCACCGCTGGCCAGGCCATCCCTCTACTCACCCACACCCCCTGTTATTTTGCGGCGACGGTAGCCTCACACCGCAGCCAAACCAGTGAACCCTCGTACTCCTCTCCACGTGGGCATCCACTACCGCATCTTCCCCGGCTCTGCGTCGTCCCCTTCCTAGGCCTCGTCGTCGTCCACCACCCTGGTGCTCTCGGCGCGGCATGGTCAACGTGGTCAAGGAACGACTTCCATCGGAAGAGTACTGTACGTGGAGAGGCTGACAGCTGGGTGATAACCCACAAGTATAGGGGATCAATTGTAGCCTCTTTCGATAAGTAAGAGTGTCGAACCCAACGAGGAGCTAAAGGTAGAACAAATGTCCCCTCAAGTTCTATTGACCACCGATAAAACTCTACGCACGCTTAACGTTTGCTTTACCTAGAACAAGTATGAAACTAGAAGTACTTTGTAGGTGTTTTTGGATAGGTTTGCAAGATAATAAAGAGCGAGTAAATAAAAAGTAGGGCCTGTTTAGATAAAGAAACAAGAAATTTAGTATAGCGAGTGTGGAAAGTGGTGGTAGGAGTTGCGAAATTGTCCCTAAGCAATTGACTACTTTACTAGACCGATAGCAAGTTTTATGTGGGAGAGGCCACTGCTAGCATGTCATCCCTGACTTGGAATTCTATGCACTTATGATTGGAACTATTAGCAAGCATCCGCAACTACTAACGTTCATTAAGGTAAAACCCAACCATAGCATTAAGATATATTGGTCCCCCTTCAATCCCGTATGCATCAATTTCTATGCTAGGTTGAAGCTTCTGTCACTCTTGCCCTCCAATACATAGTCTTATCAACATACAACTAACCCTATGGTGTGATCCACGTGCGCGCTCATATGATGGGCACCAAAGGACAACAACATAACCACAAGCAAATTAAACCAATCATAGCAATTCACCAATTACCGATAGGACAACGAAAATCTACTCAGACATCATAGGATGGCAACACATCATTGGATAATAATATGAAGCATAAAGCACCATTTTCAAGTAGAGGGTACAGAGGGCTGCGGGAGAGTGGACCGCTGTAGATAGATGGGGGAAGGTATGAAGATGTTGGTGAAGATGACGGAGGTGTTGGCGTAGATTGCGGTGATGATGATGGACCCGGCGGCGTTCCGGCGCCACCGGAAGCGAGGGGGAGAGGGCCCCCCTTCTTCTTCTTCTTCCTTGACCTTCTACCTAGATGGGAGAAGGGTTTCCCCTCTGGTCCTTGGCTTCCATGGCATGGGAGGGGCGAGAGCCCCTCCGAGATTGGATCTGTCTCTCTGTCTTTCTCTGTTTCTACGTTCCCTGATTCTGGCCTTTCACCGTTTCTTATATTACCGGAGATCCATAACTCCGATTGGGCTGAAATTTGAACACGATTTCTATCCGGATATTGGCTTTCTTGCGGGGAAAGAAGGGCACCAACCACCTTACGGGGTGGCCACGACGGTCAGGGGCGCGCCGACCCCCTGGGGCGCGCCCCCTGCCTCGTGGCCCCTCGGGCATCGTCTCGCGTTGATTCTTCTTCCCAAAAATCACATATATTCCAAAAAAATCTCCGTCAATTTTTATCCCGTTTGGACTCTTTTTGATATGGATTTTCTGTGAAACAAAAAACATGCAACAAACAGGAACTGGCACTGGGCACTGGATCAATATGTTAGTCCCAAAAATAGTATAAAAGTTGCCAAAAGTATATGAAAGTTGTATAATATTGGCATGGAACAATAAAAAATTATAGATACAACGGAGACGTATCACTGGGTCCATGGCCGCAGCAAGGAAGTGCCTCCTTATTACGCGGAAAATAATGATTCCTCCACCTGACAGCAGGGACCCACCGGACGGGCCACCGTATTTCATGAAAAAAACGTTTCCCCCCTGACTGCTGGGACCCACCAGCTACATCTTCGCACGCAAGGAAGTGCGTCCATATTACGGGCAAAAAACGATTCGCCCCCCTGACTGCTGGGACCCACCAGCTACATCTTCGCACGCAAGGAAGTGCCTGACAGTCGGGACCCACCCGGTCGAAGCATACGTAGCGTTGTCATTCTGGTCGCGAACGTGTACGTACATACGATCGGTCCGTCTACAGGCTGCAGCGATGAACTGTGGCCGTGTAAGGAAGGGCACGTGTCGTAGTAGAGGCGTGCACGTGTCGTAGTAGAGGCGCGCACGTAGCATGTACACGTACGTACAATGGCGAGGGTGCAAGAAAGTAAATACGGCCACGTACGTACATACGGGCGGGGTCTCGAACGCCTACTCGCGCATGCGTACGGCCAGGGTTCGTGTACATGGTTGTGGCTGGGTCGGAACAGAAAAACTGCATCGTCGTCGTGTTCATGGGGAGGCAACGGAATGCGTCGTGTTCATCGGGAGGCAACGGAACGTGTGCTGTTCATCGGGAGCCAACCGTCTTGGATGGAACAGCCGATGGAAACGAGGCCTGGCGTACCGTAGAACGGAGGAAACGGCCTTGTGTTCGACCAGCCACGGTCAAAACAGGATCCTGTTCATCGGGAGGGGTCTGGCGTACCGCAAAACGAAGGAAACGGACCTCCTACGGTCGAAATGGGGCCCTGTTGATCGGGAGGGGTGTGGCGTACCGCAAAACGGAGGAAACGGACTTGTGTTGGAGCGCTACTGTCGAAACGGGGGTCCTGTTCATCGGGAGGGGTGTGGTATACCGCAAAATGGGACTCCACGGGATACTGTTCATCTCCACCGTCGACTGCCTCCACGGGCCACTGTTCATCCACCATCGACTGCCTCCACGGGCTCCTGTTCATCCACCGTCGACCTCCTCCAGCCTCCACCTGCGACTGTTCATCCACGGGCTCCTGTTCATCCAGCCTCCACCGACTACTGTTCAACCAGCCCTCTCCACGGGGTCCTGTTCAACCACCCCTCCACGGGCTACTGTTCATCCAGCCCTCCACCGGCTATTGTTCAACCAGCCCTCCAGGGGGTCCTGTTCATCCAGCCCTCCACGGGGTCCTGTTCATCCAGCCCTCCACGGGGTCCTGTTCATCCACCGGCTCGATCGATCGGGGTCCTGTTCATCCAGCGGCAACGGCCTCTACTACCACGGGGTCCTCTTCATCCAACCCCCACCGGGGACTGTTCATCCAAACCCCCCAACAACGCTCACTGTTCATCAAGAGGCAGCATCGATCGGCTTCAGTTAGCAGCAGTAGCGAAGGAATCACTCGGGTTCAGTTAACAACAAAGGGATCGATCGATCGCTCGGGTTTAGTAACGCGTAGCCTGCAGTGCAATTGCTCGGGTTCAGTTAGAGCCCAACGCCTCGCTCGGGTTCAGTTAGAGCGCAACGCCTCGCACACACGCGCGTACGTATTAGAGAAACGCGCATCGCTCGGCCCCCGACCACCCACCGTAACCGGGAACTCCCCCGATATTTTCCTCGCCTTCGCTTCTATCACGGTTTTCTCTGTCATGGACGGCCCAAAGAATGTCATGCAGCTGCGTCTCCGGCCCGCCCAGGACGAAAAGCCCATTTTCTATCATGATTTTTTGTCATAGAAGTAGGAGCCCACCACATCTATGATGATACCGGGTTTTGTCACAATTATCGTCATAAAAGTGTCATAAGCCTGACAGGAAAAAATTTCGTCCGGCCCAAAATGTCACGAATGTGTCTTTTTTTGTAGTGTTAATTGGGCCATGGCAAATTCACTTTATGGCCCATGGCAAAATTCCTTTTTTTAGACAATGCCAAACTTCTTTTTTTATGGTCCATGGCAAATTCACTTTATAGACCATTGCAAATTTCACTTAATGGACCATTACAATTTTCCTTTTGCTCCGGACAATGGCAAACTTCTCTTCTCTACTACTTAAAACGAATGGAAGGTTCCATGTTTCATTTTTCTTCCCACCATCCCTTCGTCCAACTGTCCCGTATGATAATCAATCACATTAATTCCTTACTTTCTTAACCAATTTCACTTTAATTTACTTACCAAACTTCTCATCAAACTATAAGGTAAATCGCAGGCATGATTTGATAAACATTTATTTACACAGTCACATTAAGATGGGCAGATAAATTACAAGCTAACGTACTAGAATATATATCCCGTTGCAACACACGAGCATTGTCCTAGTCTTTTTAGAAGGACCATGGAAAATTCACTATATTGATCATGGCAAATTTACACCCCCCCCCTAAAAAGTTCCTGGTTATTAGAGAACAAATATATGAAACCCATGGCAAATTCCTATAATTTGACATCTTTTTTCAAATGCCAAAATTTACTCACTTTTTACCATGTGCCCATAACAAAATCCCCAAAAGTTGCCATGTTAGTTTGGACAACAAAATTTCCTAAATTTGTTTGTTTTTTATTTTTATTGTAGGTACCATGGCATCTATATCTATTTTTTAGACCATGTCAGTTTTTACATATCATGACAATTTCATTATTTTAGACCATGACAATTTTGGTAGTTAGACCATGGAAAATTCAATATCTATGCCTTGGCAATTTTATTAGTTAGAGCATGGCAATTTAATTGATTGTACAATTGTAGTTCTTTAGGTAGCATGGCAATTTAATTATATTAGACCACGACGAGTTTAATATCCATACCATGGTAATTTTTATTGTCTTAATTTTTTCCTACTTATTTGAACCCTGTCAACTTTTATTAGGCTATTCACAGAAATTTTATACATTACATTTTGTAAACAATTCTCTCTATATACTATCAAATTTATTGACATGACATTTTTTTCCTATCCATGTCAATTTGTATTGTTTTGGCACATGTCTACTATACTATAAGGCAACTATCTCAGTTTTTTTATCTACACATGCTTTTGTGTGTTTTTGAATTCATGACTAGGTTGTACTACATTTTTTTAGAAGCATGTGTAGCTAGTTCTCACCATCTAAACATGTCAAAAAGATGTAGAAGATAGGGATATGTATATTTTGGATTGTTGTCTATATGGTAGCTTCATTAGAAAATATGATAAATTTGTATGTCTTTAGTCAATTTAAGTTGGATGCAAATCTGAAGTTTTTTCGAGGGCCTGTTTCTCTGGAGTTAACACTGGGCTTTTCCCCATTTTTGGTTATCTTGTTATGTTATCTGTTAGCCATAAGTTTGTTGACGTGGCCTGATTTGCGCTGAAGGGGTAGGTGTAGCGAACAAAACCGTTTGATCCATCAACCCTCCCGACACGAACGAATCTTTCGCTGGGAGGTCCTTGAAATCGGTCGTTCCACAATTATTAGGGTCCTTGCGAAATAGAGGTTGTGAGGGCAAAATTTGTCCAGTCCGACTGAAATAGCATAACAAATGAAGGGCCAAATATGTCCGGTCCGATGAGTATGCGACAAAAGTGTGCTCCGGCTATGGACGCACATGCCGGCACTGTTACGGGACGGAAGAGAAGTAGAGCGGTGAGAAGCATGGGCCTAAGGGCATTTTCAACGTTGACCCACAAATTTGCTCCGACATCCGTCGCCAGACCGGGGGGAGGGGGAGGAGGAGTCCACGGACATGGATGCGTGGTCCGGCCATCCAACGGTACCCTCATACATCTGACACCAATTTTTTTAAGTCTGCACATTCAAATAGCCGCATATATAGTCTAAAATAGTTCAAATGAAGCGGTACTTCTAATTTTATAAAGTTCAAATATTAGACTCCAACATTGTTGTTCCCCTTAACTGCCCACAAATGCTCAATCCGATCTTCTTTTAGTTGCTTGTGAGTTGCGTGATGCCGAATTTGTTGATGCATTTGAACAAAACTCTTCAAATATGGCCAGATTCTGGTCAGGAAGTTTGATAGGATCACCCATGTTCTCAAATTCAAGAGTTGCGGCAGATCCTCACCCTGATCCTCCATGATCATGTTGTGCATGATCACACAACATGTCATGACCTCCCACAAGATCTCTGGATCCCATTGTTTTGCAGATCCACGAATAACTGCAAAACATGTCTGCAGAACTCTAAATGCCCTCTCAACATGCTTTCTAACTGCTTCTTGTCTTTGGGCAAAGTGAGATTTTTTTATGACCAACTGGGCTAGAGATGGTGTTGACAAGGTAGCCCACGGAGGATAGATACCGTCAACCAGATAGTAGCCCATGTAGTACTCATGCCCATTGATAGTATAGTGGCAAGGATGAGCTTTTCCTTCGGTCAGCTTAGCAAACAATGGTGATTGCTGCAACACATTGATGTCGCTGTGAGACTCGGGCATGCCAAAGAAAGCATGCCAAATCCAAATATCATGTGATGTAACTGCTTCAAGAATGATGGTGGGCTTCTTAACATGAACCTGATATTGACTTTGTAAAGCTTTCGGGCAATTCTTTCATTTCCAATGCATGCGGTCAAGAGATTCGAGCAAACCTGGCCACCCTCTTGCTTCCAAGATTGCCAAGATCCTCTTGGTGTTTGCCACAGTTGATTCTCTCATGTACTGAGGTCCAAACACTGATGGTTCTATACTTTACACATTTTTACTGCTCATATGTTGCATGATCTTTTCATATATCATGTCACATTGAACCAAATATATGTCCATTATGCATGATTACCGGTTTTTGCACTTATCATTGTGAGCATTACACATCTGTGTATTTATTTCGTTTTTGTTAGTTTTCCTTTCTTTTCTTGTGTCTATAGGTGTATTTGAGCAACCTAGGACCAAGCACGATGAAAGGAGCAACGATGGGTTCAATACGGAGTCAGCCAGGGGGTCAGACTTGGCCATTTCGAAGGTCGAAAAAGTCATTTTCTTAAGTGCTCGAAATCCAAATTTAAGACCGGAAATGGATCGGTGTCGTTCATATGAATCCAACGAGCCCAAGAACGTAAAATTCCGAGTTTGTATGAAGAAATGGCGGCCGTTTTACCGAAGTAAGATTACACAAAAGGACAACATGAAAGACAGCGTTCCAAAGGACCGAGCGCAGTCGTTTCAGCAGTCGTTTGACGTGCACACAACTCTGAAAGTTGCCTCCCAGACGAGATTGTTCACCAATTTCATCCCCAATTGTTCCCACGGGATTCTTGACTCATATTGAAGGGACTGGGAGAAGATAAAGCTCATCTTGAGCCCTCGGATGACCACATCAACGGAGGACATACCGGGAGGCCTTCCTATAAACACCTCCAACCCTAGGCGCCTCCATTATCCACATTCATTCATCCATGATGCCATCATCCATCTCCATTGCTACTCCAAGACCACCTCCATAGAGAAGAGAAGGGCCAAGCCGAGAGGAAGAAGAAGGGAAGCCTCCACCACGAGCACTGACCTTCGGGCCGGTGCGGTCTTCATCACCGGCGGCACCATCACCGTCTCCATCGCAGCCGCTGAGGGAGTCCTGGATTAAGGGGTCCGCGGATGGCCGGGCTATGTGACATGGGTCGGACTGATGGGCCATGAAGATACAAGATAGAAGGCCTTCCCCCGTGTCCTGATGGACTCTCCTTTGCGAGGATAGCAACTTGGCGGCCAGATGTGTAGGTTCCTTTCTCTGTAACCCGACTTTGTACAACCCTAGCCCGCTCCGGTGTCTATATAAACCGGAGGGGTTAGTCCGTAGAGGCTATCACAAATCATATAGGCTAGACATCTAGGGTTTAGCCATTACGATCTCGAGGTAGATCGACTCTTGTAACCCATATACTCGTCAAAGTCAATCAAGCAGGAAGTAGGGTATTACCTCCATTAAGAGGGCCCAAACCTGGGTAAACATCGTGTCCCCTGTCTCCTATTACCTTCGATCCTTAGATGCACAGTTCGGGATCCCCTACCCGAGATCGGCCGGTTTTGACACCGACATTGGTGCTTTCATTGAGAGTTCCTCTGTGTCGTCAATAGAGGGATCGATAGCTCGTCTTGTCATGAATGAAAAAATCACCTCTAGGAGGACCCTAGCTCCTGGGCGGATCCTCCAGCTCGGCAGTTTTACCATGGGCGCCCGCTCGGCCATTAAGCCAAAGGCGCTCCCCCAAATCGCCAAAAATCATCTCCGCATTGGCCTCGAGCACTCCGATAAGATGGATCCGGCAGATATCTCCTCTTTGAACGAACTGCTAGATCGCATCGCCGCCTTGGGGATCGCAACAGACTATGATCAGATTGGGCTTAAACCCGATCAGAGGGAAATCAGGTCCCCGCCGATCACCCATCAGGTAGCGGTTGTGGAGGAACAAGCCGAGAATACCTCTTCCCCTGTGCTGAGAACAAGCTATGTTCGGATTTCCGAGCCATGTGAGCCGGATACCCATCTTTGGGAAGAAACTCTCTGTCCTACAAACATAGAACCAGGCATTGAGCCTGAAAATTCCCAGGGCACTCTGGATCCCGGTCTAGTGACCTCAGAAATTCTTCAAACTCTGGATCCCACAGTGGGTCAGGGTTCGGATTTAAGCCCGCCCACCCACCACATGCAATATTCTCCAAGCAATTCAGGTCCTCCGGACATATGCGACCTAATGTATGTGCAACAGCAACCTCAGGAAACAGTCCATCACTTCTGGGCCAGATTCCTTCTTGTCAAAAACAAGATCAAAGATTGCTGTGACAACGACGCAATTTCAGTATTTTGCCAGCACTGTACGGATGAGGGGATCCTCAATGCCCTCAACCACCGCCGCATACTGCACTTTGCAGATTTGGCACACATAGTACACAGGTATTGTGCAATGGAAAGCGTCTGGAAAGCCCAGACAGCCCGGTGGGAACCGCCCGCCTTTAAGCCATCCACTGGACGGGCAAAAAGGACGCACCCTCACGGGGCACCTGATCATCATCCCATGGACAAGAAAATCAAGCCCTTAACGGGACATAGAACTGTCCTTGAGGAATGGCTCGATAAGCCCTGTCAGATACACATGACACCGAACCAACGCACAGCCTCTGGGCATGTTGGGTACTCCGGCAGGTGGCTAAGAGCGGTGAGTCCATCCTCACCAACACTACTTTAGAGAGGTACTCTTCGGAGGATGACGATCTCAATGTATTTACGGTCTTCGAGACCTTTTCTTCAAATAATCGGCGCAAAAGGGCACTCCGCGACCTTGCCGAAGTCAACCAAGTAGCCGCAATAAATCCTTGGAACGATACGACGATAACTTTCAACGCCAATGACGGGCCCGATTAGTCTGAGCACCAGCCGCTTTGGTCCTAAACCCAATTGTGGATGGCTTTCGGCTCACTAAAGTGCTCATGGACGGCGGTGGCGGACTGAACCTCACCTACGAGGACACGCTCGACAAAATGCAAATGGACAAGAGCCGCATCGAGCAGAGCAGTACAACCTTTCGAGGCATTATCCCCAGTCGAGAAGCGCGATGTTCGGGGAAAATTAAACTCGATGTGGTATTCGGCACGCCGGAGAACTACAGGTCCAAAGAGTTAATCTTCCACGTGGCACCTTTCAACAGCGGATAGCACGCCCTGTTGGGGCGAGACGCATTCACACACTTTCAAGCCATTCCCCATTACGGGTACATGAAGCTCAAAATGCCCGGGCCCAACGGAGTTATCACTATCACCAGTGATCCGGACATAGCACTCTGCGCCGAAAACAAAACCGCATCCCTGGCCCTCGAGGCATTATCTGAGGCCCTAACGGCCGAGGAGCTCACCACTCTGCGCTCCACAGTGGACAGAGATGATGTAATCCTCTATAAGAGGCCTAAGTCCACTTCTTTCAAGCCAGCAGACGAAATAGTCAAATTTCAGGTTCACCCGACGGATCCTAATAAAACAGCAGCCATTGGAGCACAGCTGGATCCGACGGTCGACGCCGCTCTAAGAGCATTCTTGCACGAGAATTGGGACATCTTTGCTTGACATCCTTCGGATATGCCAGGAATCCCACGCAGATTGGCCGAACACAACCTCAACATAATAAAGGGGTTCAAGCCAGTCAAGCAAACGCTGCGACGATTTTCCGAACCCAAGCGACAAGCTATGGGGGAGGAGCTAGCCAAACTACTTGAGGCCGGGTTCATCAGAGAGATCAAACACCCGGACTGGCTAGCAAACCTGGTCTTGGTGCCAAAGAAGGACAAATCCTAGCACCCATGTGTCGATTTAAAAGACCTCAACAAGGCCAGCCCTAAGGACCCCTTCCCACTATGCCGCATTGACCAAATCATTGATGCAACTGCAGGACACGATTCACTGTGCTTCCTCGACGCATACTCCAGATACCATCAAATTAAGATGAAGGAATCTGATCAGGCCGCAACGACATTCATCACTCCGTATGGGCCTTTCTGCTACAACACTATGCCTTTCGGACACAAAAACGCCGGCGCCACTTACCAACGCATGATTCAAACATGCCTGGAAAAACAAATTGGCAAGACGGTGGAGGCATATGTAGATGATGTAGTCATCAAAACCAAACATGTCGAATGATTGGTGGATGACTTATGCCTTACATTCGACAACCTCCGAACATATGACATACGGCTCAATCCGAAAAAAATGCGTTTTCGGCGTTCCGGCCGGAAAGCTGTTTGGGTTCATTGTTTCCAATAGCGGAATCGAAGCAAATCCGGCCAAAATCCAAGCCCTGTCACAATTGGCAATACCAACAGACCTAAAGCAGGCCCAAAAACTAGCTGGGTGCGTGGCATCCTTGAGCCGCTTTATCTCCAGATTGGGAGAGAAGGCACTGCCGCTCTATTGCCTGCTCCGACATACGGCCACTTTGAGTGGACGGACGCGGCAAGAGCCGGCTTGGAAGAAATAAAAACTTTGTTAGCAAACAACCCAATCCTTGCCGCACCAAACATCGGTGAACCTATGCTGCTGTACATATCTGCAACTCACCAGGTGGTGAGCGCTGTGCTCGTCGTCGAACGAGAGGAAGAGGGACACAAATTACCGCTCCAAAAACCAGTATACTATGTATCGGCGGTCCTCACACCATGCAAATCACGATACCCGCACTATCAAAAGATAGCATATGCGGTCTTCATGGCATCGTGGAAGCTACGACACTACTTTCAAGAGTGCTCGATCACGGTGGCCTCCGAGGTACCACTCAATGACATCATAAACAATCGAGACGCCACCGGCTGCATTGCCAAATGGGCTATCGAGCTCCTACCATTTGAAATAACATACAAGCCACGCCGAGCTATTAAATCCCAGGTGTTGGCCGACTTTGTCGCCGAATAGACAGAAGCCGAACTCCCTAAAGAGTACAGCACATACTCCAATTGGGTGATGTACTTTGATGGCTCCAAAATGTTAGCCGGACTGGGGGCTGGTGTCATCCTAACATCCCCTATAGGGGACACAGTCCGATATGTATTGCAAATCATGTACACGGACTCCAACAACGCAAACGAATATGAGGCACTACTGCATGGTCTCCGGCTGGCTGTTTCTATGGGCATACAACGCCTCGAGGTGCGCGAGGACTCGAACCTCGCAATATCCCAAATAAATGGAGAATTCGATGCGAAAGATCCAAAGATGGCGGCCTACCGTAACGTCGTACTCAAAATATCAGCTCAGTTTGAGGGGCTCGAGTTCCATCACGTAGCTCGGGACAGTAATCAGGCAGCGGACATCCTTGCTTGTATGGGTGCCAAGCGCGACCCTGTCCCACCCAACTCTTTTGTTGAAAGGCTTTTCAAGCCATCCGTGGTATGGCAGGACGAGACCGGCAATACTAGTCCGGCGCCGATCATACCCTCAGATGCCGAATACAATTCTAATAATATAGGGTGCTCGGAAACTGAAGTGACACCTTCTGCCCATGTAATTATGGTTGTCATTGCCCCATGGACGGAACCCTTCCTGGCCTACCTTAATAGGCGGGAGCTCCCTGATGACCAGAACGAGGCCCGTCGTATAGTTCGACGTTCGAAAGCCTATAAAGTTCATGAAGGGGAACTCTACAAAAAAGTACTACCGGAGTTCTTCAAAGATGTATCTCCGAAGACGAGAGGTGACAGCTCTTGGCCAAAATACATGTTGGCCTCGGCGGCCATCACGCTGCAGCTCGGGCCCTCGTAAGCAAGGCCTTCCGTACAGGTTTTTTCTGGCCCACGGCCCGAGCAGATGCACAGGCCCTTGTACAGCGATGTGTCGGGTGCCGGCTCTTTGCCAATCAAAGCCATATGCCGCCCACAGCCCTAAGAACAATCCCCATTACCTGGCCTTTCGCGGTCTGGGGGCTAGACCTGGTCGGACCCCTTAAAGGGGGAAGCTATAAGAAGAAATATTTGCTGGTTATGGTGGATAAATTCACTAAGTGGATAGAGGCCAAACCAGTAAAAACGGCTGAAGCCGGACCGGTGATAGATTTTATCTCCGGCGTTGTACACCGTTATGGTGTCCCACGTAGCATTATTACTGACAACGGCTCTAACTTCACAGAAAATGAGGTGAAAAATTGGTGTGCTAATCTAGGTATCAAACTCGATTACGCCTCCGTATATCGCCCTCAAACAAACGGTCAGGTTGAACGGGCCAATGGCCTGATAATGAGTGGCATCAAACCCAGACTAGTGCGATCCCTAAAGGAGTCAGATAAACACTAGGTCGAGGAGCTCGACTCCGTACTCTGGGGGGTGCGGACCACGCCCAACCGCACGACCGGATACACACCGTTCTTCATGGTGTAGGGCGCAGAGGCGGTCTTGCCCTGCGACATCATTCATGACTCACCTCGAGTGCACATGTATGAGGAGAGAGAGGCCGAGCTCGATCGGCAGGACAACTTAGATGGCCTGGAGGAGGAGCGCGATGTCGCAAAAGCTCGTTCCGCATTTTACCAACAACACGCTCGAAGATACCAAAGCAGAGAAGTGCGGTCGAAGACATATAATGTCGGCGAACTCGTTCTATGCCTACCAGAGAAGAAAAAGGACAAGCTCAAGCCCAAATGGGAGGGTCCCTTCATTATAGATGAACTTCTCACTGGAGGAGCCTATCGCCTTCGCAATGCATCGGATAACTGCTTAGAGCCGAACCCGTAGAACGTTGCTCGGCTCCGAAGATTCTACGCCTAAGTCCGGACATACACCTTTGTGTGTTCCTTTTACATTTTTTCCATTTTTCGTTTTTATACGATTTCTAACGTGTGTTCGGGTAAGCCGCACACTTGAGGGGTATACACCCTTAAATGTACACACTCCACCATAACTGGGGGCTTCTCTCAATAGAAGCTTATTATTATTTTGAGCATAGAGCTCACCATATATATGTATCGTTTGCTCATATATGTCCTTTCTTCGCCATTATATGCACCTCTATGACTTAAGTTTTGGCCAAGCTGGATTGCCTGGCTCCTGTGCTTATGCCCTACGTTCCCGCTTGTTCGGCTAGGGCATAAAGGGAGCACCTCTACGATTGTTACAACCGGGTCATCCGGACATGTACCTCAGACAGGTGAAGCCAAAAGCTAGCATTCTTAAGAGAATAATTGGTCAGCGGACAAATGACGAACTGCCTTCGTGGCGATATATAAAGTATAAAAATATAAAGCCTCTTGTGATTTTTAGCATCACAACATTGGCATGCATAAACAACGCATGCTGACCCAGGGAGATGAACCCTTAACGGAACTATTCTCTCTGGAAGATGTTTCTTACGTTAAACAGTAATATAACATAACTCCCCGAATACAGTTTGTCTGTTCAAGCACTATGACCGGATTGCCTGGTTTCCGAATATACTTGGTGTTTACCACAGGTATAGTATTCGGAAACACTCCAACCCTTGGGTTTCGGAGGGTGAAGCGGAAGGTCCGCCATGACAATCTTTTAAATTTCTGCCGGAGATAAGTTTGATGATAAAGTATATTGTACATGGAATCAAACGCCTACTCTCCATCTATACCATCTATAAGGCTGTCTAGTTTACAGTCCTGTTGTGAAAATTTGGCGGTTGTCTTTACTTGGCCATACACCAAGCTAACAAGAATTTCTTGCCCGTTTGGTCCCCGCGGTCCGACTCGGGCCATATGATTTGGATCAAGTCCAGTATACCGCGTCTTCACCATGGCCCAGGCTTCTCGTGCACCTTCTCAACATGCTGATGCCTTCCATAGTTCAAAGCGGCGTCGAGCTCCCTTGAATAAATTCACGAGCTCCTCCATAATTTCTGGAGGAGAATCGGATGGCCATAAAGCCTTAGCCACGTTCCTCATGGCTTTCCGAGCTTGCTCGTGCACTTTGGATAGCTCTTGCAGCAAGTCACCATGAAATCCGGACAATTCTCCCTCGGGCCGCCCAGTTAACGAACCTACAAGAACAATCTCATAAACCTTTCCATCAGGGGACCGTATGAAAGTTAGGTTAAAGGACATACTGAATATGCCGCCTTTCAACTTTCTGTTCTCCTTCAAGGCATCCGACAGTTGGGCTCGTACGTCCTTTAGATCTTCAGCTTGCTTGATGTTTGCATCATGTAGCTTGTTCTTATCATTAATGGTCCGTGTTAATACATGTTGACTAGCGGCTTCTTGCCCTTCGGCATGTTGCTTGTCCGCCTGAGCAGCCTTCAACCTCTTCTCCAACTGATCTACCGATCCTGCAGTTGTAAACAAAACAATGCATATTTAAAAATCATTGTTGGCGCAGCATCGTATTTTCTAGACACTGTTGTGCTTACCATCAGGTGCCTTCTTGGATTTCTTCAAATTTTCCAGTTCGGCGATGACAGCAGTTAGCTTGGTCCGACATTCTTCAAGCTCCTTGGACAGCGTGTTATTTTTCACCGTAAGTACCTGACGATATAACGACCCTTAAATCAGTTGGGCCAACTACTTCAAGTCTCGGGGGCTACTGGCACATGATTATTGAATCTACACCAAGTTTTTACCCGCATATCCTTTGAAAGGAGGTGAGTGGCTCCGGCAAGTCCATCCCGAGCAGCTCGGATATATGCATCCGCAGAGCTGAGGGCATTGAACACCTCTTCGGTGAAACTTGGGTCGCGCATGGCCTCTTTCCGCTGCCAATGATTCATCGTGCTCTCCACTTCGGAATTGGTGACGGATACATTATCTGAATCCTCTTGGAGATGACAATCCGGTGTTGCGCCCGTATCAACCCTGGTCCTTGTGGCAGGGTCCGGGGCCGGATTGGTCGATGCATGGTCGACGAGGTCCCCGGATACAGTCCGGCGTATCCTCTTCCTAAAATATGGCACAACGGGAAACGTCACAATCCGGTCTATCCGCCGAATGCATGTTAAAAACTATACCTCTTTGGTGAAGGTGGGGGTCCGGTAGTATCACTGTTTGCCCTTCTTTTCAAAGACTCGCCCGAGACGAGTGCCGCCCCTTCGGAGCATGAGACAGTGCAGTGGGTGAGGCACAATGGGAAAACTCTTTTTGAGGAGATGTCTCCTGGGTACTTACATGGGAGGAGGGGAGAAGGCCGGGGTAATCGGCTATAATGGACACTTCTGTGCCGTCATAGCTCGCCTGATAAAAAAACCCTCCTTAAGTTCTATAAATATATCCGGATCTTCTCCATATCCGGGATCCAGGTCTCGAACATGGTCCTCTGGCTGCGGAGCGGGGCTGTAGACCCCCTCGACGACCTTTCTCCACTCCTATTAAAAAACTCACCCAGTCGATGGGGTTATACATGGAAAAACCTTCCCGACACTTCAAGCGAGTGAAGTCTTCCTTCTCCCCTTTGTAAAGGTCAGCTAAGATGGTGGCCAGGGCGGCAAAATTGTCTGGACCCTTGCGCAGGCAACGGGATGCATAGTCTTCCCCATTGTAATTCCACATAGGAAAACCTCTAGATTGGAGCGGTTGAACGCATCGCGTTATTGAAATCACCATTACCTCGATTATAGATAGCCCGGAGTTGGCAAGTACTCTGATCTTGCTTTCTACCCTCTTAACCTCTGCACTGTCTTCTTCCTCGAGGCTTCGGGGGCGCCAGCTGGTGCGCTTCTTTAAAGGAGCACAGGAGAATTCGGGAAGACTGTGCCGGATTGGGTCCGGAAGAACGACATCTTCAATATAAAACCATTCCGAGGGCCACTCTTTGGATGCCTTCTTCGGAGTGCCGGACAGGTATCCTGTCCCGGCTATACGCCATACTTCGGCGCCGCCCACCTCGAATGTAGATCCCTTTTGGGAGCGGGGGACAAGGCAGAAAAATTTCCGCCATAGCTCAAAATGAGCCTCGCAGCCTAGAAACAGCTCGCAAAAAGCAATGAAGCCCGCGATATGCACGATGGAGCCTGGTGTCAGATTGTGCAGTTGGAGGCCATAATACTCCAGGAGACCTCTGAGGAAAGGGTGGATAGGAAATCCTACGCCTCTCAAAAAGGAAGGAAACAAAGCACACCCGCTCCTCTTTAGAAGGATCGGGGAAATTCTCCGCCAGGGCTTCACCGTTGAGGGAAGTTAATCCAGCCCGAATTGAGACTAGATCCGCGGGAGGAAGATATCCCTGCGTCTGAAGTTTATTCAGATGGGCGCGGGACACCGAGCAGCTTTCCCAGTCGCCTTTTTGAGGGCCGTGGGGATGTGAGGAAGAGCTAGGAGCGCCGACCATGTTTGGACAATTTCCTATAGCGAGTTCTAAGGATTTCCGCGTGGTGTGGAATGGCATCTGAGATCTATTATCCTTAAATAGACACCTTCCCTGCATGGTCAAGGGGTTATTTGTAAAAAACACCTAGACCATTCGCATTCGTTTGACACATGGAAGCCGAGGCGACGGCAGCAAAGAATCAATAGAATATGATATTTAATGTGGAGCCGAACTATCGTCAATCCGAAGTATAATGGAGAACCCGCCTGCAAAGCTGAAGACATAAAACCGGATACTACATCGTCACTGAAGGCAAGTTCGAGGGCTACTGAGGGAGTCCTGGATTAAGGGGTCCTCGGATGGCCGGGCTATGTGACATGGGCCGGACTGATCGGCCGTGAAGATACAAGATAGAAGGCCTTCCCCCGTGTCCAGATGGGACTCTCCTTTGCGTGGATAGCAAGCTTGGCGGCCAGATGTGTAGTTTCATTTCTCTATAACCCGACTTTGTACAACCCTAGCCCCCTCCGGTGTCTATATAAACCGGAGGGGTTAGTCCGTAGAGGCTATCACAAATCATACAGGCTAGACATCTAGGGTTTAGCCATTACGATCTCGAGGTAGATCGACTCTTGTAACCCCTATACTCATCAAAGTCAATCAAGCAGGAAGTAGGGTATTACCTCCATTAAGAAGGCACGAACCTGGGTAAACATCGTGTCCCCTGTCTCCTATTACCTTTGATCCTTAGACGCACAGTTCGGGACCCCCTACCCGAGATCGACCGGTTTTGACACCGAGAGCCGCCGTTTCCATCACCATCACCACCATGCTCATATCTTCCACCGGCTCCGTATCGGCTTGTAACTTGCCTTCTACCTCTCTATGTTTGAGTAGTTGTATTAGTTCTTGAGGAATTGGATGAACCCTTGCATGATTAGTACTTTGATGAATAAGCGATTCAACATTCTCTTTATATGTATTGTGTTGAGTGTCTCACGATGTTGCGAAGAACGCTCATGCATCATTAGCCCCTTGTGGACTTGAGGCAAGTCATATTGGTGAGAAGTATAGTTGTGGAGGGTAGGTGGTGACTGGACCTATTCTCGCTTCCTCCCTGATCATTGCAATAGGGATTAGTGAAGAGCCCTAGAACTTAAGGTCATGACCACGGGGATTTCACTCCCCTTAATCATCGTTGTGATAAGTGGAGTTTGGAAGCACGGTGGTGGCACGAGTGCATGCAATAACCTTAATGGGAATGCATACTTTATTTTGCTGCGCCCACGTGAGATCATATACAAGTGGCTTAGTGATACAAATAGAGAGCCATGTTTATCATGTCATACTTGTGGTGACGACTCTGATTCCCTCAACAACGTTTACTACTCAAGCATCGTTTCACTTAGTTTAGTTCGTTTATTTTTTCTGTCTTTCATTTCTTGTTTGTAGTCTAGCAAGCACTATCCCTTTTATTTGTCTTTCTAGCAACTTAATAAAGTAGGCCATTTGCTGCGTAAGTGATAGCGTAGTTGCGGGGTTTGTAGTTCCTTCCTATTTGCTTCTTGTGGGTTTGACGCTTCACTTATCACAAAAGTGCTACAACAGTCGTGTGCACTTGCAGGTCATCAAGCACCTCGACCACGACAGTTGCAAACCTGACAATGGCATCTCTGCATGTGCTCTCAGACATCTGTAGGTACTCATCCTGTTGGGGATATTACCACTGGGCGTAAACCGGCCAGGAGAAGCCGGGTTAACCCCATAGTAATTCATTATATCTGAAGCCCATGAAGACAGACAGTGACGCTTTACGAAGGCCCAGGGCCCAGAGCCGGTTTAAGGCCTATAGACATAAACCGGTGTTGATATGTAAACTTGTGTTGTAAGATAGAAAGAGCAGAGACCGGGCCGGGCACGTTTATGAGCCGGCCTCGGGATTCTGTAAACCAACGGGCGTCAACCCATGTATATAAGGGTATGACCTGGCGCCGGTTCAAGGACAACAGACAACAACTCGAGACTCAGGCAAAGCGTATTCGCTCCCTGGTCATCGAAACCCCAGCAATTCCATCACAACTAGACGTAGGCTTTTACCTTCATCGTAAGGGGCTGAACTAGTATAAAACTCTCTTGCGTCCCTTGTCCGCTTTAACCCCTTTAAGCTAACCCGTAGCGATGGCTCCACGACTAAGTCCTTTCTCTAGGACATCTGCCGTGACAAAACCACGACAGTTGGCGCCCACTGTGGGGCTATCGCATGATGGTTTCAAGTTCATGGAGGGCAACTTCGAAGGACTCAAGGGTTACGCTGTGGGCCGGATGACCAAGAGTCGTCGCGGCAAGCTCTACATCGACGATGCAGGCTGGGGCCCCGAGGCCGGCTCAATCGAGTACGGGTACCGGGTCCCCTTTGGTGGCATACACGTTTTCATTGGCAAGATCGGCGAACCGGGCCCTGAGCCAAACATCTGCACCGACCTCGTCGAAACGGCTCAGCGTGCGAGATCTGCCCGGGTCAAGCCTGTCATGAAGCGTGCCTTTGTGGGAGTCATCCATGGAGGGGAATCTGAGGATAGATCGGAATCCGGTGGTGAAACCGTAGTTTATTCCGGCGACGAGTCATCGACCGGAGAGACCGAGTCGTTATATCAGTTACAAGATGGCCGGATTGGGGGCTGTTCCGATGGCGACAGTATTCCGGACCCCTTTGATCTGCCAAACCGGGTTGCGATCTTCATGGCCGGTATGCAGCCGGCGCTCCACTCTTCGACCGCAGCAGCGATGATTTCCGGATCGGCAGCAGCAACAGGGGCCGGGGTAGGAGGCCCTGTGCGACCGCCAGCTCAGGTTCTATCTAATTTCTTTGACGCATTGGCAACGCTGATGGCGGAGGTTAACCCGGCGGATCAGAAGGCACACAGTGCGGAAATCGCGAAAGTGAAAGATCATATCACCTAGGCCAAAGCCGACTTGGCAGCTGAGGATACCAGGATGGCCACGGAACGGGCTGCTTTGGATGCACAGGCTTACCGGCTTATGCTGGATCAGAGTGCGTCGAACGAAGTCCTGAAGAGGAGGTACCGATCTCGCCTGCCACCGGTTTATGATGCTAGAAACCTCTTTAACACCCCAGGAGCAGGGACCAGTAATCCACCGGTGGTAAACCGGGTGGAGGCACCTGGAGCAGGGGTGCCGATTCAGCCACGTTTGGTGGATCCGCCCCGTCAGAACAACATTGTAACACCGCATGTCCCGACGCCACCGGGTCATTACTCTAACCCGATGGACAACATTGTCGCTGCCGCTTCACGGCTGGCGGCCATCCCGATCGAAGGCGATTCTCCGGCGGCGGTCGAGACGCGTCGGGTTAAGGAGCTTCTTCAGACAGCCTTGGTTCAACAGGAGGCTTATTCATATAGTCGCGATCGGATTCATTCCACTCCCCGTCCAAGCCAGAGTTACAGCAGCCGTATGGATGAACCGGCAGTGTCAAGCTAAGCGCGGAACCGTGATCCGCCCCGTGGCAATAACCCGGCGGGTGGTGCTGGTGATGCTCAGGAACTGGTGGACCGGGCTCGGGCATGCAGAGAGGCCGAGTTAGTGGCGCAGCATGAAGCCCGTCAGCTTACTCCGGTTCGTCCAACCAAATCGGTGGAACCAGGAGTTACTTCTAGTTCTTTGGGAGTGCTGTGTCTCGTCCCAGCGTTGCGCAATGTACGCCTGCCCAAGGATTTCAAGGGCCCGCGCAAGGTGCCGAATTACACCGCTGATTTATCCCCTGAGACGTGGGTCAGAAGCTATGAGATGGCCATGGAGATGCTGGATGTGGATGATGCGGCATGTGCGAAATACTTCACCATGATGCTAGAAGGGACGGCCCGCACTTGGCTAAAGAGCTTACCGGCTAATTCTATCAGGTCATCGGCCGAGTTGAGAGCCCGGTTTATCCAGAATTTCAAGGATACATGCAAGCAGCCCATGTCAATTGTGGACTTAGCTGCCTATGTCCAGGAGGAAGGAGAATCAACAACCCATTGGGTGCGCCGGGTTTTAGAGATTTTGCATTCATCGGACCGCATCAACGCGGATACCGCAGTTTTAACATTGGAAGGCAATTGCCGGTTTGAACCCCTGAAGTTGAAGTTGGGACGGCTCAAACATCATTGTAATGACATGGGAACCCTCATGGCTGCACTGGTGAAGTATGCCGACTCTGATAGTACCAAGGATCCCGAGTCTGACGATGATAAGACAGGGAAGGGAAAAAAGGGCGGCAACGCCAAGGGGCAGCACCACAACCCGGCGGGTCATGGAAATGGCGGCAAGCGTAAGGCGGACCACGGTTTAGACTTTGTGGCTAATACTAATACACATGATAAGGGCCAGCGGCATAAGGGTAAACTGCCCCAGCACGGTGGAGGGCCAAGTCCTAACCCGGACCATTTGTCTTATCTGTTGAACCAGCCCTGTCCAAAGCATGGGACAAAGGAGAACCCGTCCACGCACCTCTGGAAAGATTGTTACATCATGCAAGAGTTCAAAACTTCTGATTCTTTCCGGCATGATCATGGACCAGGAGGCGGTTCGGGCCCCGGGTCTCATGGGCCGGGTTATGGTGGAGGAAATTCCGGTTTAGGCTTCCAGGTTAATCAGGGTGGACATAACAATCAAAGTAATCAGGGCAACCAAGGTGGCTATAATCATCAGGCAATCAGCAGCAGCAGCAGCAGTCGGGTTACCAGAGCAACCCGAAGCAGTTGAATAGCGGACAGTATCATGTCTTCACCACTAGCTTGGACAAGCGCGATCAGAAGCTTCATAAAAGGGTGGTGAATGTCGTTGAACCGGCGGTGCCCCGTTATTTGCGCTGGTCCGAGCAGCCGATTGTGTGGAGTAGAGAAGATCATCCACCCCGGGTTGACAATCCGGGTCATCTGGCTCTGGTGGTGGCACCTCAGGTGGGAGGTTATAAGTTCACTAAGGTACTCATGGATGGAGGGAGTAGTGTCAATATCCTTTATTATGAAACTTTCCGTCACATGGGGTTAACAGATAAAAATCTTAAACCGTCCAATACGGTGTTCCATGGTGTGGTGCCTGGTAAGTCGACATATCCTGTTGGTAAAATAGCTCTGGAGGTGGCTTTTGGAGATGAGCATGACTCAAGATCAGAAACTTTGACCTTTGAAGTGGTGAAAATCAAAAGCCCGTATCATGCCCTGTTTGGACGGCCAGCTTATGCTAAGTTTATGGCACGACCTTGTTATGTCTATCTGCAGCTCAAGATGCCGGGTCACAAGGGAACTATAACCGTGCATGGGAGCCGCAAGATCGCTCTGGAGTGTGAAGAAGGTGATGCGGCTTATGCTGAGTCGGTTTGTGCAACAGAAGAGTTGAAGTTTTACAAAGACAATGTTGATCCAACAGATATGACTTCATTGAAGAAACCAACTACAGAGCATGATCCGGCCCTGAACTTTAAACTGACTGATGATACTAAGCTTGTTGACTTCGTGCCTGGCGATTCGTCCAAGCAGTTTAGCATCAGCGCTAACTTGGATCTGAAATAGGAAAGCGCGCTCATCGAGTTCATCCGTGAGAACCGGGACATCTTTGCGTGGAAGCCTTCTGACATGCCAGGTGTACCGAGAGAACTCGCTGAGCACACTCTCAATGTTGATCCCAAGTATAAACCGGTCAAGCAGTTTCTCCGCCGGTTCAATGAAGAAAGACGCAAGGCTATTGGAGAAGAAGTAGCCAGGCTCTTGGCGGCTGGATTTATCGTTGAAGTATTCCATCCTGAGTGGTTGGCTAATCCAGTGCTGGTCCTTAAAAAGAACGGCACTTGGCGTATGTGTGTGGACTACACAGATCTCAACAAAGCTTGTCCAGCAGATCCTTTTGCTCTCCCCGTATTGATCAAATTATTGATGCTACGGCGGGTTGCGAGCGTTTAAGATTTTTGGATGCATATTCTGGTTATCATCAGATCAAAATGGCAGTTAAGGACCAGGAGAAGACAGCCTTCATAACTCCCTTTGGAGCCTTCTGCTATGTGTCCATGCCCTTTGGGCTCAAGAGTGCCAGGCGACTTATCAACGGTGTGTGCAAAATTGTCTTCATAAACAAATCGGACGTAATGTTCATGCCTATGTGGATGATATTGTGGTGAAATAAAGGAAGAAGGAGACATTGATTGATGACTTGAAGGAAACCTTTGATAACCTGCGGGTTTACAAAATGATGCTTAATCCGGCCAAGTGCGTTTTTGGTGTACCGGCAGGCAAGCTCTTGGGATTTTTGGTGTCTAATAGGGGCATTGAAGCTAATCCGGAAAAGATCAAAGCCATTACTTCCTTGGCCAAACCGAAGTGTATCAATGATGTTCAACGCCTGGCAGGCCGGATTGCCGCGTTGAGCCGGTTTATCAGCCGCCTTGGCGAGAAGGCCATTCCTTTGTATCAGATACTGAAGAAAACGGATAACTTCATCTGGAGTGACGCCGCAAATGAAGCATTTGAGGACTTAAAGCGGCAGCTGGCTAATCCGCCGGTTCTTGCTGCTCCGGTTGACAAAGAGCCATTGTTGCTATATGTGGCAGCTAACGCTCGGGCAGTTAATGTGGCTATTGTGGTGGAGCGCAAGGAGGCAGGAAAGGAATATTCGGTTCAACGTCCGGTTTATTATATCAGTGAGGTACTTATTGAGTCCAAGCAGAGGTACCCGCACTGGCAGAAGTTGGTATATGGAGTTTTCATGGCAAGCTGGAAGCTTAAGCAATATTTCCAAGGTCATCCCATCACGGTGGTCAGCTCTGCTCCTTTGGGAGATATAATCCAGAACAGGGAAGCAACTGGCCAGATTGCTAAGTGGGCTATCGAGCTCGGGCCTCACGGGTTGAAATACATACCCCGAACGGCGATCAAATCTCAGGCACTTGTGGATTTCATCAATGATTGGACAGAACTACAAGCGCCAGAAGAGAAGCCGGATCATACTTATTGGACTATTCATTTTGATGGGTCCAGGCAATTGGAGGGCTCGGGGGCTGGAGTCGTACTAACTTCCCCACGAGGTGATAAGTTTTGTTATGTTCTCCGTTTAATGTTCCCTTGCACTAACAATGCAGCTGAATATGAGGCCTTACTCCATGGTCTTCGGATGGCTAAGGAGATGAACCTAAGCCGAGTTAAGTGCTTCGGTGACTCGGACCTGGTCGCTCAACAAGTGTCCGACACTTGGGACTCCAAAGACCCACTCATGGCAGCATATCGTCGTGAGGTGGATATTGTTGCAGGTCACTTTAAAGGTTATCAGGTGGATCATGTGGACCGGCGGAAGAATGAAGCGGCGAACACTTTAAGTCGCCTGGGTTCCCAACGTAAACCGGTTCCACCTAATGTCTTCCTGGATGTCCTGCATAATCCGTCCGTCAAGCTCCCTGGTGAAGAGGATTTGGATGTTCCTGATCCGGAAGCTCAGTTGGTGGCGGCTCTTCATGTTATCCTGGATTGGACGGTTCCACATCTGGCGTATATGAACCGGGGCGAGTTACCAGAGGATGAAACTTTGGCCAGGCAGATAATCCGGCGGTCCAAGTCCATGACTATTATCAATGGAGAGTTACATCATTGCAGTGTGACAGGGGCATTTCAACGCGGTGTGTCTCCTAAGGAAGGCCGTGAAATTTTGCGTGAGATCCACGAAGGAGATTGTGGTCACCACGCCGGTTCAAAATCTTTGGTGGCCAAGGCATTTCGTCACGGTTTCTATTGGTTGACAGCTCATGCTGATGCCGAGGACTTAGTCAAAAGATGTGATGGCTGTCAGAAATTCTCAAGGCGCGCTCATGTACCGGCTCAAGAATTGAGGATGATTCCAATCACCTGGCCGTTTGCAACTTGGGGGCTGGATATGGTTGGGCCTTTCAAGAGATCCAAGGACAAGAAGACCCACCTTTTGGTGGCGGTTGACAAGTTCACGAAGTGGGTGGAGGCAGAGCCAGTTAGTAAGTGTGACGCAGCCACGGTGGTTCAATTCATCAAAAAGGTGATCTTCCGGTTTGGCTTTCCACACAACATTATAACAGACAATGGTACCGATCTATCAAAAGGTGCCATGCAGGAATTTTGTCAACGTGAGCACATCCGGCTTGACGTGTCGTCAGTGGCTCACCCCCAATCCAATGGTCAAGCGGAGAGGGCCAATCAAGAGATCTTGAGAGGCATCAAACCCTGGCTTATGGTTCCTTTGCAATGGACGCCGGGTTGTTGGGTTGAGGAGTTACCTTCTGTGTTGTGGAGCATCAATACCACACCCAACAGATCAACAGGATACACACCGTTCTTCATGGTTTATGGAGCGGAAGCAGTTCTTCCTAGTGACATCCGTCATGACTCACCTCGTGTAGCGGCATATGTTGAAGCTGACAACGAGAAGGCACGGCAGGAAGCTCTTGACCTGTTAGATGAGGAACATGACATGGCGGCAGCCCGTTCGGCGATTTATCAGCAAGATCTGCGTCGTTACCATAGCCGCCGGGTTAGAACCAGAACCTTTCAAGAAGGTGATTTGGTGCTTCGACTCATCCAGGATCAGACGGATATGCATAAATTATCCCCCCCTTGGGAAGGACCCTTTGTGGTCAGCAAGAATCTGCACAACGGGTCATACTACCTAATCGATGTTCGAGAGCGCAAAGACTCACGTAAATCGGAGGAGGAGACCAACCGGCCGTGGAATATTGCTCATCTTCGGCCCTACTATACTTGTGCCATAGGCTCTGCTTATGTACATATTATGACATTGTATATATTATGATCAATATAATAAACCGGAACCTCAGCTAAAGCGGGGTATCTGTTGTTTTTCTTACATCATGTGTGGTTACATGGAGCTTACAAAGCGGCACCCGGTTTACCCCTTGATTTAGCTTCTCAAAGCTTTATATTACATCACTTGGGGCTTGGTCATATCCGAACCATAGCTACACCTCTTGATCGGCGCAATGCCACAGCATCACTTGGGGGCTGGGTCGTATCCGAACCACAGTCACACCTCTTGATCGGCTAAAAGCCACAATCCATCTGGGGCCAAAGAGAGTGTTGTAAAACAAAAACTCAAACATAGGCACCCACTGAGCACAGCTCACAATGTTACTTGGGGATTCTTTGCTGTCGAAATGAACTAAGAATCTACACTTGTAACAGGCTATCAAGCCATGGCTTGGAAGCCTGGTGTATACACCTAAAACCCCGGGTTAACCTGGCTATTTAAGTAAGTCACTCCGCCCAGGTAAACCTGGTATGACCCTTCGAACTTTGACAAGTTACTCTAAAATAAAGACCCTGAACTTGTCAAGTTAAAACGATGATTGGTTAAGGATTGAGGACCATCTTAAAAGGCTTTGCAAAAATGATTTAACTCAGTGGCCTGGCAGCCCATGAAAAGCCTCGAATTTGGGGCCTGGCAGCCCATGAAAAGCCTCGACTACAACGGTTTTCATTTGCCTTTTGCTAAGTTTTCTTTGTTTTCATAAGATTTGTGATGTTTTTTAAACCGGTGTTTATCAACCCGGTTAGGCTGTCAACTACAAGTTGTCAGTACACGATCAAATTATAATCCGGAGACTATCAGCCCAGTCTGGTTTTGACTCAAAGTCACCAGTATGGAATAAACCGGTGTTTATCACAACCCGGAACGGTTTTATTGTAAACCGGCATCATATAACAGGAGTTACTTATCCTCCAGAGTAGGGTTATGGCCCTCACTACAAAGTTGGTCAGCCAACATCATGCCTAAAAGTCGCAGGTATTATATATTTCCATATTTGGTTATCTTTTACAACCTTGGTTACAAACCTTGGTCATATATATATTTGGGTATCATGACCCGCCCGGGGGTAAACCGCCAGGGCGCTTTAAGCTTCTTATCTGCAGGAACAGCTTGAATAAATGGCTATGGATTATGAATATCATATCTTAAGCATGTCGGATTAAGCAAGCATCAGTCGCAGATAAATATGCACGAAGGCATACCAGACCAAGTATTTTAACTAGCCTATTACAAGGCATTTCAGTGCCCAAAAGGATAATTGTTTTCTCAAATACATGTTGCAGCATGTAGAAGACTAAACCGGCCTCCGGTTCATGGTTGGTCACCAGCTTGGCCTGACGGCTGCGGATCATCTCGCACCGGTTCAACTCCCTCCTCTCTACCTAGTGGCTGGAAATCAACAGTTGCCCAGTCGATCCCAGTTAGGGCTTGGAATACAGCTTCATCGCTTATCAGCGTGGACGGTTCAATGTCAGGGGCATAAGTGTGCTTACGGATTGGTGGGATAAGATTTTGCGCTTCTGGAATTGGTGCCGCAACCCGTCTGTTCTTATCATCATAACTCGCCTGATAGTACGAAAGATCTGCCTCTTCAACCAGTTGACAAGCCAATGGGCGTACTTCCTGGTTTATGATTCGGAGATCATCATTGCCAAATTCTGTTCCGTCTTCCTTTAAACTGGGATAGCCTTTGGCTGCCTCCACTGGATCAAAGTCAGGTACCCACGCTTTTGCCCGGGTTAGTGCGGCCAAAGCGCCCGTTCTAGCGGCAAACTTGTTTAGCTCGTCTACCTGGGCAGGAAGCATAGATAACCTTTCTAAGGTATCCTTGATCAGAGTGGGAGGAGGATTATTGTGTGAAGCAGTATAGATGATCCGTTGCGCACCGGTATACAGCTGCTCTATCAGAGTGTAGGCAGCTTTCAACTTCTTTTGTACATCAGAGCCCAGATGGCTAATGCGAGTTCCTGCACCATTGTACACATTAGTAAACCGACAACACATGGGAAAGATATGTTGAAAGTATTAAGGAAAAGATGTTTACCGAACACAGCAGCAGTCATGGCATGAATCTGCCGCTTTACGCCGGTCAGTTCATCAACCACCAGTTTAAGAGCGGCTTCTGCGTTTTCAGCCCTTTTTATCAAAGCGGATTTTTCAGTCTCCCAATCCGCCCGCTCTTTGTTGAAGCCCTCTTTCAGTTTCTCCATAGCGCCTAGAGCGCTGGTCAATTCTTCCTTCGCTTTGGAGGTTTCAGCTTGCTGGGATTTGAGGTTCTCTTGCAGATCAGCGGTTTGGCTTTCCTTCTTGCTCAGTTCAGCCTATAAAGAGATAGATATATAATGAGTTGACAGTACATATTTGAAGTACCAAGCACATAACAAGTTATGCCCTTAGTACTTGGGTGCTAATGCATATTTGCTCTTTATCAGAAATTTTTACAAGTTCCAAGCACAATACAAGTATTAAGCTTGGCACTTGGGGGCTAATGTGTATTTGCTCATAAAATGCTGATATGGGAATTCTTCTACAAAGTCCCGGTTCATCTTTATAAAGTTAAACCGGCCCTTGGGGGCTACATCAGTGAAGTTAAGATGCATTGTTGCAAACATGAAATTGTTACTAAGTCCCGGTTTAAATTGGTATCTTAAACCATCACTTGGGGGCTACTGGAGTTGATAAGCTGCAATTAAATATAAGAGAGAAACACTTATGAAGTTACCTCATAGCGCTCCTTCATCATATTTACCAAACCGGCTTCATAGTCACGGCTGGTGTACAGACGGTTCAGGAAGCCAGAGTGAAGGTCTTGAGCATTCAGATGGGCATAATTTTACAAATAGGCGTTCCATTTGCCTTTGCCAATTGCAGAGAGCTCATCTTTGGCAGTATGCTTTGACAAAGCGACAGGATTGCCCGGAGCAGTATGGCCAGTGCCAGTAATCATAATGTCATCATCTTTGTCATCAGCAGCAGTTACTGGGGTTGGCGGTTTGTCAGTATTTTTAACCGGACTTGCCGGTTTGTTGTCAGTTCGGACAGGGCTGGTTGGCTGGTCAGCATGGCTTGTGGTGTCAACTTCTACCTGCTCAGCAACGAAGTCATGATCTTGAGGCGGTGGGTCATTCAGTATGGCATCAATGTTGGTCTCTTCAGGATCTGGAGTTTTCTCCGGTTCAACAGTCGCGTCCTCATCAGCCGGTTTATTCAACCGAGCCTTCTTGCTGGGTCTGGGCTTGGCGCTGAGAAAAATAAACATGAGGATCAGTACAGTATACATTAAAATAACATATCAAGGATAAAAATAAGTGTATGACTCACCCAAGAACTGTTTTGAGGGGTGGAAGTTTTGTGGCCGACGACTCGCCAGAAGATGAGTGAGAAGTGCCCTGATAATTTGAATCAGATGGGTTAAGAGGCTGGCGGAAACAACCTGCTTTGGGGCATGAAGTGTCAAGGGGATAAGAGACCTCTGATCGGCGTTTCCGAACCGGGCTGTTCGGTAAACCGGCGGAGCTAACTACCTGGCCGCTGTGCCGGGTTGTGCGGCGAGCCTCGTGCGGCTGTGTCTTCAAAAGAAAGTTTGGGTCCAAGTAAGCAAGGGGGTGAGAAAATTTTACTTTCCGGTTTGCTCGACGGATTTTTGATGTTGGCAGAGGATCTAAATCGGAGGAAAGAATGATTACCTCTACATCATCAGCGTGACTGCCTTCAGCGTCGTCCTGATAATAATCATTGTCAATGAGGTGTACGAAAAATGAACCAAGAGAGTCAAGTTCTACCTCTGATTCCGGATTACCCACATCGTCATCAGCTGGAAGCTCGAAGGATGCAGTGGTCCTTTTCTTGGCAGGTTTTTTAACAACCTTGGTCTTTGGACGAACCGGCTTGACCGGTTTATCTTGCGGCTTGACCGGTTTGTCTTGCGGTTTCGCCAGTTTGTCTTGTGGTGGTTTCTTGTTCCAGAATGGATCATCACCCTGTCAGAAAATAATCACACTTTCAGAGAATATTTGGACAGAAGCAACTTCAGATAAAAAGATTATATGATTCTTACAGCTGGCGGTTTGTTGAAGGTGCAGAAAGGGAGTAGTCCGGTTTGGGCACAGACAGCCTCCGGTTCGTTCAGCATTTTCTTTACAGCCTCAGTGACTTCTGCATCTATAAGCTGAATGTCAATGTGCCGCTGAGCATCCTTCAAACTCCCCGTATATTCACACATCAAACCGGAGCGCCGGCTTAAAGGCAGAATACTCCAGCTTATCCAACAACGAGCAAGATCAACTCCTGTCAAACCATTCGCTCTGAAGGTTCTAAGCTTTGATAATTGAGGAGCATAGTTGGCCCTTTCTTTTGCAGTCAACCTTTGAGGAAAAGGATGTGTGTTGCTAAGACGTTCAGGGCGGTAACCCGGCAGGGGGTTTTCATCAGGTGGAGATGTATCCTTGCAGTAAAACCAGGTCTGGTTCCACTCTTTGGGTGACTGTGGAGCTTGGGATGAGGGAAAGTGGCTTCTTTCCTTTTCTGAACCGCCATTCCGCCCAGTTCCATATTGGGTCCATCTGTGAACTCTGTACGACGGTTTAAGTGAAGGAAATCTCTAAACAGTTCGACTGTAGGTTCCTCTTGCAGATAAGCCTCACAGAAGACTTGGAAGTGACAGATGTTGGTCACAGAATTGGGACCGATGTCTTGAGGGCGCAGCTGAAAATTGTCTAGTACATCTCGGAAAAATTTCGAACCGGGAGGGCTAAAACCTTGACCCAGATGGTCAGCAAACACGACTACCTCTCCGTCCTTGGGTGTAGGAGGATTTTCCGGGCCAGGGACCCTCCAGTGGATGACATCTTTCTTGGCTAAAGCGCCCGTTTTAAGAAGATTGTTTAACTGCTCTTCGGTTACTCGAGAAGGAGTCCAATTGCACTCATAGACTTGCTTGGCCATGGCAATGGAAATCTGAAACATGATTATTGCCGGTTTAAGATTTACAGTGGACAGACGTACAGCGGTATAAGGATATAAGCATATTGTTAAATCGGAGTTGGTTATTCATAAACCGGAGTCTCACAATGGAAACAATACAATGGTGAATGCATTGGCGGTTCAATAGGGGACTAATGGTATCTACCGGGTCATCATTTTGTCTATAAAGTTAAACCGCCTAATCTGGTATTAAAGGTATAAAGATGTATAAGTGAAGGAAAAAACAAGTTTCATAGTTTGGTATGGGAATTTCAGATCTGCCGTGTGTTGGATAATCAAAATATATTCTGGTCTAATATCAAGCGCTCAAAAAGTTCAGTAAGTTCAGATGAGTTGGATATCAAGCAGGTGCCTTAACAAGAAGAAAGGAGTGTAAACTACAAAAGGCGCTGAAAATAGTCAGATCTAACCGGCCATTGGTGCTACCGAAGGAAGAACAGCTTCAAGCTATGAAGAACACCGAACCCTAATGGCGGATCTAGGGCGAGAAGAAGAGGGACTTACTGGTGCAGGAGGAAGCAGCGGAGGATCACCGCTTTTCTCTGATACGATCAGGTTGATGCAGCGGCCTTTGTCGAAGCAGAGGCGAAGGACGACGGCGGCGGTAGAGCTTGAGGGTCGGTCGGCGCGAGGAAGACGACGACGCGAAGAGGCACGAGGGGGAAAAGTGAAAGTGACCCCTCGGCCCTATTTATAAGATGAATGGATAAAGGGCAGGCGCGAGAATCGAGGAGCCCGAAAAATGGGGTGTGTGACAGCTCTGTTGCCTCGATCATCGGAGGCCCATTAATGAAGGTGGGTTATACACAGTTTTAAATAACAGATGATGTCACGGTGGTTTACCATGGTCTTGGAAGATGACGTCACGGCGGTTTACAAGATTACGTGAAGATGTTGAAGAAGAAATTTTTTTAAGTGTTGAGGATTGACATGAACCAGTTCAAATCAATCCGGAGCCTAATGTTAGGGATATTACCACTGGGTGTAAACCGGCCAGGAGAATCCGGGTTAACCCCATAGTAATTCATTATATCTGAAGCCCATGAAGACAGACAGTGACGCTTTACGAAGGCCCAGGGCCCAGAGCCGGTTTAAGGCCTATAGACATAAACCGGTGTTGATATGTAAACTTGTGTTGTAAGATAGAAAGAGCAGAGACCGGGCCGGGCACGTTTATGAGCCGGCCTCGGGATTCTGTAAACCAACGGGCGTCAACCCATGTATATAAGGGGACGACCCGGCGGCGGTTCAAGGACAACAGACAACAACCCGAGACTCAGGCAAAGCGTATTCGCTCCCTGGTCATCGAAACCCCAGCAATTCCATCACAACTAGACGTAGGCTTTTACCTTCATCGTAAGGGGCCGAACTAGTATAAAACTCTCTTGCGTCCCTTGTCCACTTTAACCCCTTTAAGCTAACCCGTAGCGATGGCTCCACGACTAAGTCCTTTCTTTAGGACATCTGCCGTGACAAAACCACGACACATCCCATGAATTAGCGGTCGTGCCATATGCAAGCATCCGCAGTGCGGCCATGCACTTCTAGTAACCAGAGAACTCAATCCTTCCCACGGCGTCCTTCTTCAAGATGAAGTAGTCATCAAACGACCGAACACCATGGTAGAGACGATCGAAGACATTTTTGCGCATCCGAAAGAGCTAGTGAAAATTGTCAACGAAGAGAGCATCGGGGGCAAAGTAGTTGTCCATCAGCGTCAAATGGCCTGGCGCCCGATTGCGGTTGAGCACTCGATGAACCTTGACCGATTCCTTGAAATTGAGAACGTACTCCTCTGCACGCTCCGCGTATGCAAGCATCGCCTGCATCATCATTGTCTCATCCGTGTAGTCCTCCTCGTCGGACAAGTCGGAAGACTCAACATAGTGCTCGTATATGTACTCCGTATCCGAGAATCCAGTGCTTCAAAGAAGAAGGGACAAAAAAATTAGCTCAGGCAATTCATCGAACGGTTGCCGGGCATGGTGAGTATCATAGGAGCGGATGGTACCTGCGTGGCGGTCGGATGAGAGGTGTGGAATGGCGGAGGAGGAGAAGCGGCGTGGAGCATGTACCCTTGGAGGTGATGGACTCGCCGAGTTCCGACAGAGATGTGGTGTGGCGGGCCAGGGTGGTGGAGCGGCGGCAAAGATAAGAGAGAAAAACTGAAGAAGAGAAAATGGAAGGATGGAGGCGCGGGGTCCGAGAGGGGTCCTACGCGGCTGTTGTACGGACTGCCGCAAAGCCTCCTCCTTCCACTTTGTCCCGGTTTTGCCGTAAAAATATGTCCAGACCGCTCAGTGGACCGATACAGATCCGCGTTGAATGACTAAACACATCCAGACCGCACAATCTAGACGGTTTGATGAAAAATGCCCTAAAAGATATACTTATGGTTGTATGGAACCCCTGCTTGGCTTGGACTCGGGTCTGAACTCTGGTAGGACTGGACTGCTTATCAGTATCCAACAGTATTTCCCATGTTCGTACGTGCAGGCAACGCTTTCCATGTTTTCCCCGGGTTCAGACTGAGGCCACGCGCGACCCACACCGGCAGCGACCGGAAGGTCCCAGGCCGGCCGTACCGCTCGGAAGCGGAGGTGAGAAACGGCCATCGACCCGAGTGAGCGGTCTCCTGTCCCCGATAGCGTCGCGCTCCAGCAACAAGGCTTCGAGTACTGACCGGATGGATACACTCCACTCGCTCCCTCCCTCGTAACTGAACTGAAAGCGCATATGCAGCATGGGCATGGGCCTTATCGCTTTATCGGTCTGTCGCTTGGAGAAGTCCCTTTTCTTTTGCTTCATCTTGAACCGGATGGATGGATTCTCCTGGTCCTGGAGACGTGAACATACGACGACAATGTGCTGAAATTTGAGATGGGATCTAGGCCCATGTAGCAATTTCTGAAAAATCTCTAAGGGCCCATGTGGGTTATATGGCACTAGGTGTAGTGGGAAGTTTAGTCCCACCCCGGAAGTGGAAGAGGAGTTGGACCTCCTTATAAGGGTTTCTCTTCTACATGCTATTGGAGCTTGAGAAGAGAAGAGGCCCTCGCGCACTCCTCCTCCGCCGCCCGCCTCGCCACGCCACGCCACGCCTCGTCACGACGCGCCGCGGGTTGCGGGATTGAGCCGAGCCGAGCTTACACCTACGCGCTTATTTTTGCCAGTCACTAACGGAGAGTTTTCTGACAGCTGGGCCACGATCTGAGACGTCGGATCGTGGGCTGTCACGGACTCGGACGTGGGTCGAGCCCACGTCTCTCCACGCGGCTGCGCCTATAAGTGTGCGGTGTCTCCTAACCCTAGCCACCACGAACAGATCACATCTGCTCCACGCGCACGTCCACCGTCGTTCCCTTGCTGCTGCTGCCGCCGGTGACTCCATCCCGTCCGCCGCGTACACGGTCGACGGGAGAGCAGGTCTCCGAAACCACGCCCTTCTGGTTCCTGTACGGGGTGAGGGGCGAATAGGTTTTTGGGCAGCGATTACGCGACTGCTCACTTCCGATCGTCTACTTCCTCTACGTCCGCGTCGCCTTCATCATCACCATGTCCACCGACGCCGAACGTGCCGCCGCCGAGAAAGCTGAAGCTGACAAGAAGGCCGCCGAGGACGCCGCTGCTGCCACCAAAGCCGCGGCCTCTGCATGGCCTACTGGAGGGTATAACTCGTTTATCCCGCTCCTACTGTTTTCTGTTTTAGCCATGCTAGCGTTATACGTAGATCTTTCTGCAATTAACGTAGTATGTGCAACTTTGACTGAATATCAGTATGCGATCATATGTGTCAATGCCATGCTAGTGATTTACTCGTGGATTAATTTAATCGAGAAATTGCCTATTTACTCAACAATCCAAAAACCTATTATGTGTAGGAATTTTTCGGCAAGTGGCTTTGCCGCTGCACTGAAACCGGATAAGTTTACCGGTACATACTTTAAGCGTTGGCAGACTAAGACCACGTTATGGCTCACGGCTATGAACGTGTTCTGGGTCACCGGTGTCTCCACGGGAACGATTGCTCCTGAACAGGAGAAGGCGTTCAAGGAGGCTACCGTTGTGTTTCTCGGAGCAGTTCTTAGCGTGATCGGAGATAAACTGGTCGACGCATATTTACATGTGCATGTTGCCAAGGACTTGTGGGAGGCGCTCGAATCTAAGTTCGGGGCAGCCGATGCCGGAAGCGAGATGTATATTATAGAGCAGTTCCATGATTACAAGATGGTTGAAAACCGTCCTGTATTGGAGCAGGCTCATGAGATAATATGCATTGTTAAGGAGCTTGAACTTCTTAAGTGCGAGTTACCGGGCAAGTTTGTCGCGGGCTGCATAATCGCTAAGCTCCCTAATTCCTGGAGGAACTTTGCCACCACTCTGAAACATCAGAGGCGTGAATTCTCTGTGGAGGATGTCATTGGCCATCTGAGTGTTGAGCAGAATTCAAGGGCAAAGGACTCGCACGGAAAAGGGGCCGAAGGGACTTCTGTCGCCAACATGGTGAACCAGAAGAACTTCAACTCCCACAAGCCCAAGGGAAAGAACGGTGTCCAACACAATACCGACTTTAAGAAGAAGGGTAAGAAGACCTTCAAGAAGAACAAGAAGGACGAGGGCTGCTTCACTTGTGGTTCGGTTGAACATTGGGCCAACAAGTGCCCAAACAAGTACAAGAAGTCAGGACAGGACTCCAAGTCCGTCAACATGATTGTGGACAACAATGAGAATGGTGCACCTGGGTACGGTAATTTATTTACTGTTTTTTCAGTGTTTCAGCCCACCGATTGGTGGGTGGACACAGGTGCAGGTGTACATGTGTGTGCTGACATGTCATTGTTCACTTCTTACCAGGTCACAGGCCACGGGTCCGTATTGATGGGGAATGGCGCGGGTGCTTCTGTTCATGGTGTTGGCACGGTCGATCTGAAGTTTACTTCGGGAAGGATCGTGCAGCTGAAGAACGTGCAGCATGTCCCCGCCATCAAGAAGAACCTCGTTAGTGGCTCCCTTCTATGTAGAGAAGGGTTTAAGTTGGTTTTCGAGTCTAATAAATTAGTTGTTACGAAATATGGACTCTTTGTTGGAAAAGGTTATGAGAGCGGAGGGATGTTCCGCCTTTCCCTCGCAGATTTTTGTAATAAAGTCGTGAACCATGTTCATTCGAATGTTAATGAATCTGAGGTTTGGCACTCACGTCTTTGTCACATTAGTTTCGGTGTTATGACGCGGCTAGCCAAGTTGGATTTAATCCCGAGTTTTACTTTAGCCAAAGGCTCTAAGTGCCTTTCATGTGTGCAAGCTAAGCAACCTCGCAAGCCTCACAAGGCCGCGGAGGAGAGACACTTGGCACCATTAGAACTCATACATTCTGATCTTTGTGAGATGAATGGTGTGTTGACTAAAGGTGGAAAGAAATACTTCATGACATTGATAGATGATTCCTCTAGATATTGCTATGTGTACCTGTTAAATACTAAAGATGAGGCTCTACACTACTTTAAAATCTATAAGGCAGAAGTTGAGAATCAACTTGAAAAGAAAATTAAACGAGTCCGGTCAGATCGTGGTGGAGAGTACTTCTCGAGTGAGTTTGATTCCTTCTGTGCGGAACACGGCATTATTCATGAGAGGACGCCTCCCTATTCACCCCAGTCAAACGGGGTTGCCGAGCGGAAAAACCGTACTCTAACTGATTTGGTTAACGCCATGTTAGATACATCGGGTTTATCCAAGGCATGGTGGGGGGAGGCTATATTGACGGCATGTCATGTCCTGAATAAAGTTCCGACAAAGGATAATGAGACCACTCCCTATGAGAAATGGGCAAAGAGGAGGACAACACTCTCGTACTTGCGCACTTGGGGCTGTCTGGCGAAAGTCAATGTGCCGATCCCCAAAAAGCGTAAGCTTGGACCCAAGACTGTGGACTGCGTTAATTTGGGCTACGCTAAGAACAGCGTTGGCTATAGATTTCTAGTAGTGAAATCTGAGGTACCTGACCAGAAGGCCGGTACAATTATGGAGTCTAAGGATGCTACATTCTTCGAGGATACTTTTCCTATGAGAGATATGCAAAGCACTTCTAGACAGGAATCTGAGGAGACTCCTGAACCTGCCATCCCTATGGAATATTATGAACAAACACATGATGAAAATCCTGAGGAGGATGACGAGGAAACCCTTGGTAGGGGCAAGAGACAAAGGACTGCAAAGACCTTTGGTGATGATTTCTTCGTGTACCTCGTGGATGATACTCCCACTTCTATTTCAGAAGCGTATGCCTCTTCAGAAGCTGACTACTGGAAGGATGCGGTCCGTAATGAGATGGATTCCATCATGGCTAACGGGACATGGGAGATCACTGAACGTCCCTATGGTTGCAAACCATTAGGATGTAAGTGGGTGTTCAAGAAGAAGCTTAGGCCCGATGGTACAATTGAAAAGTACAAGGCTAGGCTTGTGGCCAAGGGCTATGACCAGAAAGAAGAGGAAGATTACTTCGACACTTATTCACCTGTAGCTAGACTGACCACCATTCGAGTATTACTCTCGTTGGCAGCCTCGCATGGTCTTCTCGTCCACCAGATGGATGTTAAGACGGCTTTTCTGAATGGAGAGCTAAAAGAGGAAATCTACATGCAACAGCCAGATGGCTTTGTGATAGATGGTCAGGAAAGAAAGGTGTGTAGGTTGCTGAAATCTTTATATGGCCTGAAGCAAGCACCTAAGAAATGGCATGATAAGTTTAATACAACTCTGACATCTGTTGGTTTCGTTGTTAATGAGGCTGACAAATGTGTATACTATCGCCATGGTGGGGGTGAAGGAGTTATACTGTGCTTGTATGTTGATGACATACTGATATTCGGAACCAACCTCAAAGTCATTGAGGAGGTCAAGTCGTTTTTGTCTCAGAACTTTGAGATGAAAGACCTTGGTGTGGCTGATGTTATCTTGAACATCAAGCTACTGAGAGATAATGAGGGTGGGATTACACTTCTGCAATCCCACTATGTTGAGAAGGTGTTGAGTCGTTTTGGATATTCGGATTGCACACCATCTCAAACACCATATGATCCTAGCGTGTTGATTCGAAAGTCCAAAGGCACGGCTATAGATCAGTTGAGATACTCTCAAATCATTGGTTCACTGATGTACCTAGCGAGCGCAACGAGGCCCGACATCGCGTTTGCTGTGAGCAAACTGAGCCGGTTTGTTTCCAAACCGGGTGATGTACATTGGCATGCTGTTGAACGAGTCATGCGCTATCTGAAAGGTACTATGAACTATGGACTTCACTATACCGGAGACCCGTCGGTACTTGAAGGGTATAGTGATGCAAATTGGATCTCTGATGCTGATGAGATGAAGGCCACAAC
Organism: Aegilops tauschii subsp. strangulata; assembly: GCF_002575655.3. Classification (NCBI taxonomy): domain Eukaryota; kingdom Viridiplantae; phylum Streptophyta; class Magnoliopsida; order Poales; family Poaceae; genus Aegilops; species Aegilops tauschii. The sequence continues at coordinate 243,434,921 of NC_053041.3, forward strand.
TGGGTATATGTTTACTCTTGGAGGTGGCGCTGTTTCCTGGAAGTCTTGCAAGCAAACGATCTTAACGAGATCGACAATGGAAGCAGAATTAACGGCATTAGACACATCTGGTGTCGAAGCGAGATGGCTTCGAGATCTTTTGATGGACTTGCCATTGGTTGATAAACCGGTTCCGGCTATCCTTATGAACTGTGACAATCAGACTGTCATCACCAAGGTGAAGAGTTCAAAGGACAACATGAAGTCCACCAAACACATAAGAATGAGATTAAAAGCTGTCAGAAAATTAAGAAACTCCGGAGTGATAGCGTTGGACTATGTCCATACGGCTAAGAATCTGGCAGATCCCTTTACGAAAGGGCTATCACGTGTTGTGATAGATAATGCATCGAGGGAGATGGGTATGAGACCCACATGAGTTGCCATGGTAGTAACCCAACCTATGTGATCGGAGATCCCGTGAATTAGGACCTGGGAAAACAAGCCAGTGGTGAACTGAGGAGAGTAAATATACTAACCCACTCCGTTGGAGATGCAATACTCTCGATACTGTATGGTAGGATGACTACTGTCTTAATGTGTTCCGAAGCTTATATAAGCAAGATGCTATCCTACAGAGTGATCTTTGGAGGAACACACCTATATGAGTCCGACTGCTGGTCACAGTCTATGAGATTGGGGTGATCTCTAGTAAGCTCATGAATAGGCCAGGAGTGTGACTTATATGCTCCACCCGAGGGGTCAGCCTTCGGCAGCCCAGTACTAGTGAGACATGTGGTGAAACTTCTTTACGCCAAACTGACAATTCAAGGCATAGTCCATTGTTCAGTTGTGAAGGAGTGTAGCTACTTGCTCTAGGTGAAGCTCAACCTTAACAGGTCTTCACTGAAACACTGGTATATCGAAACAGTAATTGGAACAGAGGACACAATGGGCCCTCGAGATCTGGTGGGGGATTGCTGAAATTTGAGATGGGATCTAGGCCCATGTAGCAATTTCTGAAAAATCTCTAAGGGCCCATGTGGGTTATATGGCACTAGGTGTAGTGGGAAGTTTAGTCCCACCCCGGAAGTGGAAGAGGAGTTGGACCTCCTTATAAGGGTTTCTCTTCTACATGCTATTGGAGCTTGAGAAGAGAAGAGGCCCTCGCGCACTCCTCCTCCGCCGCCCGCCTCGCCACGCCACGCCACGCCTCGTCACGACGCGCCGCGGGTTGCGGGATTGAGCCGAGCCGAGCTTACACCTACGCGCTTATTTTTGCCAGTCACTAACGGAGAGTTTTCTGATAGCTGGGCCACGATCTGAGACGTCGGATCGTGGGCTGTCACAGACTCGGACGTGGGTCGAGCCCACGTCTCTCCACGCGGCTGCGCCTATAAGTGTGCGGTGTCTCCTAACCCTAGCCACCACGAACAGATCACATCTGCTCCACGCGCACGTCCACCGTCGTTCCCTTGCTGCTGCTGCCGCCGGTGACTCCATCCCGTCCGCCGCGTACACGGTCGACGGGAGAGCAGGTCTCCGAAACCACGCCCTTCTGGTTCCTGTACGGGGTGAGGGGCGAATAGGTTTTTGGGCAGCGATTACGCGACTGCTCACTTCCGATCGTCTACTTCCTCTACGTCCGCGTCGCCTTCATCATCACCATGTCCACCGACGCCGAACGTGCCGCCGCCGAGAAAGCTGAAGCTGACAAGAAGGCCGCCGAGGACGCCGCTGCTGCCACCAAAGCCGCGGCCTCTGCATGGCCTACTGGAGGGTATAACTCGTTTATCCCGCTCCTACTGTTTTCTGTTTTAGCCATGCTAGCGTTATACGTAGATCTTTCTGCAATTAGCGTAGTATGTGCAACTTTGACTGAATATCAGTATGCGATCATATGTGTCAATGCCATGCTAGTGATTTACTCGTGGATTAATTTAATCGAGAAATTGCCTATTTACTCAACAATCCAAAAACCTATTATGTGTAGGAATTTTTCGGCAAGTGGCTTTGCCGCTGCACTGAAACCGGATAAGTTTACCGGTACATACTTTAAGCGTTGGCAGACTAAGACCACGTTATGGCTCACGGCTATGAACGTGTTCTGGGTCACCGGTGTCTCCACGGGAACGATTGCTCCTGAACAGGAGAAGGCGTTCAAGGAGGCTACCGTTGTGTTTCTCGGAGCAGTTCTTAGCGTGATCGGAGATAAACTGGTCGACGCATATTTACATGTGCATGTTGCCAAGGACTTGTGGGAGGCGCTCGAATCTAAGTTCGGGGCAGCCAATGCCGGAAGCGAGATGTATATTATAGAGCAGTTCCATGATTACAAGATGGTTGAAAACCGTCCTGTATTGGAGCAGGCTCATGAGATAATATGCATTGTTAAGGAGCTTGAACTTCTTAAGTGCGAGTTACCGGGCAAGTTTGTCGCGGGCTGCATAATCGCTAAGCTCCCTAATTCCTGGAGGAACTTTGCCACCACTCTGAAACATCAGAGGCGTGAATTCTCTGTGGAGGATGTCATTGGCCATCTGAGTGTTGAGCAGAATTCAAGGGCAAAGGACTCGCACGGAAAAGGGGCCGAAGGGACTTCTGTCGCCAACATGGTGAACCAGAAGAACTTCAACTCCCACAAGCCCAAGGGAAAGAACGGTGTCCAACACAATACCGACTTTAAGAAGAAGGGTAAGAAGACCTTCAAGAAGAACAAGAAGGACGAGGGCTGCTTCACTTGTGGTTCGGTTGAACATTGGGCCAACAAGTGCCCAAACAAGTACAAGAAGTCAGGACAGGACTCCAAGTCCGTCAACATGATTGTGGACAACAATGAGAATGGTGCACCTGGGTACGGTAATTTATTTACTGTTTTTTCAGTGTTTCAGCCCACCGATTGGTGGGTGGACACAGGTGAAGGTGTACATGTGTGTGCTGACATGTCATTGTTCACTTCTTACCAGGTCACAGGCCACGGGTCCGTATTGATGGGGAATGGCGCGAGTGCTTCTGTTCATGGTGTTGGCACGGTCGATCTGAAGTTTACTTCGGGAAGGATCGTGCAGCTGAAGAACGTGCAGCATGTCCCCGCCATCAAGAAGAACCTCGTTAGTGGCTCCCTTCTATGTAGAGAAGGGTTTAAGTTGGTTTTCGAGTCTAATAAACTAGTTGTTACGAAATATGGACTCTTTGTTGGAAAAGGTTATGAGAGCGGAGGGATGTTCCGCCTTTCCCTCGCAGATTTTTGTAATAAAGTCGTGAACCATGTTCATTCGAATGTTAATGAATCTGAGTTTGGCATTCACGTCTTTGTCACATTAGTTTCGGTGTTATGACGCGGCTAGCCAAGTTGGATTTAATCCCGAGTTTTACTTTAGCCAAAGGCTCTAAGTGCCTTTCATGTGTGCAAGCTAAGCAACCTCGCAAGCCTCACAAGGCCGCGGAGGAGAGACACTTGGCACCATTAGAACTCATACATTCTGATCTTTGTGAGATGAATGGTGTGTTGACTAAAGGTGGAAAGAAATACTTCATGACATTGATAGATGATTCCTCTAGATATTGCTATGTGTACCTGTTAAATACTAAAGATGAGGCTCTACACTACTTTAAAATCTATAAGGCGGAAGTTGAGAATCAACTTGAAAAGAAAATTAAACGAGTCCGGTCAGATCGTGGTGGAGAGTACTTCCTCGAGTGAGTTTGATTCCTTCTGTGCGGAACACGGCATTATTCATGAGAGGACGCCTCCCTATTCACCCCAGTCAAACGGGGTTGCCGAGCGGAAAAACCGTACTCTAACTGATTTGGTTAACGCCATGTTAGATACATCGGGTTTATCCAAGGCATGGTGGGGGGAGGCTATATTGACGGCATGTCATGTCCTGAATAAAGTTCCGACAAAGGATAATGAGATCACTCCCTATGAGAAATGGGCAAAGAGGAGGACAACACTCTCGTACTTTCGCACTTGGGGCTGTCTGGCGAAAGTCAATGTGCCGATCCCCAAAAAGCGTAAGCTTGGACCCAAGACTGTGGACTGCGTTAATTTGGGCTACGCTAAGAACAGCGTTGGCTATAGATTTCTAGTAGTGAAATCTGAGGTACCTGACCAGAAGGTCGGTACAATTATGGAGTCTAAGGATGCTACATTCTTCGAGGATACTTTTCCTATGAGAGATATGCAAAGCACTTCTAGACAGGAATCTGAGGAGACTCCTGAACCTGCCATCCCTATGGAATATTATGAACAAACACATGATGAAAATCCTGAGGAGGATGACGAGGAAACCCTTGGTAGGGGCAAGAGACAAAGGACTGCAAAGACCTTTGGTGATGATTTCTTCGTGTACCTCGTGGATGATACTCCCACTTCTATTTCAGAAGCGTATGCCTCTTCAGAAGCTGACTACTGGAAGGATGCGGTCCGTAATGAGATGGATTCCATCATGGCTAACGGGACATGGGAGATCACTGAACGTCCCTATGGTTGCAAACCATTAGGATGTAAGTGGGTGTTCAAGAAGAAGCTTAGGCCCGATGGTACAATTGAAAAGTACAAGGCTAGGCTTGTGGCCAAGGGCTATGACCAGAAAGAAGAGGAAGATTACTTCGACACTTATTCACCTGTAGCTAGACTGACCACCATTCGAGTATTACTCTCGTTGGCAGCCTCGCATGGTCTTCTCGTCCACCAGATGGATGTTAAGACGGCTTTTCTGAATGGAGAGCTAAAAGAGGAAATCTACATGCAACAGCCAGATGGCTTTGTGATAGATGGTCAGGAAAGAAAGGTGTGTAGGTTGCTGAAATCTTTATATGGCCTGAAGCAAGCACCTAAGCAATGGCATGATAAGTTTAATACAACTCTGACATCTGTTGGTTTCGTTGTTAATGAGGCTGACAAATGTGTATACTATCGCCATGGTGGGGGTGAAGGAGTTATACTGTGCTTGTATGTTGATGACATACTGATATTCGGAACCAACCTCAAAGTCATTGAGGAGGTCAAGTCGTTTTTGTCTCAGAACTTTGAGATGAAAGACCTTGGTGTGGCTGATGTTATCTTGAACATCAAGCTACTGAGAGATAATGAGGGTGGGATTACACTTCTGCAATCCCACTATGTTGAGAAGGTGTTGAGTCGTTTTGGATATTCGGATTGCACACCATCTCAAACACCATATGATCCTAGCGTGTTGATTCGAAAGTCCAAAGGCACGGCTATAGATCAGTTGAGATACTCTCAAATCATTGGTTCACTGATGTACCTAGCGAGCGCAACGAGGCCCGACATCGCGTTTGCTGTGAGCAAACTGAGCCGGTTTGTTTCCAAACCGGGTGATGTACATTGGCATGCTGTTGAACGAGTCATGCGCTATCTGAAAGGTACTATGAACTATGGACTTCACTATACCGGAGACCCGTCGGTACTTGAAGGGTATAGTGATGCAAATTGGATCTCTGATGCTGATGAGATGAAGGCCACAACTGGGTATATGTTTACTCTTGGAGGTGGTGCTGTTTCCTGGAAGTCTTGCAAGCAAACGATCTTAACGAGATCGACAATGGAAGCAGAATTAACGGCATTAGACACATCTGGTGTCGAAGCGAGATGGCTTCGAGATCTTTTGATGGACTTGCCATTGGTTGATAAACCGGTTCCGGCTATCCTTATGAACTGTGACAATCAGACTGTCATCACCAAGGTGAAGAGTTCAAAGGACAACATGAAGTCCACCAAACACATAAGAATGAGATTAAAAGCTGTCAGAAAATTAAGAAACTCCGGAGTGATAGCGTTGGACTATGTCCATACGGCTAAGAATCTGGCAGATCCCTTTACGAAAGGGCTATCACGTGTTGTGATAGATAATGCATCGAGGGAGATGGGTATGAGACCCACATGAGTTGCCATGGTAGTAACCCAACCTATGTGATCGGAGATCCCGTGAATTAGGACCTGGGAAAACAAGCCAGTGGTGAACTGAGGAGAGTAAATATACTAACCCACTCCGTTGGAGATGCAATACTCTCGATACTGTATGGTAGGATGACTACTGTCTTAATGTGTTCCGAAGCTTATATAAGCAAGATGCTATCCTACAGAGTGATCTTTGGAGGAACACACCTATATGAGTCCGACTGCTGGTCACAGTCTATGAGATTGGGGTGATCTCTAGTAAGCTCATGAATAGGCCAGGAGTGTGACTTATATGCTCCACCCGAGGGGTCAGCCTTCGGCAGCCCAGTACTGGTGAGACATGTGGTGAAACTTCTTTACGCCAAACTGACAATTCAAGGCATAGTCCATTGTTCAGTTGTGAAGGAGTGTAGCTACTTGCTCTAGGTGAAGCTCAACCTTAACAGGTCTTCACTGAAACACTGGTATATCGAAACAGTAATTGGAACAGAGGACACAATGGGCCCTCGAGATCTGGTGGGGGATTGCTGAAATTTGAGATGGGATCTAGGCCCATGTAGCAATTTCTGAAAAATCTCTAAGGGCCCATGTGGGTTATATGGCACTAGGTGTAGTGGGAAGTTTAGTCCCACCCCGGAAGTGGAAGAGGAGTTGGACCTCCTTATAAGGGTTTCTCTTCTACATGCTATTGGAGCTTGAGAAGAGAAGAGGCCCTCGCGCACTCCTCCTCCGCCGCCCGCCTCGCCACGCCTCGTCACGACGCGCCGCGGGTTGCGGGATTGAGCCGAGCCGAGCTTACACCTACGCGCTTATTTTTGCCAGTCACTAACGGAGAGTTTTCTGACAGCTGGGCCACGATCTGAGACGTCGGATCGTGGGCTGTCACGGACTCGGACGTGGGTCGAGCCCACGTCTCTCCACGCGGCTGCGCCTATAAGTGTGCGGTGTCTCCTAACCCTAGCCACCACGAACAGATCACATCTGCTCCACGCGCACGTCCACCGTCGTTCCCTTGCTGCTGCTGCCGCCGGTGACTCCATCCCGTCCGCCGCGTACACGGTCGACGGGAGAGCAGGTCTCCGAAACCACGCCCTTCTGGTTCCTGTACGGGGTGAGGGGCGAATAGGTTTTTGGGCAGCGATTACGCGACTGCTCACTTCCGATCGTCTACTTCCTCTACGTCCGCGTCGCCTTCATCATCACCATGTCCACCGACGCCGAACGTGCCGCCGCCGAGAAAGCTGAAGCTGACAAGAAGGCCGCCGAGGATGCCGCTGCTGCCACCAAAGCCGCGGCCTCTGCATGGCCTACTGGAGGGTATAACTCGTTTATCCCGCTCCTACTGTTTTCTGTTTTAGCCATGCTAGCGTTATACGTAGATCTTTCTGCAATTAGCGTAGTATGTGCAACTTTGACTGAATATCAGTATGCGATCATATGTGTCAATGCCATGCTAGTGATTTACTCGTGGATTAATTTAATCGAGAAATTGCCTATTTACTCAACAATCCAAAAACCTATTATGTGTAGGAATTTTTCGGCAAGTGGCTTTGCCGCTGCACTGAAACCGGATAAGTTTACCGGTACATACTTTAAGCGTTGGCAGACTAAGACCACGTTATGGCTCACGGCTATGAACGTGTTCTGGGTCACCGGTGTCTCCACGGGAACGATTGCTCCTGAACAGGAGAAGGCGTTCAAGGAGGCTACCGTTGTGTTTCTCGGAGCAGTTCTTAGCGTGATCGGAGATAAACTGGTCGACGCATATTTACATGTGCATGTTGCCAAGGACTTGTGGGAGGCGCTCGAATCTAAGTTCGGGGCAGCCGATGCCGGAAGCGAGATGTATATTATAGAGCAGTTCCATGATTACAAGATGGTTGAAAACCGTCCTGTATTGGAGCAGGCTCATGAGATAATATGCATTGTTAAGGAGCTTGAACTTCTTAAGTGCGAGTTACCGGGCAAGTTTGTCGCGGGCTGCATAATCGCTAAGCTCCCTAATTCCTGGAGGAACTTTGCCACCACTCTGAAACATCAGAGGCGTGAATTCTCTGTGGAGGATGTCATTGGCCATCTGAGTGTTGAGCAGAATTCAAGGGCAAAGGACTCGCACGGAAAAGGGGCCGAAGGGACTTCTGTCGCCAACATGGTGAACCAGAAGAACTTCAACTCCCACAAGCCCAAGGGAAAGAACGGTGTCCAACACAATACCGACTTTAAGAAGAAGGGTAAGAAGACCTTCAAGAAGAACAAGAAGGACGAGGGCTGCTTCACTTGTGGTTCGGTTGAACATTGGGCCAACAAGTGCCCAAACAAGTGCAAGAAGTCAGGACAGGACTCCAAGTCCGTCAACATGATTGTGGACAACAATGAGAATGGTGCACCTGGGTACGGTAATTTATTTACTGTTTTTTCAGTGTTTCAGCCCACCGATTGGTGGGTGGACACAGGTGCAGGTGTACATGTGTGTGCTGACATGTCATTGTTCACTTCTTACCAGGTCACAGGCCACGGGTCCGTATTGATGGGGAATGGCGCGAGTGCTTCTGTTCATGGTGTTGGCACGGTCGATCTGAAGTTTACTTCGGGAAGGATCGTGCAGCTGAAGAACGTGCAGCATGTCCCCGCCATCAAGAAGAACCTCGTTAGTGGCTCCCTTCTATGTAGAGAAGGGTTTAAGTTGGTTTTCGAGTCTAATAAATTAGTTGTTACAAAATATGGACTCTTTGTTGGAAAAGGTTATGAGAGCGGAGGGATGTTCCGCCTTTCCCTCGCAGATTTTTGTAATAAAGTCGTGAACCATGTTCATTCGAATGTTAATGAATCTGAGGTTTGGCATTCACGTCTTTGTCACATTAGTTTCGGTGTTATGACGCGGCTAGCCAAGTTGGATTTAATCCCGAGTTTTACTTTAGCCAAAGGCTCTAAGTGCCTTTCATGTGTGCAAGCTAAGCAACCTCGCAAGCCTCACAAGGCCGCGGAGGAGAGACACTTGGCACCATTAGAACTCATACATTCTGATCTTTGTGAGATGAATGGTGTGTTGACTAAAGGTGGAAAGAAATACTTCATGACATTGATAGATGATTCCTCTAGATATTGCTATGTGTACCTGTTAAATACTAAAGATGAGGCTCTACACTACTTTAAAATCTATAAGGCAGAAGTTGAGAATCAACTTGAAAAGAAAATTAAACGAGTCCGGTCAGATCGTGGTGGAGAGTACTTCCTCGAGTGAGTTTGATTCCTTCTGTGCGGAACACGGCATTATTCATGAGAGGACGCCTCCCTATTCACCCCAGTCAAACGGGGTTGCCGAGCGGAAAAACCGTACTCTAACTGATTTGGTTAACGCCATGTTAGATACATCGGGTTTATCCAAGGCATGGTGGGGGGAGGCTATATTGACGGCATGTCATGTCCTGAATAAAGTTCCGACAAAGGATAATGAGATCACTCCCTATGAGAAATGGGCAAAGAGGAGGACAACACTCTCGTACTTTCGCACTTGGGGCTGTCTGGCGAAAGTCAATGTGCCGATCCCCAAAAAGCGTAAGCTTGGACCCAAGACTGTGGACTGCGTTAATTTGGGCTACGCTAAGAACAGCGTTGGCTATAGATTTCTAGTAGTGAAATCTGAGGTACCTGACCAGAAGGTCGGTACAATTATGGAGTCTAAGGATGCTACATTCTTCGAGGATACTTTTCCTATGAGAGATATGCAAAGCACTTCTAGACAGGAATCTGAGGAGACTCCTGAACCTGCCATCCCTATGGAATATTATGAACAAACACATGATGAAAATCCTGAGGAGGATGACGAGGAAACCCTTGGTAGGGGCAAGAGACAAAGGACTGCAAAGACCTTTGGTGATGATTTCTTCGTGTACCTCGTGGATGATACTCCCACTTCTATTTCAGAAGCGTATGCCTCTTCAGAAGCTGACTACTGGAAGGATGCGGTCCGTAATGAGATGGATTCCATCATGGCTAACGGGACATGGGAGATCACTGAACGTCCCTATGGTTGCAAACCATTAGGATGTAAGTGGGTGTTCAATAAGAAGCTTAGGCCCGATGGTACAATTGAAAAGTACAAGGCTAGGCTTGTGGCCAAGGGCTATGACCAGAAAGAAGAGGAAGATTACTTCGACACTTATTCACCTGTAGCTAGACTGACCACCATTCGAGTATTACTCTCGTTGGCAGCCTCGCATGGTCTTCTCGTCCACCAGATGGATGTTAAGACGGCTTTTCTGAATGGAGAGCTAAAAGAGGAAATCTACATGCAACAGCCAGATGGCTTTGTGATAGATGGTCAGGAAAGAAAGGTGTGTAGGTTGCTGAAATCTTTATATGGCCTGAAGCAAGCACCTAAGCAATGGCATGATAAGTTTAATACAACTCTGACATCTGTTGGTTTCGTTGTTAATGAGGCTGACAAATGTGTATACTATCGCCATGGTGGGGGTGAAGGAGTTATACTGTGCTTGTATGTTGATGACATACTGATATTCGGAACCAACCTCAAAGTCATTGAGGAGGTCAAGTCGTTTTTGTCTCAGAACTTTGAGATGAAAGACCTTGGTGTGGCTGATGTTATCTTGAACATCAAGCTACTGAGAGATAATGAGGGTGGGATTACACTTCTGCAATCCCACTATGTTGAGAAGGTGTTGAGTCGTTTTGGATATTCGGATTGCACACCATCTCAAACACCATATGATCCTAGCGTGTTGATTCGAAAGTCCAAAGGCACGGCTATAGATCAGTTGAGATACTCTCAAATCATTGGTTCACTGATGTACCTAGCGAGCGCAACGAGGCCCGACATCGCGTTTGCTGTGAGCAAACTGAGCCGGTTTGTTTCCAAACCGGGTGATGTACATTGGCATGCTGTTGAACGAGTCATGCGCTATCTGAAAGGTACTATGAACTATGGACTTCACTATACCGGAGACCCGTCGGTACTTGAAGGGTATAGTGATGCAAATTGGATCTCTGATGCTGATGAGATGAAGGCCACAACTGGGTATATGTTTACTCTTGGAGGTGGTGCTGTTTCCTGGAAGTCTTGCAAGCAAACGATCTTAACGAGATCGACAATGGAAGCAGAATTAACGGCATTAGACACATCTGGTGTCGAAGCGAGATGGCTTCGAGATCTTTTGATGGACTTGCCATTGGTTGATAAACCGGTTCCGGCTATCCTTATGAACTGTGACAATCAGACTGTCATCACCAAGGTGAAGAGTTCAAAGGACAACATGAAGTCCACCAAACACATAAGAATGAGATTAAAAGCTGTCAGAAAATTAAGAAACTCCGGAGTGATAGCGTTGGACTATGTCCATACGGCTAAGAATCTGGCAGATCCCTTTACGAAAGGGCTATCACGTGTTGTGATAGATAATGCATCGAGGGAGATGGGTATGAGACCCACATGAGTTGCCATGGTAGTAACCCAACCTATGTGATCGGAGATCCCGTGAATTAGGACCTGGGAAAACAAGCCAGTGGTGAACTGAGGAGAGTAAATATACTAACCCACTCCGTTGGAGATGCAATACTCTCGATACTGTATGGTAGGATGACTACTGTCTTAATGTGTTCCGAAGCTTATATAAGCAAGATGCTATCCTACAGAGTGATCTTTGGAGGAACACACCTATATGAGTCCGACTGCTGGTCACAGTCTATGAGATTGGGGTGATCTCTAGTAAGCTCATGAATAGGCCAGGAGTGTGACTTATATGCTCCACCCGAGGGGTCAGCCTTCGGCAGCCCAGTACTGGTGAGACATGTGGTGAAACTTCTTTACGCCAAACTGACAATTCAAGGCATAGTCCATTGTTCAGTTGTGAAGGAGTGTAGCTACTTGCTCTAGGTGAAGCTCAACCTTAACAGGTCTTCACTGAAACACTGGTATATCGAAACAGTAATTGGAACAGAGGACACAATGGGCCCTCGAGATCTGGTGGGGGATTGCTGAAATTTGAGATGGGATCTAGGCCCATGTAGCAATTTCTGAAAAATCTCTAAGGGCCCATGTGGGTTATATGGCACTAGGTGTAGTGGGAAGTTTAGTCCCACCCCGGAAGTGGAAGAGGAGTTGGACCTCCTTATAAGGGTTTCTCTTCTACATGCTATTGGAGCTTGAGAAGAGAAGAGGCCCTCGCGCACTCCTCCTCCGCCGCCCGCCTCGCCACGCCTCGTCACGACGCGCCGCGGGTTGCGGGATTGAGCCGAGCCGAGCTTACACCTACGCGCTTATTTTTGCCAGTCACTAACGGAGAGTTTTCTGACAGCTGGGCCACGATCTGAGACGTCGGATCGTGGGCTGTCACGGACTCGGACGTGGGTCGAGCCCACGTCTCTCCACGCGGCTGCGCCTATAAGTGTGCGGTGTCTCCTAACCCTAGCCACCACGAACAGATCACATCTGCTCCACGCGCACGTCCACCGTCGTTCCCTTGCTGCTGCTGCCGCCGGTGACTCCATCCCGTCCGCCGCGTACACGGTCGACGGGAGAGCAGGTCTCCGAAACCACGCCCTTCTGGTTCCTGTACGGGGTGAGGGGCGAATAGGTTTTTGGGCAGCGATTACGCGACTGCTCACTTCCGATCGTCTACTTCCTCTACGTCCGCGTCGCCTTCATCATCACCATGTCCACCGACGCCGAACGTGCCGCCGCCGAGAAAGCTGAAGCTGACAAGAAGGCCGCCGAGGACGCCGCTGCTGCCACCAAAGCCGCGGCCTCTGCATGGCCTACTGGAGGGTATAACTCGTTTATCCCGCTCCTACTGTTTTCTGTTTTAGCCATGCTAGCGTTATACGTAGATCTTTCTGCAATTAGCGTAGTATGTGCAACTTTGACTGAATATCAGTATGCGATCATATGTGTCAATGCCATGCTAGTGATTTACTCGTGGATTAATTTAATCGAGAAATTGCCTATTTACTCAACAATCCATAAACCTATTATGTGTAGGAATTTTTCGGCAAGTGGCTTTGCCGCTGCACTGAAACCGGATAAGTTTACCGGTACATACTTTAAGCGTTGGCAGACTAAGACCACGTTATGGCTCACGGCTATGAACGTGTTCTGGGTCACCGGTGTCTCCACGGGAACGATTGCTCCTGAACAGGAGAAGGCGTTCAAGGAGGCTACCGTTGTGTTTCTCGGAGCAGTTCTTAGCGTGATCGGAGATAAACTGGTCGACGCATATTTACATGTGCATGTTGCCAAGGACTTGTGGGAGGCGCTCGAATCTAAGTTCGGGGCAGCCGATGCCGGAAGCGAGATGTATATTATAGAGCAGTTCCATGATTACAAGATGGTTGAAAACCGTCCTGTATTGGAGCAGGCTCATGAGATAATATGCATTGTTAAGGAGCTTGAACTTCTTAAGTGCGAGTTACCGGGCAAGTTTGTCGCGGGCTGCATAATCGCTAAGCTCCCTAATTCCTGGAGGAACTTTGCCACCACTCTGAAACATCAGAGGCGTGAATTCTCTGTGGAGGATGTCATTGGCCATCTGAGTGTTGAGCAGAATTCAAGGGCAAAGGACTCGCACGGAAAAGGGGCCGAAGGGACTTCTGTCGCCAACATGGTGAACCAGAAGAACTTCAACTCCCACAAGCCCAAGGGAAAGAACGGTGTCCAACACAATACCGACTTTAAGAAGAAGGGTAAGAAGACCTTCAAGAAGAACAAGAAGGACGAGGGCTGCTTCACTTGTGGTTCGGTTGAACATTGGGCCAACAAGTGCCCAAACAAGTACAAGAAGTCAGGACAGGACTCCAAGTCCGTCAACATGATTGTGGACAACAATGAGAATGGTGCACCTGGGTACGGTAATTTATTTACTGTTTTTTCAGTGTTTCAGCCCACCGATTGGTGGGTGGACACAGGTGAAGGTGTACATGTGTGTGCTGACATGTCATTGTTCACTTCTTACCAGGTCACAGGCCACGGGTCCGTATTGATGGGGAATGGCGCGAGTGCTTCTGTTCATGGTGTTGGCACGGTCGATCTGAAGTTTACTTCGGGAAGGATCGTGCAGCTGAAGAACGTGCAGCATGTCCCCGCCATCAAGAAGAACCTCGTTAGTGGCTCCCTTCTATGTAGAGAAGGGTTTAAGTTGGTTTTCGAGTCTAATAAACTAGTTGTTACGAAATATGGACTCTTTGTTGGAAAAGGTTATGAGAGCGGAGGGATGTTCCGCCTTTCCCTCGCAGATTTTTGTAATAAAGTCGTGAACCATGTTCATTCGAATGTTAATGAATCTGAGTTTGGCATTCACGTCTTTGTCACATTAGTTTCGGTGTTATGACGCGGCTAGCCAAGTTGGATTTAATCCCGAGTTTTACTTTAGCCAAAGGCTCTAAGTGCCTTTCATGTGTGCAAGCTAAGCAACCTCGCAAGCCTCACAAGGCCGCGGAGGAGAGACACTTGGCACCATTAGAACTCATACATTCTGATCTTTGTGAGATGAATGGTGTGTTGACTAAAGGTGGAAAGAAATACTTCATGACATTGATAGATGATTCCTCTAGATATTGCTATGTGTACCTGTTAAATACTAAAGATGAGGCTCTACACTACTTTAAAATCTATAAGGCGGAAGTTGAGAATCAACTTGAAAAGAAAATTAAACGAGTCCGGTCAGATCGTGGTGGAGAGTACTTCTCGAGTGAGTTTGATTCCTTCTGTGCGGAACACGGCATTATTCATGAGAGGACGCCTCCCTATTCACCCCAGTCAAACGGGGTTGCCGAGCGGAAAAACCGTACTCTAACTGATTTGGTTAACGCCATGTTAGATACATCGGGTTTATCCAAGGCATGGTGGGGGGAGGCTATATTGACGGCATGTCATGTCCTGAATAAAGTTCCGACAAAGGATAATGAGATCACTCCCTATGAGAAATGGGCAAAGAGGAGGACAACACTCTCATACTTGCGCACTTGGGGCTGTCTGGCGAAAGTCAATGTGCCGATCCCCAAAAAGCGTAAGCTTGGACCCAAGACTGTGGACTGCGTTAATTTGGGCTACGCTAAGAACAGCGTTGGCTATAGATTTCTAGTAGTGAAATCTGAGGTACCTGACCAGAAGGCCGGTACAATTATGGAGTCTAAGGATGCTACATTCTTCGAGGATACTTTTCCTATGAGAGATATGCAAAGCACTTCTAGACAGGAATCTGAGGAGACTCCTGAACCTGCCATCCCTATGGAATATTATGAACAAACACATGATGAAAATCCTGAGGAGGATGACGAGGAAACCCTTGGTAGGGGCAAGAGACAAAGGACTGCAAAGACCTTTGGTGATGATTTCTTCGTGTACCTCGTGGATGATACTCCCACTTCTATTTCAGAAGCGTATGCCTCTTCAGAAGCTGACTACTGGAAGGATGCGGTCCGTAATGAGATGGATTCCATCATGGCTAACGGGACATGGGAGATCACTGAACGTCCCTATGGTTGCAAACCATTAGGATGTAAGTGGGTGTTCAAGAAGAAGCTTAGGCCCGATGGTACAATTGAAAAGTACAAGGCTAGGCTTGTGGCCAAGGGCTATGACCAGAAAGAAGAGGAAGATTACTTCGACACTTATTCACCTGTAGCTAGACTGACCACCATTCGAGTATTACTCTCGTTGGCAGCCTCGCATGGTCTTCTCGTCCACCAGATGGATGTTAAGACGGCTTTTCTGAATGGAGAGCTAAAAGAGGAAATCTACATGCAACAGCCAGATGGCTTTGTGATAGATGGTCAGGAAAGAAAGGTGTGTAGGTTGCTGAAATCTTTATATGGCCTGAAGCAAGCACCTAAGCAATGGCATGATAAGTTTAATACAACTCTGACATCTGTTGGTTTCGTTGTTAATGAGGCTGACAAATGTGTATACTATCGCCATGGTGGGGGTGAAGGAGTTATACTGTGCTTGTATGTTGATGACATACTGATATTCGGAACCAACCTCAAAGTCATTGAGGAGGTCAAGTCGTTTTTGTCTCAGAACTTTGAGATGAAAGACCTTGGTGTGGCTGATGTTATCTTGAACATCAAGCTACTGAGAGATAATGAGGGTGGGATTACACTTCTGCAATCCCACTATGTTGAGAAGGTGTTGAGTCGTTTTGGATATTCGGATTGCACACCATCTCAAACACCATATGATCCTAGCGTGTTGATTCGAAAGTCCAAAGGCACGGCTATAGATCAGTTGAGATACTCTCAAATCATTGGTTCACTGATGTACCTAGCGAGCGCAACGAGGCCCGACATCGCGTTTGCTGTGAGCAAACTGAGCCGGTTTGTTTCCAAACCGGGTGATGTACATTGGCATGCTGTTGAACGAGTCATGCGCTATCTGAAAGGTACTATGAACTATGGACTTCACTATACCGGAGACCCGTCGGTACTTGAAGGGTATAGTGATGCAAATTGGATCTCTGATGCTGATGAGATGAAGGCCACAACTGGGTATATGTTTACTCTTGGAGGTGGCGCTGTTTCCTGGAAGTCTTGCAAGCAAACGATCTTAACGAGATCGACAATGGAAGCAGAATTAACGGCATTAGACACATCTGGTGTCGAAGCGAGATGGCTTCGAGATCTTTTGATGGACTTGCCATTGGTTGATAAACCGGTTCCGGCTATCCTTATGAACTGTGACAATCAGACTGTCATCACCAAGGTGAAGAGTTCAAAGGACAACATGAAGTCCACCAAACACATAAGAATGAGATTAAAAGCTGTCAGAAAATTAAGAAACTCCGGAGTGATAGCGTTGGACTATGTCCATACGGCTAAGAATCTGGCAGATCCCTTTACGAAAGGGCTATCACGTGTTGTGATAGATAATGCATCGAGGGAGATGGGTATGAGACCCACATGAGTTGCCATGGTAGTAACCCAACCTATGTGATCGGAGATCCCGTGAATTAGGACCTGGGAAAACAAGCCAGTGGTGAACTGAGGAGAGTAAATATACTAACCCACTCCGTTGGAGATGCAATACTCTCGATACTGTATGGTAGGATGACTACTGTCTTAATGTGTTCCGAAGCTTATATAAGCAAGATGCTATCCTACAGAGTGATCTTTGGAGGAACACACCTATATGAGTCCGACTGCTGGTCACAGTCTATGAGATTGGGGTGATCTCTAGTAAGCTCATGAATAGGCCAGGAGTGTGACTTATATGCTCCACCCGAGGGGTCAGCCTTCGGCAGCCCAGTACTAGTGAGACATGTGGTGAAACTTCTTTACGCCAAACTGACAATTCAAGGCATAGTCCATTGTTCAGTTGTGAAGGAGTGTAGCTACTTGCTCTAGGTGAAGCTCAACCTTAACAGGTCTTCACTGAAACACTGGTATATCGAAACAGTAATTGGAACAGAGGACACAATGGGCCCTCGAGATCTGGTGGGGGATTGCTGAAATTTGAGATGGGATCTAGGCCCATGTAGCAATTTCTGAAAAATCTCTAAGGGCCCATGTGGGTTATATGGCACTAGGTGTAGTGGGAAGTTTAGTCCCACCCCGGAAGTGGAAGAGGAGTTGGACCTCCTTATAAGGGTTTCTCTTCTACATGCTATTGGAGCTTGAGAAGAGAAGAGGCCCTCGCGCACTCCTCCTCCGCCGCCCGCCTCGCCACGCCACGCCACGCCTCGTCACGACGCGCCGCGGGTTGCGGGATTGAGCCGAGCCGAGCTTACACCTACGCGCTTATTTTTGCCAGTCACTAACGGAGAGTTTTCTGACAGCTGGGCCACGATCTGAGACGTCGGATCGTGGGCTGTCACGGACTCGGACGTGGGTCGAGCCCACGTCTCTCCACGCGGCTGCGCCTATAAGTGTGCGGTGTCTCCTAACCCTAGCCACCACGAACAGATCACATCTGCTCCACGCGCACGTCCACCGTCGTTCCCTTGCTGCTGCTGCCGCCGGTGACTCCATCCCGTCCGCCGCGTACACGGTCGACGGGAGAGCAGGTCTCCGAAACCACGCCCTTCTGGTTCCTGTACGGGGTGAGGGGCGAATAGGTTTTTGGGCAGCGATTACGCGACTGCTCACTTCCGATCGTCTACTTCCTCTACGTCCGCGTCGCCTTCATCATCACCATGTCCACCGACGCCGAACGTGCCGCCGCCGAGAAAGCTGAAGCTGACAAGAAGGCCGCCGAGGACGCCGCTGCTGCCACCAAAGCCGCGGCCTCTGCATGGCCTACTGGAGGGTATAACTCGTTTATCCCGCTCCTACTGTTTTCTGTTTTAGCCATGCTAGCGTTATACGTAGATCTTTCTGCAATTAGTGTAGTATGTGCAACTTTGACTGAATATCAGTATGCGATCATATGTGTCAATGCCATGCTAGTGATTTACTCGTGGATTAATTTAATCGAGAAATTGCCTATTTACTCAACAATCCAAAAACCTATTATGTGTAGGAATTTTTCGGCAAGTGGCTTTGCCGCTGCACTGAAACCGGATAAGTTTACCGGTACATACTTTAAGCGTTGGCAGACTAAGACCACGTTATGGCTCACGGCTATGAACGTGTTCTGGGTCACCGGTGTCTCCACGGGAACGATTGCTCCTGAACAGGAGAAGGCGTTCAAGGAGGCTACCGTTGTGTTTCTCGGAGCAGTTCTTAGCGTGATCGGAGATAAACTGGTCGACGCATATTTACATGTGCATGTTGCCAAGGACTTGTGGGAGGCGCTCGAATCTAAGTTCGGGGCAGCCGATGCCGGAAGCGAGATGTATATTATAGAGCAGTTCCATGATTACAAGATGGTTGAAAACCGTCCTGTATTGGAGCAGGCTCATGAGATAATATGCATTGTTAAGGAGCTTGAACTTCTTAAGTGCGAGTTACCGGGCAAGTTTGTCGCGGGCTGCATAATCGCTAAGCTCCCTAATTCCTGGAGGAACTTTGCCACCACTCTGAAACATCAGAGGCGTGAATTCTCTGTGGAGGATGTCATTGGCCATCTGAGTGTTGAGCAGAATTCAAGGGCAAAGGACTCACACGGAAAAGGGGCCGAAGGGACTTCTGTCGCCAACATGGTGAACCAGAAGAACTTCAACTCCCACAAGCCCAAGGGAAAGAACGGTGTCCAACACAATACCGACTTTAAGAAGAAGGGTAAGAAGACCTTCAAGAAGAACAAGAAGGACGAGGGCTGCTTCACTTGTGGTTCGGTTGAACATTGGGCCAACAAGTGCCCAAACAAGTGCAAGAAGTCAGGACAGGACTCCAAGTCCGTCAACATGATTGTGGACAACAATGAGAATGGTGCACCTGGGTACGGTAATTTATTTACTGTTTTTTCAGTGTTTCAGCCCACCGATTGGTGGGTGGACACAGGTGCAGGTGTACATGTGTGTGCTGACATGTCATTGTTCACTTCTTACCAGGTCACAGGCCACGGGTCCGTATTGATGGGGAATGGCGCGAGTGCTTCTGTTCATGGTGTTGGCACGGTCGATCTGAAGTTTACTTCGGGAAGGATCGTGCAGCTGAAGAACGTGCAGCATGTCCCCGCCATCAAGAAGAACCTCGTTAGTGGCTCCCTTCTATGTAGAGAAGGGTTTAAGTTGGTTTTCGAGTCTAATAAATTAGTTGTTACGAAATATGGACTCTTTGTTGGAAAAGGTTATGAGAGCGGAGGGATGTTCCGCCTTTCCCTCGCAGATTTTTGTAATAAAGTCGTGAACCATGTTCATTCGAATGTTAATGAATCTGAGGTTTGGCATTCACGTCTTTGTCACATTAGTTTCGGTGTTATGACGCGGCTAGCCAAGTTGGATTTAATCCCGAGTTTTACTTTAGCCAAAGGCTCTAAGTGCCTTTCATGTGTGCAAGCTAAGCAACCTCGCAAGCCTCACAAGGCCGCGGAGGAGAGACACTTGGCACCATTAGAACTCATACATTCTGATCTTTGTGAGATGAATGGTGTGTTGACTAAAGGTGGAAAGAAATACTTCATGACATTGATAGATGATTCCTCTAGATATTGCTATGTGTACCTGTTAAATACTAAAGATGAGGCTCTACACTACTTTAAAATCTATAAGGCAGAAGTTGAGAATCAACTTGAAAAGAAAATTAAACAAGTCCGGTCAGATCGTGGTGGAGAGTACTTCTCGAGTGAGTTTGATTCCTTCTGTGCGGAACACGGCATTATTCATGAGAGGACGCCTCCCTATTCACCCCAGTCAAACGGGGTTGCCGAGCGGAAAAACCGTACTCTAACTGATTTGGTTAACGCCATGTTAGATACATCGGGTTTATCCAAGGCATGGTGGGGGAAGGCTATATTGACGGCATGTCATGTCCTGAATAAAGTTCCGACAAAGGATAATGAGATCACTCCCTACGAGAAATGGGCAAAGAGGAGGACAACACTCTCGTACTTGCGCACTTGGGGCTGTCTGGCGAAAGTCAATGTGCCGATCCCCAAAAAGCGTAAGCTTGGACCCAAGACTGTGGACTGCGTTAATTTGGGCTACGCTAAGAACAGCGTTGGCTATAGATTTCTAGTAGTGAAATCTGAGGTACCTGACCAGAAGGTCGGTACAATTATGGAGTCTAAGGATGCTACATTCTTCGAGGATACTTTTCCTATGAGAGATATGCAAAGCACTTCTAGACAGGAATCTGAGGAGACTCCTGAACCTGCCATCCCTATGGAATATTATGAACAAACACATGATGAAAATCCTGAGGAGGATGACGAGGAAACCCTTGGTAGGGGCAAGAGACAAAGGACTGCAAAGACCTTTGGTGATGATTTCTTCGTGTACCTCGTGGATGATACTCCCACTTCTATTTCAGAAGCGTATGCCTCTTCAGAAGCTGACTACTGGAAGGATGCGGTCCGTAATGAGATGGATTCCATCATGGCTAACGGGACATGGGAGATCACTGAACGTCCCTATGGTTGCAAACCATTAGGATGTAAGTGGGTGTTCAAGAAGAAGCTTAGGCCCGATGGTACAATTGAAAAGTACAAGGCTAGGCTTGTGGCCAAGGGCTATGACCAGAAAGAAGAGGAAGATTACTTCGACACTTATTCACCTGTAGCTAGACTGACCACCATTCGAGTATTACTCTCGTTGGCAGCCTCGCATGGTCTTCTCGTCCACCAGATGGATGTTAAGACGGCTTTTCTGAATGGAGAGCTAAAAGAGGAAATCTACATGCAACAGCCAGATGGCTTTGTGATAGATGGTCAGGAAAGAAAGGTGTGTAGGTTGCTGAAATCTTTATATGGCCTGAAGCAAGCACCTAAGCAATGGCATGATAAGTTTAATACAACTCTGACATCTGTTGGTTTCGTTGTTAATGAGGCTGACAAATGTGTATACTATCGCCATGGTGGGGGTGAAGGAGTTATACTGTGCTTGTATGTTGATGACATACTGATATTCGGAACCAACCTCAAAGTCATTGAGGAGGTCAAGTCGTTTTTGTCTCAGAACTTTGAGATGAAAGACCTTGGTGTGGCTGATGTTATCTTGAACATCAAGCTACTGAGAGATAATGAGGGTGGGATTACACTTCTGCAATCCCACTATGTTGAGAAGGTGTTGAGTCGTTTTGGATATTCGGATTGCACACCATCTCAAACACCATATGATCCTAGCGTGTTGATTCGAAAGTCCAAAGGCACGGCTATAGATCAGTTGAGATACTCTCAAATCATTGGTTCACTGATGTACCTAGCGAGCGCAACGAGGCCCGACATCGCGTTTGCTGTGAGCAAACTGAGCCGGTTTGTTTCCAAACCGGGTGATGTACATTGGCATGCTGTTGAACGAGTCATGCGCTATCTGAAAGGTACTATGAACTATGGACTTCACTATACCGGAGACCCGTCGGTACTTGAAGGGTATAGTGATGCAAATTGGATCTCTGATGCTGATGAGATGAAGGCCACAACTGGGTATATGTTTACTCTTGGAGGTGGCGCTGTTTCCTGGAAGTCTTGCAAGCAAACGATCTTAACGAGATCGACAATGGAAGCAGAATTAACGGCATTAGACACATCTGGTGTCGAAGCGAGATGGCTTCGAGATCTTTTGATGGACTTGCCATTGGTTGATAAACCGGTTCCGGCTATCCTTATGAACTGTGACAATCAGACTGTCATCACCAAGGTGAAGAGTTCAAAGGACAACATGAAGTCCACCAAACACATAAGAATGAGATTAAAAGCTGTCAGAAAATTAAGAAACTCCGGAGTGATAGCGTTGGACTATGTCCATACGGCTAAGAATCTGGCAGATCCCTTTACGAAAGGGCTATCACGTGTTGTGATAGATAATGCATCGAGGGAGATGGGTATGAGACCCACATGAGTTGCCATGGTAGTAACCCAACCTATGTGATCGGAGATCCCGTGAATTAGGACCTGGGAAAACAAGCCAGTGGTGAACTGAGGAGAGTAAATATACTAACCCACTCCGTTGGAGATGCAATACTCTCGATACTGTATGGTAGGATGACTACTGTCTTAATGTGTTCCGAAGCTTATATAAGCAAGATGCTATCCTACAGAGTGATCTTTGGAGGAACACACCTATATGAGTCCGACTGCTGGTCACAGTCTATGAGATTGGGGTGATCTCTAGTAAGCTCATGAATAGGCCAGGAGTGTGACTTATATGCTCCACCCGAGGGGTCAGCCTTCGGCAGCCCAGTACTGGTGAGACATGTGGTGAAACTTCTTTACGCCAAACTGACAATTCAAGGCATAGTCCATTGTTCAGTTGTGAAGGAGTGTAGCTACTTGCTCTAGGTGAAGCTCAACCTTAACAGGTCTTCACTGAAACACTGGTATATCGAAACAGTAATTGGAACAGAGGACACAATGGGCCCTCGAGATCTGGTGGGGGATTGCTGAAATTTGAGATGGGATCTAGGCCCATGTAGCAATTTCTGAAAAATCTCTAAGGGCCCATGTGGGTTATATGGCACTAGGTGTAGTGGGAAGTTTAGTCCCACCCCGGAAGTGGAAGAGGAGTTGGACCTCCTTATAAGGGTTTCTCTTCTACATGCTATTGGAGCTTGAGAAGAGAAGAGGCCCTCGCGCACTCCTCCTCCGCCGCCCGCCTCGCCACGCCTCGTCACGACGCGCCGCGGGTTGCGGGATTGAGCCGAGCCGAGCTTACACCTACGCGCTTATTTTTGCCAGTCACTAACGGAGAGTTTTCTGACAGCTGGGCCACGATCTGAGACGTCGGATCGTGGGCTGTCACGGACTCGGACGTGGGTCGAGCCCACGTCTCTCCACGCGGCTGCGCCTATAAGTGTGCGGTGTCTCCTAACCCTAGCCACCACGAACAGATCACATCTGCTCCACGCGCACGTCCACCGTCGTTCCCTTGCTGCTGCTGCCGCCGGTGACTCCATCCCGTCCGCCGCGTACACGGTCGACGGGAGAGCAGGTCTCCGAAACCACGCCCTTCTGGTTCCTGTACGGGGTGAGGGGCGAATAGGTTTTTGGGCAGCGATTACGCGACTGCTCACTTCCGATCGTCTACTTCCTCTACGTCCGCGTCGCCTTCATCATCACCATGTCCACCGACGCCGAACGTGCCGCCGCCGAGAAAGCTGAAGCTGACAAGAAGGCCGCCGAGGACGCCGCTGCTGCCACCAAAGCCGCGGCCTCTGCATGGCCTACTGGAGGGTATAACTCGTTTATCCCGCTCCTACTGTTTTCTGTTTTAGCCATGCTAGCGTTATACGTAGATCTTTCTGCAATTAGCGTAGTATGTGCAACTTTGACTGAATATCAGTATGCGATCATATGTGTCAATGCCATGCTAGTGATTTACTCGTGGATTAATTTAATCGAGAAATTGCCTATTTACTCAACACAATGTGTGAATGCCTTGATTTGCTTGTGCTCTGGACACTGAGTGCTCGCTTCAGTGGCCAGCTGTGTTTCACACCAGTGTTCATCTGTCGCTGCACTACTAGTCACTGCTACTTCGGTGCATCACTTGATTAAGATCGACAGTGGGTGCATGTACGTGGGGTATATTTGTTAGCTGTAACTTGTTTTGTAGGAGTAGTTTTTTTCTTAACATAATACATGCACATACACTCATCCACGCGCACATACACTTAACCCTATGAACGCACGCACATATACCCTATACCTATGAGCACCTTCTGGTTACTCATCTTCTTAAGATTGACGAAATAAGAAAATTCACTTTGAAACATGGGGCATATGCTCCTTCATCAGAAAAAACATTTTAAAATGTTCAAAAATTCCGAACAAAAATTTGATGCATACATCTCGATAGTCTATGTGAGCACGCCAAGTTTTAAAGAAAAGCGACATTTTTTTGTGTCTTGTGTAAAAAAAGATAAAAAATTGTCTCGTGAAAAGCCCATGCTAAATTTTGTTTTTTCAGAGGACACAAAAGTCATCTATTTTTTGCGAAACGACTTTGTGAGCACGTAGAATCTCGAGATGTATGTGCAAAAACATTTCTTTTAGAATTTTTTGACATTTCAAAATACGAAATGCCTGAAATTAATTCAGAAAAATGCAACCAGCAATGCCAATCCTATGACTTGAATCATGATGGATTGCCCAAGTAATCTAACAATCTGAGTTAGGCTTAGTTCCCGTTTGGGTAGGAGTAGTTATCACGCGCTTGTGACATGATTAATGTTGTTGACAATATTTATTTTCTGGTCGACAAATTTCCCGCTCATCTTCGTGTAGCCCCATCACGGGAAAAGCCCACTGATCTTTAACACGCTTGGAGCCGTGTGTGAAGACCAGGACGACAACGCCGATCACACAACCGGTGGCGGGGGAGCCGGGCAATGGATCAGTGTCACCCTTACAGAAAGCCTTTGTATTCTGCGTCTACCGCGGAAACCAAATGTAAATTACAACTCCCAAAGCTAGGCAATTTATCCCACTGGAACTTGGAAGAATCGTCTGGGCCTGGGCTCTGGCTTGCATATGGACATGTGTGGACGAGACGCCAGTTTAATTAGGCTTTGGATGGAGGAGCATCTCTTCATCCATACACACAGGATCGTTCCTCGTCCTCGTCTATCTCTATCTATCCCTGTAGAACCGCCAGGCAGCTGACCGGTGCACGTAATGCGAGGTTGCATGGTGTCACACTCAATCACTCTGGCGTCGACGTCAGTCCCAGCTTATAACGGGAAAGAACCTGCCTGGAAATGAAAAGAATGGTATGCTCTGTTTAACCTCTCCTACGCCATGCATGGACATCCATCGATGATGGGCCAAAGCCAAGGCACCGGTGCTTCTCTTCTGAAGCAAGGGAGTGGCAACACAAATCGAGAAAAGCCAAGATTCTCGGTGACGCGGAAGCATCGCTTCGTGGCTCCTTTTGACCTTGTCTGATGGTTCTGTTCCCATGAATTAGTAGGTGTTTCGTCTGTTTTTTTTTTCTATTTGATTTGAGGAACTGAATTACTGGAACACTGAATTTGTGTTTTGCCTGCTTCTCTCGCCTGTCGGTGAATCGGTGCCTGACGATTTAAGCAGGCTGACTGGAGATGGTTATGGCCGAATTTAAGCCCCTCGCCTGGCGGCCCGATTCATGGGGACCTCCTCCTATTTAGCCCCAAATCCTATTTTCTATTTATTTTTCCCTTTTTGTTTTATTCAAAATATTATAATTTTTTTCTCTCAAACATGATTTTTTTTCAAATCCCTGATTTTTTTCCAATTATGCAAACTTTCTTATATTTGTCAGTTTTCCCAACTTTATGAAATTTTTTAAATTTTTGTCAAATTTTCTAATGTCCCAAATATTTCTCAATTTTGGGAACTTATTTAAATTTGTGAAACTTTTAAAAAATTGTGAACATTTTCATTTTCACGAACTTTTTCAACTTATGATTTTTTTCCAATTTTTGAACTTTCTTCGAGTTCACCAGCATTTTTATAATATTTACGTTCTTTTAGTGCATGATTTGTTTTTCCAAATTCACAAACTTTTTTCCAAATTCACGATTTTTCCCCGAATTCATGAACTTTTCTCAAATTTATGATTTTTTTTAGAAACCGTAAACTTGTTTTGATTTCACAATTTTTACAACAGTATGATAAAAACCGGTCAGATTTTTTCCTACCAGACCAAAAGCTGAAAAACCCGGAAAAAATCATAGAGGGTGAGAGCAGCTGCCGCGAAGTTAGACCATAGCCCGCTTGCATGCGCGCGAGCGCCAGCTTGCTAGTTGGCGCTTCCGGACGGGAGCTCCTATTCGGCGCTGCAGGCGCCGGTTAACGTTTCGTTAACGGGCGCCTGCAGCGCACACCACCTCCTGGCAGCTGGGCCGGCCCGTTTATTTTTTTCTTCTCATTCTTTTATATCGCAAAAAACAATGCGCTCCTGGTGAATCGAACTAGAGACCTCCTCTGTGTCACCACGCTAGGTTTACCACCCCACCAAAAAGGGAGATCTGCAAAGAAGCAAAGCTTCCCTTCTTTTAGTCTTTCCTTTTTCCTTTTTTCTTTTTTCTTTTCTACTTTCTGTTTTCTTTTTCTCCTTTCCTTTTTAGAATTCGATGAACCTTTTTATAATTCGGTGAACTTTTTTTTCTAATTCACTGACCTTTTTGTCAAAATTGATGAACTTTTTTCAGATTAAAGGAAAAAAAATTCAGATTTGTCGAACTTTTCTCAATTATGATGAACTTTTTTTCAAATCCGATGAACATTTTTCATGTTTGATGGATTTTTTTTCAAATCCGATGAACTCTTTTTTTTCAGGTTTGATGAACTTTTTTTAAATATCGATGAACTTTTTCAAATACGATGAACTTTTTTTTAAAATTAGTGAACTCTTTTCAAATCCGACAAACTTTTTTCAAATTTCATCGTATTTGAAAAAGTTCATCGAAAAGTGACAAAAGCTCTCCGAGTTGAAAAGAGTTCACGAATTGAAAAAATGTCATCATACAAGAAAGAAAAGAAAGAAGAAAGAAAAAAGAAAAATGTAAAAAAGGAAAAAGGAAAAAAAGAAAGGAGGAAACAAGAAAGGACTAGAAAAGATTTAGTTTATCACATCTGCCTAACTGGCCGAGTGGTTAGCGTGGCGAATCAGCCAACTGGAGGTCGCAGTTTCAATTATTTCTCTCGACATTTTTCCTTTTTTCCTTTCGGTCGCGTCCCCATTCTGGGCCGGCCCAGGAGCGCGACAGCGTAGGCGCTGGAACCCCTAGTTGGCGCCGAAGGCGCTGACTAGGAGCTCCCCCTATTGAGCGCTGTAGGCGCCGGTTCGCGCCGCTGGCGCTCGTAAGGAGGCGAAGTGGGCCGGCCCTGCAAAGGCGAAGGAAAAATGCCAGGTTAAAAAATCGGGGAGGCGTGAGACTTGAACTCCCGACGCCACAGTAGACACACACACAAGTTAACCACTAGACCATGTTTAGTTTGTTGATTACTTGTGGAAAACTGAGCGCTTTGACCTTTCATCTAGTAAAACATTAAACATATACTACTAGTATTATATACGCACTATAAATTATTTGACTAAAGAAAACATAAATATGACAAAGCATTCACATGAACCATGAATTGAAAAGAAAACTCCAAAAAATGGAAAAGTTCGTGAATTTGAAAAAAGTTCACCAAATTTAAAAAGAATTCATTGAATTGAAAAAATTCATCCAATTTGAAAAAAAGATCATCAAATTTGAGAAAGAGTTCATTGAATTTGAAAAAAAGTTCATCGATTTTGAAAAAAGTTCATCAAATTTAAAAAGAGTTCATCAAAAGAGTTCATCGATTTTGAAAAAAGTTCATCAAATTAAAAAAAGTTCATCAATTTTTTTAAAAAAATCATCAAACTTGAAAAAAACTTCATCGAAATTGAAAAAAAGTTCATTGATTTTCATAACAAGGTCAACGAATTTTAAATTTTCACTAAATTTGAGAATAGTTCATGGATTTTGTGAGAAAAGTTCATCAAATGTTCACAAATTTTGAAAAAGTTCATCAATTTGGAGAAATGTTCATGGATTTTTTTAAAAACGTTCGTTGATTATGAAGAAAGTTCACCAAATTTTCATGGATTTGGGGAAATCGTTGGTATCTTTATACCTAGTTCAATCTCGTTACCGGCAAGTCTCTTTACTCGTTTCGTAATGCATCATCCCGCAACTAACTCATTACTCACATTGCTTGCAAGGCTTATTATGATGTGCATTACCGAGAGGGCCCAGAGATACCTCTCCCATACTCAGAGTGACAAATCTTAATCTCGATCTATGCCAACCCAACAAACACCTTCGGAGATACCTGTAGAGCATCTTTATAATCACCCAGTTACGTTGTGACGTTTGATAGCACACAAGGCATTGCTCCGGTATCCGGGAGTTGCATAATCTCATAGTCAAAGGAATATGTAGATGACATGAAGAAAGCTATAGCAATAAAACTGAACGATCATTATGCTAAGCTAACGGATGAATCTTGTCCATCACATCATTCTCCTAATGATGTGATCCCATTCATCAAATGACAACACATGTCTATGGTTAGGAAACTTAACCATCTTTGATTAACGAGCTAGTCTAGTAGAGGCTTACTAGGGACACGGTGTTTTGTCTATGTATCCACACATGTATCAAGTTTCCGGTTAATACAATTCTAGTATGAATAATAAACATTTATCATGATATAAGGAAATATAAAATAACAACTTTATTATTGCCTCTAGGGCATATTTCCTTCAGTCTCCCACTTGGACTAGAGTCAATAATCTAGTTGACATCGCCATGTGATTTAACACCACTAGTTCACATCACCATGTGATTAACACCCATAGTTCACATCGCCATGTGACCAACACCCAAAGGGTTTACAAGAGTCAGTAATCCAGTTCACATCGCCATGTGATTAACACCCAAAGAGTACTAAGGTGTGATCATGTTTTGCTTGTGAGAGAGGTTTAGTCAACGGGTCTGCCACATTCAGATCCGTATGTATTTTGCAAATTTCTATGTCTACAATGCTCTACACGGAGCTACTCTAGCTAAATGCTCCCACTTTCAATATGTATCCAGATCGAGACTCAGAGTCATCCAGATCATTGTCAAAGCTTGCATCGACGTAACTCTTTACGACGAACTCTTTATCACCTTCATAACCGAGAAATATTTTGCGTTGCACGGAACATCAAGATGCATTTGTATGAGTAGTTTATCTTGTGGGAGAAAAGGATGAACGA
Organism: Aegilops tauschii subsp. strangulata; assembly: GCF_002575655.3. NCBI lineage: Eukaryota > Viridiplantae > Streptophyta > Magnoliopsida > Poales > Poaceae > Aegilops > Aegilops tauschii. Next base: position 243,464,087 of record NC_053041.3, read on the forward strand.
GGGATGGCCTTATTTGCAAATGTGGAGAGGGGTGTGGGTATCTTTTTGCAAAATTGCCATAGTTTCCTTCCTATCCGTCAGATATAAATCGGAGGACCTATATTGTAGGATGACAGGCACACCATCATTACCAACTTTTCTTTTTATAAGAGTAGAGATAACCGAGAAATATTTCCTTAGTCCTCTAAGGATAATTTTGACCGCTGTCCAGTGGTCTACTCCTAGATCACTATTGTACTCCCTTGCCAAACTCATGGCAAGGTGGTGATATGTCCATTTTGCATCATGTTTTCTTACTGTTATTTATGATGTTTTTATCCATAATAATGCTTTTTAGAGTAATTCTAATGCCCTTTCTCTCATAATATACAAGGTGTGCACAAAGAGAGAGAATTCCGGCAGCTGGAAATCTGGACCTGGAAAAGCTACATCCGGCCACCTATTCTGCACAACTCCAAACAAGCTGAAACTTCACGAGGATTTTTTATGGAATATTTGAGGAATATTGGAGCAAATAACTACCAGAGAGGGCCCACCAGGTGGGCACAACCCACCTGGGCGCGCCCTGGTGGGTTGTGCTCACCCAGGTCCACCTCCGGTGCCCATCTTCTGGTATATAGGTCATTTTGACCTAGAAAAATAAATAAGGAAAGGACTTTCGGGACGGAGCGCCGCCATCTCGAGGCGGAACTTGGACAGGAGTACCTTTGCCCTCCGGCGGAGCGATTCCGTCGGGGGAACTTCCCTCCCGGAGGGGGAAATCATCGTCATCATCATCACCAACAACTCTCCCATCTTGGGGAGGGCAATCTCCATCAACATCTTCAACAACACCATCTCATCTCAGACCCTAATTCATCTCTTGTGTTCAATCTTGTTACCGGAACTATAGATTGGTGCTTGTGGGGTGACTAGTAGTGTTGATTACATCTTGTAGTTGATTACTATATTGTCGTGGAATTGTCATGGTAGATGCCCTCATGCAAGGACTTAGTCGTGGAGCCATCGCAGCTAGGAAGCTTAAAGGGGTTAAGCGGGACAAGGAACACGAGGATTATACTGGTTCGGCCCCTTACGGTGAAGGTAAGGCCTACGTCCAGTTGAGGTTGTATTGATTAGGGTTTCGACGACCAGGAGCTAAACCGCCCTGCCTGGTTATCGATTTATCTTACTTGTCCCTGAACCGCCGCCGGGTCGTCCCTTTATATAGAGAGGTTGACGCCTAGCGGCTCTTAGAGTCCCGGCCGGCTTATAACAGTGCCCGGCTCGGACTCTTAACTATTCTTGCCTTACACTACAAGTTTCACCATAACGGCGGTTTATCACTACGGGCCTTAAGCCATCTCCGGGTCTTAAGCCCATTACTGACCCGCCCTCCTCAAGCTTGGTACTGGGCTTCACGTGATGATCATTATGACGTAACCCGGCCCCTCCTGGGCGGGTGACTCTAATAGTTATATCCTCAACATTAGGCCCCAGATTGATTTGAACCGGTTCATGTCAATCTTCAATCCCTTTAAGAGAAAATCGTCCGGCTTCTGCTTGTGCGAAGGTCATAACCCGCCATGACGTCAACTTCTGGATTCCTGGTAACCCGCCATGACGTCATTTTCCATTAAACTCATTTTTTTATTCTGTCATATCCCAACGGATCTTATCTTAATGACCATCCCGAGAATCGAGGCGTTTCTGCGGCAAGATAATCATGTCTCCAGCCTCCTCATTTCTCGCGCCCATTTATGAACCGTCCCTTATAAATAGGCCCGGCCCATAGGCCTTCGTCACTTCTCGATCCCTCGTCTTCCTCCTCTGACGCCCCAGAGCTCGAGCTCCGCCTCCGCCGCCGCGCCCCTTGTCTTCCTCAACCTCGGCCGCTGCATCACCCTGAACTGGTCCAGAGAAACGGCGGCAACCTCCGCAGCTCATCAGCGCCAGTAAGTTCTTGCCACTCCATACAGTAGATTCGCATTAGGGTTCTGTCTTTCTCCCCTGTTCTTCGTAATTCGTCTCGAGTTCTTCACAGTTCTTCCACCGCGGCCTCTTTTGATCCAGAAAGTAAGATAGAACTCCTGCGGTAGTGGTTTCGCACCCATTTCCCATACTAGCAGATCCCTCTTGCTTGCAAAAAGACCTCATTAGAACTTATGAACTTCTCTGTGCAAGTTTTTAGGTCTAGAAAATTTTCCTTTCTAAACGACCGTTTGATCCAAAATAATCCCTGCAATTTGTGAAACTCGTTTGTGCAACAATTAGACAAAAACTGCCTCTGTGAGCCATGGCGGCTCATATCGCCGGCTTAAAGAGGCCATGCTCTGTGAAATTTCCGGCTTACTCATAATAGACTTAAATAACTTAAATTGCTTATAATACCCACGACGGCTTAAATAACCTGACACCATTAGCCATATATCATTAGGCCCCTTCATGAACCGCCGTCCTGAATACTGAACTGAAATTTTTCTCCGGCTAAAATTTGAACTGGAAATTTTCCTTTGTCATAGGCTTCCATTTTCCACAATGCCGCCCAAGGATCCCAAGGCACCCATTACGTGCAACTGGGTGAGGTCCAACGTTACTGAAAGCACCTTAGATGACTTCGTAAAGATGGGTTACCTGCCCAAAAAGGAGGTCATGTCCTACCGTGCGCCTGACCCGTCCGAAGAGAGACCTCAACCCAAAGACGGAGAGGTGGTTGTATTTGCTGACCACATGAGCCGGGGCTTCGCTACACCTGGCTCAAAATTCTTCAGAGATGTTCTGAACTTTTTCGATCTGCGACCTCAAGACATTGGACCCAATTCCGTGTCGAACATTTGTAACTTTCAAGTGTTCTGTGAGGTATATCTTGGAGAGGAACCCAGCCTGCTACTCTTTAGGGAGTTATTTTACCTGAACCGCCAGAAGAATGCGCCAACGGGCCTAGCTTGGAACTTGGTGGAATATCAATTCAACGATGGAGGGATTATCTCTTTCCTTATGCTGAACCGCCAAGCCACCCAAAGGACTGGAATCAGACATGGTTCTACTGCCAGGATACTTCTCCGGCTGATGAGAACCCTCTGCCCGGCTTTCGCGCCCTGCGTCTGGAGTCAAACCACCCCCTGCCAGACAAATTGTCTCAAGCTGAGCGTCAACCACTTATCCCCACCATCAACAAGATCAAAGCTCTTCTGGGAAACGGCCTTAACGGTGTTGATCTGGTCCGGGTCTGGATTGCTTGGCGGGTGATCCCTCTAAGCCGCCGCCCCGGCTTAATGTGTGATTACACCGGCCGGAAGGATGATCCTCTTCGGCACAGCCCCAACGACTTACCCGAAGACGTCATTGATGACATGACCAAATCCCTTCTGAACGAGAGCTTAGCAGATTGCGGGAGGACCGGCTTAAGTCCATTCTGCAAAGCTAACCCGGCTCCGGTGGTAAGCTACTAATCTGAGCACTTTACCTTTTATTTTAACAATTTTCGTCTTTAACTTCAAGAAACCTTTGTTGTATTTTTCAGGCTAATGATAAGTTCTGGAAGGTCAGGTATGACCATGAGGCTGCTAAAAAAGCCAGGAAGGCTAAAAAGGCCGCCAGGAGAGCCGCTCCCCGTAAGAAGGGGAGTAAGCCTAGCGCCTCAGACCTGCTTCAACTGGATGACTCCTCCGAGTCAGAGGTAGCTCTTGATTCTTATGCTCTTCTTTGTTTTTTGTTTGTTTAACCAACTTACTGACACTGATTATCAGCAGGAGGACACCCGAGTCAGTAACCCGGTGACTAAAGAGGTAACTATACTTTCCTCCGACTCGGAACCCTTGCCAAGGCTGAAAGCCCGAAGAGTAACCCGGAAAGTAAGATTTTCACATCCTTTAGCTTATCAAGATCCTCAATTTCTTTTGAAGCGACAGATTCATGAGAGCCGGCGACACACCCGGACCAACAAGGATGCAGACCTCTCCTCCGGCTTACCTGAAGCATCAAGGAAGCGCCGGACCGAGGTTATCTCCAACTTATATCCTTTTCATCCTTTAGCGGGCGTTACTCATCAACCACTCAATTCGTCTGATTCAAACTATCAGGAAACTTCACCTTCCTCCGGTGACTCCATGCAATCTAACTTGCCGGCTTTCAAGACCGTACCCGGGTAATGATGATCAGCTTATGTTGTGCTTATCTTACTCATGTTTTTGTACTAACCTTTTGACTTTCAGTGCCCAAGCAAAGCTCAGCAAGAGGGCAAAGAAAAGTAACCTGGTCGAAGAGCCGGTCTCGACTGAACCCAACGCCTCTGCCTCTGAGCCGCCGTCCGCACCAGCTCTAGAAACCACCGCTCCAACTAAAGAACAAGCCATGGGGGGTTCTGACAACCCGGAGATTCCCAGCCCGGCTCAACCGGCCGATGACCCGGATGTAGTGATTACCCGGACCGAATATGTTGAGCCGGGAAGACCCACTGTGCTGGCTAGATGCTCTGCTAAAGAAGAACTGCTAGAGCGCCGCAGGGCCAGACTGGATATCACAGACTATACTAACTTGAGCATTGGAGACATTGTTGCTGGTTATATTGGTCAAGTGCACAACAGCCGTGACCTGGAAATTGACATGGTGAAGCAGATACAGCAAAAATCTGAGGTATAATTCCCTTGTTTACTCCATAGTCATCCTTACCATATTAGCCCCCAAGTCTAATACTTATGACATAATATGTTGTAGACTTAATACCGGCTTACCTGTTAACACTCAAGGGCCGGGTTAAATAGCCTAGGTGAACCGGTCTTTTACCTTATGCTTTAATCAAGTAATGGAGCAACTTTGCCCATTAGCCCCCAAGTGCCAAGCACCTTTGCCTGCAGAGTGCTTGGGACTTATTTTCATGAACCGGCACTGTAAATAAAACTTCTCAGCCTACATTAGCCCCCAAGTGCCAAGTGTCTTTGCTTGCAAAGTGCTTGGGACTTTAGTATTGCATGATAATCACTCAAACTGTAACCCGGAACTTGTACAGGCTGCCTGCAAAAAATTTGAGTCGGAAATCTCTGACTGAAGACCCGCCTGAAGACTCAGGAAAAGGAGACCCAGAAGGCCAATGCCAAGTTTGAGTTCAGTGTCTCTGCACAAGAAAAACTGAAGAAAAAATTTGAAACAGAAAGAAAAGCCTGGGCAGATGAGAAGACTGCCCTGCTCAGCCGGGCTGAACAAGCGGAGGCTGCTCTTACAGCCGAACTCTCCGTCTTAAAATGCCATGTATCGCAGATGGTCGCCGCAATCTTCGGTAAGTTATTCTGTAAGCTTTTAACAAGTTTACATCATTTACGTCTGATAAGTCCCACCATTGCCATCAGCTCACCTGACTTTGTAATGTAGGTCCCAGGAGTTCCAACCTCAACCAGAACGTGCTGACCAAGCTGAAGGCAGTTTATACTTTAGTGGAGCAACTTTACACCGGGTCACAACGTGCTTTAGCCGTTGTGGCTCTGTCCAATGAAGTTCCCACTCACCTGGCAGATGTACTCAGGCGGCTTGCCGTACTTCCTCAGCGCTTCCAAGAACTGAGACGGGCTTCTGCAAGAGCCGGAGCCATAGCTGCTCTGAGCCGGGCCAAGGCGTTTCTACCGGAGCTAGACCCGGCCGACATCGCTCTTGGATATCCCAGCCTGAAGGAAGACGGCACCCCCTTTGACCAGAAAGACTTTGCCGCCTGTGTGAAGAGCGTTCGCCCGGTGGCCACCTTGATTGGGAATGACACAGACCTTACCAAGTATCAGCCGGGCTATGACGCGGAGAAACAGAGGATCCCAACTCCACGCTATGAAGCAGTCAGCCTGATCCCTCCGACTGGTAAGCATACCTTCGCCCCAGAAGTTGACCCGGCCGGGTTAATTGATGATGAGGCTCAATTTGAAGCTTTGAGCAGCATTGACTGGAAATCATGAACCTTCCAGGTCATGGAATCAACCGGAGGAGCGGAGAGGGATGAGCCGGGAGCTTCAACTCAACAAGCACCTTGATTTCTTAGGCGGCTCATGGTTACGCCTTAAAAACAATGCCTCACCTTTTGGACTCGGGGAGTCTTGTAATAGAGTAGGACAAACACTTAATTTTGTCGTGCCATCGTGCACGTGTGGAGTGCTTAACTCCGTTGAAGCTTATCTTTATATTCCTCCGGGTTATATTTGATCATTTACTGTCCTTAAGCTTGAAGAACTGTCTTTAATTGTTCTGCATAGAAAAACAAATCACAAGTCTCTAGGCGGCTTACCGCATGGAGAGTCATATATCTTACATATCACCCAGAATATAAACCAAGGTCATAAAAGACCGGCTCTCAATCATATCTTCGGGATAACCACAATAGCATACCTGCAAGCCTTGCAAGTACCCCTCCGGCTTATGTAACCCAAATAATAAGGTTGAGAACGCAACTCCGGTTCATCAGCACCTGTAATGCCTATTGTGTGCTATCAATCTTTATTAATCAAAGTTAAGCCGGCGGAGTAAGAACCGCCCGTGCACACTTTTGATTTGATCCAAAGAACTTATTGCAAACCAAAAGATCAAAAACTTAGGGGCTTCTGATTCGAATACGACCAGAGAACCGTCCCAAAGGGGTTAAGCTAAGATTCGAATGCGATCATATAGCCCCTAGTGGCTTTGGCGTTGCCGATCAAGAGGGTACCGACAGCTATGTTCTCTTTGGTTCGAATACGACCTATGTTTGAATAGGAAGCCCCCAAATGACCTTGAGAATTGTTTAACGACGCTGATTCGAATACGATCCACGTCGGTTCCCAAAGGGGGTTGAGCTATGATTCAAGTATAATCAAGAAAACTCCCCAATGGGCTCGGCAATATGCCAATCAAGTGGGTATCGACAGCTATGTTCTCTTTGGTTCGAATACGACCTATGTTTGAACAGGAAGCCCCCAGGTGATCATATTGTTAACGGCTAGATTCGAATACGATCGTAAGCCGGATCCACCTCCAAGTGACCATGTAATGTTGTAATGGAAATAACACATTTACCTTTGGAGGAGAAAAGGACAGAGGTCCTGCTTTATTATTTATCATAATATATACATGGCTATAGAAATATGTACATTATGAGAGCCGGTGGCTCAAGTGTAATAAGGCCGAAGCTGAGCTATGTTCCACGGCCGACGGGTCTCTTCCTCCGAATTACGTGAATCTTTGTGCTCCCGAACATCGATAAGGTAGTATAACCCGTTGTACAAGTTCTTGCTGTCCACAAAGGGCCCTTCCCAAGGCGGGGATAGCTTGTGTGCATCTGTTTGATCTTGGATGAGCCGGAGCACCAGATCACCTTCCTGGAAGACCCTGGACTTAACCCGGCGGCTGTGATAGCGGCGCAGGTCTTGTTGGTAAATCGCCGAGCGAGCTGCTGCCACATCACGCTGTTCATCCAACAAGTCAAGAGCATCTTGGCGCGCCCGCTCATTATCCGCCTCAACATAAGCCGCCACTCGAGGCGAGTCATGACGGACGTCGCTAGGGAGGACCGCTTCCGCTCCATAAACCATGAAGAAAGGCGTGTAACCCGTAGACCTGTTAGGAGTAGTATTGATGCTCCATAACACGGAGGGTAACTCCTCCACCCAACAACCCGGCGTCCGTTGCAAAGGGGCCAGAAGCCGGGGCTTGATGCCCTTCAAGATCTCCTGATTAGCTCTCTCAGCTTGACCATTGGATTGAGGGTGAGCCACTGATGAAACATCAAGTCGAATATGCTCTCGTTGAAAAAACTCCTCCATGGCGCCTTTAGACAGATTGGTACCATTGTCAGTTATAATGCTGTGTGGAAAACCAAAGCGAAATATCACCCTTTTCATGAACTGAACCGCTATGGCTGCGTCACACTTACTAACTGGCTCTGCTTCAACCCACTTTGTGAACTTGTCAACCGCCACCAAGAGGTGAGTCTTCTTATCCTTGGATCTTTTAAAAGGCCCAACCATATCAAGCCCCCAGACCGCAAAGGGCCAAGTAATTGGAATCATCCTCAACTCCTGAGCCAGCACATGAGCCCGTCGCGAGAACCTCTGACAACCGTCACATTTACTGACCAAGTCCTCCGCATCAGCATAAACCATCAGCCAATAAAAACCATGACGAAAAGCCTTGGCCACAAGGGATTTGGAGCCGGCATGATGGCCACAATCCCCCTCGTGAATCTCACGTAAAATTTCTTGACCTTCCTCAGGGGAAACACAACGCTGGAAAGTTCCAGTGACACTACGATGATGCAGCTCGCCATTGATAATTATCATCGACTTAGACCGCCGGGTTATTTGTCTAGCCAAAGTTTCATCCTCAGGCAATTCTCCCCGGGTCATGTAAGCCAAGTATGGTACTGTCCAGTCTGGGGTAACATGGAGAGCCGCCACCAACTGTGCCTCAGGGTCAGGAACAACCAAGTCTTCATCTGTAGGCAACTTGACATAAGGGTTATGCAAAATGTCCAAGAAAGTATTAGGCGGCACCGGCTTTCGCTGAGAGCCCAGCCGGCTTAATGCATCAGCCGCCTCGTTCTTCCTGCGATCGATGTGCTCTACTTGGTAACCCTGAAAATGTCGAGCAATGGCATCAACTTCGCGGCGATAAGCCGCCATGAGAGGGTCCTTGGAATCCCACTTGCCTGACACTTGTTGGGCCACTAAATCTGAGTCGCCAAAGCACCTTACCCGGCTCAAGCTCATCTCCTTAGCCATCCGAAGACCATGGAGCAAGGCCTCATACTCAGCTGCATTGTCAGTACAGGGAAACATCAACCGTAGCACATAGCAAAACTTGTCACCTCGAGGGGAAGTTAATACAACTCCAGCCCCCGAGCCCTCCAATTGCCTAGACCCGTCGAAGTGAATAGTCCAGTAGGTATTGTCCGGTTTCTCTTCAGGCACCTGCAGCTCTGTCCAATCGTTGATGAAATCCACCAATGCTTGAGACTTGATAGCAGTGTGTGGCACGTACTTCAGACCATGAGGCCCAAGTTCTATAGCCCACTTAGCAACTCTTCCTGTGGCTTCTCTGTTTTGGATGATATCTCCTAGGGGAGCGGAACTAACCACAGTGATAGGGTGACCCTGGAAATAATGCTTAAGCTTCCGGCTCGCCATGAATACCCCATACACAAGCTTCTGCCAATGTGGATACCGTTGTTTGGACTCAATGAGTACTTCACTGACGTAGTAAACCGGCCGCTGAACCGGATACTCCTTACCCGTTTCCTTACGCTCCACCACCACAGCCACACTGACGGCTCGTGTGTTAGCGGCTACATACAACAATAAAGGCTCCTTGTCAACAGGAGCAGCAAGGACTGGGGGCTCAGCCAGCTGTCTCTTCAAATCCTCAAAAGCAGCATCAGCAGCATCATTCCAAATAAAGTCATCTGTTTTCTTCATCATCTGGTACAGCGGCATGGCCTTTTCACCCAAGCGGCTTATAAACCGGCTCAAAGCAGCAATGCGACCCGCCAGACGCTGGACGTCGTTTATGCACGCCGGCTTAGCCAGAGAGGTGATTGCCTTGATCTTTTCCGGGTTAGCTTCAATGCCTCTGTGAGAAACCAGAAAGCCCAAGAGCTTGCCTGCAGGAACACCAAAAACACACTTGGCCGGGTTAAGCATCATCTTGTAAACCTGGAGATTATCAAAGGTCTCTCTAAGATCATCTACCAAGGTCTCCTTCTCCCTGGATTTAACCACGATATCATCCACATAGGCATGAACGTTGCGCCCAATCTGGTTATGAAGACAATTCTGCACACAACGCTGGTAAGTCGCCTGTGCACTCTTGAGCCCAAAAGGCATAGACACATAACAGAAGGCTCCAAAGGGAGTGATGAATGCCGTCTTCTCCTGGTCCTTAACTGCCATTTTAATATGATGGTATCCAGAATAAGCATCCAAAAAACTTAAGCGCTCACAACCCGCCGTAGCATCAATAATCTGATCAATACGGGGGAGAGCAAAAGGATCAGCCAGACAAGCCTTGTTTAAATCCATGTAGTCCACACACATCCGCCAGGTGCCGTTCTTCTTGAGCACGAGCACCGGGTTAGCTAACCATTCTGGATGAAAAACTTCAACAATAAACCCGGTCGCCAAGAGCCGGGCTACCTCCTCACCAATGGCTTTCCGCCTCTCCTCATTGAACCGCCGGAGGAATTGCCTGACCGGCTTAAATTTCGGATCAATATTGAGAGTGTGCTCAGCGAGTTCTCTAGGTACACCCGGCATGTCAGAAGGTTTCCATGCAAAGATGTCCCTGTTCTCACGGATGAACTCGATGAGCGCGCCTTCCTATTTTGGATCCAGATTGGCACTGATGCTGAACTGCTGAGATGAGTCACCTAGAACAAAGTCAACAAGTTTAGTCTCATCAGCGGACTTAAATTTCATTACCGGCTCATGCTCCGTGGTTGGTTTTTCAAATACGTCATATCTGCCGAGTCAACATTGTCCTTGTAAAACTTCAACTCCTCTGTTGCACAAACAGATTCTGCATAAGCCGCGTCACCTTCCTCACACTCCAAGGCTATCTTTCGGCTGCCATGAACTGTAATGGTCCCATTGTGACTCGGCATCTTGAGCTGCAAGTACACGTAACATGGCCGTGCCATGAACTTGGCGTAAGCCGGCCGCCCAAATAAAGCATGATACAGACTTCTTCTCTTAACCACCTCAAAGGTTAGCTTTTCCGCCCTGTAGTTGTACTCATCTCCGAAAGCCACTTCCAGCTCGATCTTACCAACTAGATATGCCGACTTACCAGGCGCCACCCCATGGAAAACAGTATTGGACTGGCTGAGGTTCTTATCAATCAATCCCATACGATGGAAGGTCTCATAATAGAGGATGTTGATGCTGCTGCCTCCGTCCATGAGCACTTTAGTGAATTTATATCCCCCCACCTGAGGAGCCACCACCAGGGCCAGGTGACCCGGATTATCAACCCGGGGAGGATGATCTTCCCTACTCCACACAATAGGCTGCTCAGACCATCTTAAATAGCGTGGAACCGCCGGCTCAACAGCATTCACAGCCCTTTTATGAAGCTTCTGATCTTGCTTGCACAGACTGGTGGTGAACACATGATACTGTCCACCATTTAGCTGCTTTGGATTAGTCTGGTATCCCCCCTGCTGCTGCTGATGACCCTGGCCGGACTGCTGGTTAAAGCCCCCTTGAACATTTTGAGAAGTGGAATTTGAGCCGCCGCCCGGGCCATGAAAGCCACCGGCGCCCGAGCCGCCGCCCGGGCCATTGTTGCCATTGAAAGCATTGGAATTCTTAAAGGCCTTCATGATTGCGCAGTCCTTCCATAGATGAGTGGCCGGCTTTTCCCTAGAGCCATGCCTTGGGCAAGGCTCATTCAACAATTGTTCAAGCGTCGGGCCTGACCCGCCGGCTCGGGGAGGTGGTCTCCCCTTGCGCTGGTGGTTGTTACCCTGTGAATTGGTGTTGGCCACAAATTCCATACTGTCATCAGCTTTACGCTTGTTACCTCCTTGGTTCGCCGGGTTATGCTGGGGGCCCTTGCCATTGCCATTCCGTTTTCCCTTCCCTGTCCTTTCATCATCCGACGCGGGATCCTTGGTACTATCAGAGTCGGCGTACTTGACCAGAGCCGCCATCAGCGTACCCATATCATTGCAATCGCGCTTGAGCCGCCCGAGCTTCATCTTCAGGGGCGCAAAACGGCAATTCTGCTCCAACATTAAGACTGCAGAGCCGGCATCCATCTTACCAGATGAATGTATTATCTCCTTGACCCGGCGAACCCAATGGGTTGTAGACTCACCCTCCTGCTGCTTGCAGTTAGTCAAATCCACAATTGACATAGATTGCCTACATGTATCTTTAAAGTTTTGGATGAACCGGGCTTTTAGCTCAGCCCAAGACCCAATAGAGTTAGGCGGCAGTCCTTTCAACCAAGTGCGGGCAGTCCCATCTAACATCATGGTGAAGTACTTGGCCATTGCCGCTTCACTGACCTCCAGCAACTCCATGGCCATCTCGTAACTCTCGATCCATGCTCCGGGTTGTAAATCAGCCGTGTAATTGGGCACCTTCCTAGGCCCTTTGAAATCCTTGGGCAGACGTTCATTGCGGAGAGCCGGCACCAGACAAGGGACACCTCCAGTCCTCGTAGGTATACCCGCATCGACAGAAGTCGTCGGATAAGCCGGGGGTGGCTGATAAGCCGTCAACTGAGGCGCCTGCTCCACCTCTTGCCGTGCTCTGTCTTGGTCTAGCGTGTGAAAGGCTCCGTTCTGAGCCGGGCCGTGGCCCGGAGGCAAGTCATGGCGTTGGACATTGCTTGAGCCGGTCACTGAGACCATGTGTCTGCTATAACTCGGGCTCCGGCCTGGACGAGGGGTTGAATGAGTCCTGTCCCGACTATAAGAATATGCCTCCTGCTGCGCCAGAGCTGTCTGATGGAGTTCTCTGACCCGGCGGGTTTCAACAGCCGTTGGAGAGTCGCCATCGATTGGGAGAGCCGCCAGTCGCGCCGCCGCGGCGACCATGTTTTCCAATGGGTTGGCATAATGACCCGGTGGTATTGGCACGTACTGAAGCGGGGGAGCGTTCACCCGGGGAGGCCCCATCACTTGGGGCTGAATTGATGCTCCAGCCCTGGGCGTCGTGATCTCTGGCGGGTTACTGGGCCCTGCACCAGGCGTGTTGAAGAGGTTTCGAGGATCGTAAACCGGAGGGAGTCGAGATTGGGCCTTTTGGTGCCTCCTTCTCATGACCTCATTGGACGCGTTCTGATCCATCGTGAGCCGGAAAGACTGTGCCTGAATCAGCTGAGTCTGGGCGTCGAGAGCCGCCCTCTCCGCAGCCATCCTAATCCCTTCCGCCGCCAGATCCTCCTTGGCTTTTGTTAGATCCAACTTCAACTGTGCCACCTCCGCGTCATGCTGAGCTTGATCCGCTGGGGCGACCGTAGCGGTTAACAGGGCCGTCATCTTGTCTATGAGATCCATCAGCACCTGAGCCGGCGAGGGCACAGGGCTTCCTGCTCCGGCAGCGGGGGTCTGAACAGGTTGTGCTCCATCCATGAAGATTCCAACCCGGCTCGGCGGCTCAAAGGGGTCCGGAATACTGTCGTCGTGGAATTGTCACGGCAGATGCCCTCATGCAAGGACTTAGTCGTGGAGCCATCGCAGCTAGGAAGCTTAAAGGGGTTAAGCGGGACAAGGAACACGAGGATTATACTGGTTCGGCCCCTTACGGTGAAGGTAAAGCCTACGTCCAGTTGAGGTTGTATTGATTAGGGTTTCGACGACCAGGAGCTAAACCGCCCTGCCTGGTTATCGATTTATCTTACTTGTCCCTGAACCGCCGCCGGGTCGTCCCTTTATATAGAGAGGTTGACGCCCAGCGGCTCTCAGAGTCCCGGCCGGCTTATAACAGTGTCCGGCTCGGACTCTTAACTATTCTTGCCTTACACTACAAGTTTCACCATAACGGCGGTTTATCACTACGGGCCTTAAGCCATCTCCGGGTCTTAAGCCCATTACTGACCCGCCGTCCTCAAGCTTGGTACCGGGCTTCACGTGATGATCATTATGACGTAACCCGGCCCCTCCTGGGCGGGTGACTCTAATAGTTATATCCTCAACATATATGGTTTATTTGGTGGAAGATTATATGTTCAGATCCATTATGCTATTTAATACCCCTCTGATCTTGAGCATGATTATCATTGCTGAGTAGTTACTTTTGTTCTTGAGGTCACGGGAGAAATCATGTTGCAAGTAATCATGTGAATTTAATATGTGTTTGATATTTTGATAGTATGTATGTTGTGATTCCCTTAGTGGTGTCATGTGAACGTCGACTACATGACACTTCACCATATTTGGGCCTAAGGGAATGCATTGTCGAGTAGCAATTAGATGATGGGTTGCGAGAGTGATAGAAGCTTAAACCCCAGTTTATGCGCTATTCCGCAAGGGACCGATTGGATCCAAAAGTTTAATGCTATGGTTAGAATTTATTCTTAATACTTTTCTCATAGTTGCGGATGCTTGCGGGAGGGTTAATTATAAGTAGGAGGTTTGTTCAAGTAAGAACAACACCTAAGCACCGGTCCACCCACATATCAAATTATCAAAGTACCGAACACGAATTAAACCAACATGGTGAAAGTGACTAGATGAAAATCCCATGTACCCTCAAGAACGCTTTGCTTATCATAAGAGACCATTTTGGCCTGTCATTTGCCTCAAAAGGATTGGGCTATCTTGCTGCACTTTTGTTACTACTATCGTTACTTGCCCGTTACAAATTATCTTGCTATCAAACTACTTAGTTACTTACAATTTCAGCACTTGCAGACATTACCTTACTAAAAAGTACTTGTCATTTATTTTTGCTCCTCATTGGATTTACACTCTTACTTATCGAAAAGAGCTAAAATTGATCCCCTATACTTGTGGGTCATCAAGGCTATTTTCTAGCGCCGTTGCCGTGGAGTGAGGCGCCTTTGGTAAGGAAACATTTATATAGTGTGCTGAAATTTATTGTCACTTGTTACTATGGAAAACAATACTTTGAGGGGGTTGTTCGGGGTATATTCACCTCAACCGGAACTAGCTACTCCTCAACCTACTGCACCTATTGAAAATATTGAATATGAAATTCCTTCGGGTATGATAGAATTACTACTAGCTAATCCTTATGCAGGAGATGGAATCGAACATCCTGATATGCACTTGATATATGTAGAACAAATTTGTGGATTGTTCAAGCTTGCAGGTTTACCCGGGGATGAAGTTATGAAAAAGATTTTCCCTTTATCTTTGAAGGGAAAAACATTGACATGGTATAGGCTATGCGATGATATGGATCTTGGAATTGGAATCGATTGAAATTGGAGTTCCATCAAAAAAATTATCCTATGCATATATTTCATCGTGATCGGAATTATATATATATATAAATATAATTTTTGGCCTCGTGAAGGAGAAAGTATTGCCCTAGCTTGGGGAGGCCTAAGTCAATGTTATATTGATGCCCCAATCATGAGCTCTCAAGAGAAATCATTATCCAAAACTTTTATGCTCGGCTTTCTCGTAATGATCAAACCAAGCTTGATACTTCTTGTGCTGGTTCTTTTATGAAGAAGACTATTGAATTCCGGTGGGATCTTTTGGAAAGAATTAAACACAACTCTGAAGATTGGGAACTCGATGAAGGTAAAGATTCAGGTATTAAGCTTAAGTATGATTGTGTTAAATCTTTTATGGATACCGATGCTTTTCAAAAGTTTAGCGCTAAATATGGACTTGACTCTGAGATAGTAGCCTCCTTTTGTGAATCATTTGCTACTCATGTTGATCTCCCTAAAGAGAAGTGGTTTAAATATCACCCACCTATTAAAGAAGAAATCAAAGAACCGGTACCAGTTAAAGAAGAAACTATACTTTACAATGTTGATCCAGTTGCTCCTTCTGCTTATATTGAGAAACCACCTTTTCCTATTAGGATAAAGGAACATGCTAAAGTTTCAACTATGGTTAACAAAAGCTATATTAGAACACCTAAACCTGATGAACAAATCAAAGTAGAACCTAGTATTGCTATGGTTAAAGATCTCTTGGAAGAAGATATGGATGGGCATGTTATTTACTTCTGTGAAGAAGCTGTTAGAATTGCCAAACCTGATAAAAAGGATAAACATATACCTGTTGTTGGCATGCCTGTCATCTCAATTAAAATAGGAGATCACTATTATCATGGTTTATGTGACATAGGTGCTAGTGTGAGTGCTATTCCTTACACCTTATATCAAGAAATTAAGAATAACACAGCACCCGTAGAGATAGAAGACATAGATGTTACTATTAAACTTGCTAATAGAGACACCATATCACCAATTGGGATTGTTAAAGATGTTGAAGTCTTGTGTGGGGAAATAAAATACCTACTGATGTTCTTGTTCTTGATTCCCCACAAGATGACTTTTGTCTAGGGCTGGAAAAAAGCTCGAAGCTCGTGAGCTAAACGAGTAACTCGTGGCTCGGCTCGAATCAACTCGAACTCAAAGAATAACGAGTCGAGTCGAGCTTTAGTTTAAGATCGTTTATAGACCAAGTTAAACAAGCCAATCTCACGAGTACTCGTGTAACTCGTTAGGCTCGTTACAAGAGATCAGCCAAGCACCCTGCATCCTAGGCGCACAACACAAGGCCCAGCCGCGCAAGGCACCTTACTAATATGAAAAAAATTATTACTTGCGGATGCAAAGTGTACATATTAAACATGTACAATGTTCACAAACAATGTTCATTTTTATCTTATTCGTAAGGTTTTATGTCCATATCCTTAACAAGCTTAAGAAGCTAAACGAGCCATCTCGCGAGTTATACATGGATTTGAGCTCGTTATACTAATGAGTCGAGTCGAGCTAGCTCGTTAACGAAACGAGCTTTAGCGAGTCGAGCCGAGCTGGCTCGACTCGGCTCGAATTCCAGCCCTACTTTTGTCCCATTATCTTTGGTAGACCTTTCTTGAACACCGTTAATGCTAAAATAGATTGTGATAAACACACTATCGGTGTTAGTTTTGATGATGAGTCTCATGAGTTTAATTTTTCTAAGTTTAGTAGAAAACTTCATGAAAAAGATTTGCCTAGCAAAGATGAAATAATTGGTCTTGCTTCTATTGTTGTGCCACCTACTGATCCACTAGAACAATATTTGCTAGACCATGAAAATGATTTACATATGCATGAAAGAAATGAAATAGATAAGATTTTCTTTGAAAAAGTCCTCGTCTTAAACACAATTTGCCTATTGAAACTTTAGGAGGTCCTCCTCCACCTAAAGGTGATCCTGTGTTTGAATTAAAACAATTGCCAGACACTTTGAAATATGCTTATCTTGATGAAAAGAAGATATATCCTATTATTATTAGTGCTAACCTTTCAAAACATGAAGAAGAAAGATTATTGAAAGTTCTAAGGAAGCATCGAGCTGCTATTGGATATACTCTTGATGATTTAAAGGGCATTAGTCCCACTCTATGTCAGCACAAAATTAATATGGAACCTGATGCTA
Source organism: Aegilops tauschii subsp. strangulata (assembly GCF_002575655.3). Taxonomy (NCBI): domain Eukaryota; kingdom Viridiplantae; phylum Streptophyta; class Magnoliopsida; order Poales; family Poaceae; genus Aegilops; species Aegilops tauschii. The sequence continues at coordinate 243,481,158 of NC_053041.3, forward strand.
AACCCGTTGTTGATCACCAACGTCGGTTAAACCCGAAGATGAAAGAAGTGGTAAGAACGGAAATATTAAAACTTCTGGAAGCAGGTATAATCTATCCTATAGCTGATAGTAGATGGGTAAGTCCTGTTCATTGTGTCCCTAAGAAAGGAGGTATAACTGTTGTTCCTAATGATAAGAATGAACTTATTCCACAAAGATTTGTTACAGGCTATAGAATGGTAATTGATTTTAGAAAATTAAACAAAGCAACTAGAAAATATCATTACCCTCTACCTTTTATTGATCAAATGCTAGAAAGATTATCTAAGCACACACATTTTTGCTTCCTTGATGGATATTCTGCTTTTTCACAAATACCTGTTTCTCAGCCTGATCAAGAAAAGACCACTTTTACTTGTCCCTTTGGAACTTATGCTTATAGACGTATGCCTTTTGGTTTATGTAATGCACCTACTACCTTTCAAAGATGTATGACTGTTATATTTGCTGACTTTTGTGAAAAGATTGTTGAGGTTTTCATGGACGATTTCTCTGTTTATGGGAAGTCTTTTGATGATTGCTTAAGCAATCTTGATCAAGTTTTGCAGAGATGTGAACAAAAAAAATCTTGTCCTGAATTGGGAGAAGTGCCACTTTATGGTTAATGAAGGCATTGTCTTGGGTCATAAAATTTCTGAAAGAGGTATTCAAGTGGACAAAGCTAAGGTTGATGCAATTGAGAAAATGCCATGTCCTAAAGATATCAAAGGTATTTGTAGTTTCCTAGGTCATGCTGGTTTCTATAGGAGATTTATCAAAGACTTCTCTAAAATTCCGAGGCCTCTTACGAGTCTTTTGCAAAAGGATATTCCTTTTGTTTTTTATGATGATTGTTTAGAAGCCTTTGAAACACTCAAGAAAGCCTTAATTTCTGCACCTATTGTTCAACCACCTGATTGGAACTTGCCTTTTGAAATTATGTGTGATGCTAGTGATTATGTTGTTGGTGTTGTTCTAGGACAAAGAGTTGATAAGAAATTGAATGTTATTCATTATGCTAGTAAAACTCTAGACAGTGCTCAACGAAACTATGCTACTACTGAAAAAGAATTCTTAGCAGTATTGTTTGCTTGTGATAAATTTAGACCTTATATTGTTGATTCCAAAGTAATTGTTCACACCGATCATATATGTTGCTATTAAATATCTGATGGAAAAGAAGGATGCTAAACCTAGACTTATTTGATAGGTTCTCTTGTTACAAGAATTTGATTTACATATCATTGATAGAAAAGGAGCTGAGAACCCCGTAGCTGATAATTTATTTAGGCTTGAAAATTTGCCTGATGACCCACTACCTATTGATAATAGTTTTCCTGATGAGCAGTTAGCTGCAATAAATGTTGCTCATAGTACTCCTTGGTATGCTGACTATGCTAATTACATTGTTGCTAAATATTTACCACCTAGCTTTACTTACCAACAAAAGAAAAAAATTCTTCTATGATTTAAGATATTACTTTTGGGATGACCCACACCTTTATAAAGAAGGAGTAGATGGTAATATTGGACGTTGTGTACCTGAGCATGAACAGGGACAAATCCTATGGAAATGTCACTCCGAAGCTTATGGAGGGCATCATGCTGGAGATAGAACTGCTCACAAGGTATTGCAATCTGGATTTTATTGGCCTACTCTCTTCAAGGATGCCAGTAAGTTCGTCTTATCTTGTGATGAATGTCAAAGAATACGTAATATCGGTAAGCGTCAAGAAATGCCTATGAACTATTCACTTGCTGTTGAACCATTTGATGTTTGGGGATTTGATTACATGGGACCTTTTCCTTCCTCAAATGGGTATACACATATTTTGGTTGTTGTTGATTATGTTACTAAATGGGTAGAAGCTATTCCAACCAGTAGTGCTGATCACAACACCTCTATTAAAATGCTTAAGGAAGTTATTTTCCCAAGGTTTAGAGTCCCTAGATATTTAATGACTGAGGGTGGTTCACACTTTATTCATGGTGCTTTCCGTAAAATGCTTGCCAAGTATGATGTTAACCATAGGATTGCATCACCATATCATCCTCAGTCTAGTGGTCAACTTGAGCTTAGTAATAGAGAAATAAAATTAATTTTGCAAAAGACTGTCAATAGGTCCAGGAAGAATTGGTCTAAGAAATTAGATGATGCACTTTGGGCTTATAGAACAGCATATAAAAATCCTATGGGTATGTCTCCTTATAAAATGGTTTATGGAGAAGCTTGTCATTTGCCTCTTGAGTTAGAACATAAAGCATATTGGGCAATCAAAGAACTCAATTATGATTTCAAACTTGCCGGTGAAAATAGGTTATTTGATATTAGTTCTTTAGATGAATGGAGAACCCAAGCTTATGAAAATGCAAAATTATTCAAAGAAAAAGTTAAAAGATGGCATGACAAAAGAATCCAAAGGCGTGAGTTTAAAGTCGGAGAATATGTTCTTTTGTACAACTCTCGTCTTAGATTCTTTGCAGGAAAATTCCTCTCAAAATGGGAAGGCCCATATGCTATCGAGGAGGTTTATCAGTCTGGAGCCATCAAAATAAATAATGCCGAAGGTACTAACCTGAAGGTTGTCAATGGGCAACGAATAAAACATTATATCTCAGGTACGCCCATTAATGTTGAAAGCAATATTATCCAAACTTTGACACTGGAAGAACACATAAAAGAGTCCTTCCGGAACACTCCAGAATCGTGAAAATAAGGAGGTACGTGATACGGTAAGTAAACAGACTCCGAAAAATCCGCAAAAATATGTTTTGTCAGTTTTGGAATATTTAGAAAAATAGGAAAATAAGAAACTTCCATGAAGCGTACCCTGGTGGGCACAAGACACCAAGGCGCGCCAGGCAAGCCTGGCACACCCAAGTGGGTTGTGCCCACCTGGGACACCTTTCGGACTCCGTTTTTCTACAGCTTGCTTATTTGCCAAGATAAAAATATCTATATATACTCCCCGAACCTGTAAACCACTGTATCGCGAAGAAATCCTATGTTCTCTTTTCTTGATGTTTTCGGTCAGATCTATCAAGCCAGGCATCATGTCTTCCTCCTCCTCCAACAACATGGAAGAAGATGCTTGGTTGATGAAGATCGAGCTGAAGAGGGAGGAGCCTACGGACGCCGTTAAGGGAGACAAGGGCAAGGAGGCTACCGCAGATCCACCCTCGGTGGCAGAACAAGCACTGCCGGCCGAGGAGGAAGAAGAAGATATCCTTAAGCCTTACCTTGCTCATCTTACCCCTATTGAGATTGAAGCCTTTCGCATCATTGAAACTGTTTGCGTGCAAAATAAGTATCTTACTCGCAAAAATATTCTGCATCAAGAGCATATCATCCATCTCCGGAGTGTCATCCGTCGATTGGAGAATCTCTTGATCCTTAAGGACAGGATCGCTTCATCACCACCATCATCTTCTTCACCACCAAAAGAGAATTGAGTATCGGGTATGGACACTCCCCTTGGCTTCCGCCAAGCTTGGGGGAGGTGCCCCGGTATCGTATCATCCCACTATCTTTTTTGCTTTACTTATTTTAGTTTGATCTTTTGCTTTAGATGGATAAAAGTTTAGTTCGATCATTTCTTCTTTGAGAGTTTGCTTAGTGATCTATCCTTGTAATCGTGTGCAAGATATACAATAAAGTTTAGCTTGAGTTTTTGCTTTCTTTACTTTTATGTTGCAAAATAAAAGAAAAGTAATAAGGAAGAAAAAGAGAAAGGAAATAAATAAAAGGAAAGAAATAATGAAAAATATCATATACTAATCTTATGGTAGGAGATGACACCACATAAGGAAAAGTATAAGTAGAAAATTTTATTAGAGATTGACTAACATAGCATTAGTCAATGATGCAACTCATGAAAGAATTGATAAGGGAAGAGAAGATTCACATATAAATATACTATCCTAGAAATCTTTTGTGATTGTGAGCCCTCATCAAAATATTATATGCCAAAATTGTTGACGTTGGACAAGGAAGACAACTTAATGGTTTATGTATGTTTATATTCACATAGAAGTCATATTGTCATGGATCCTTAACATGTGGTGCTTGCCCCTATCTTTGCTAGCCAAAAATTCCGCACTAAGTAGAGATACTACTTGTGCATCCAAAAACCCTTAAACCCAAATCTTATTTTCAAGAGTCCACCATACCTACCTAGGGATTGAGCAAGATCCCTCAAGTAAGTTGTCATCGGTGCAAAAAGGCAATAAAAATTTCTTCTAAATATGTGAGATCATTTAGTGTAAGAGAAAATTGAGCGTTGCACGAACTTGTGATGGTGAAGAATAAAAGCGATAGACTGCATAATAAAGGTCACTGTCACAAGGGGCAATGCAACGTGACGTTCTTTTGCACTAAGGGGTTGAGCATACAAACAAATAAGCGCATGGCAACCTCTGCTTCCCTCTGCGAAGGGCCTATCTTTTACTTTTATGTATTTACTTTTATGTAAAGAGTCAAAGTTTTCCTTCTATTCCTTTTTATTTTTCTCCTTTGGCAAGCATCATGTGGCGAGGAAAGATCTAGGCACATATGTCCAGTTGAATATAGATAGCATGAGTTATTATTGTTGACATCACCCTTGAGGTGAATACGTTGGGAGGTGAAACTATAAGCCCCTATCTTTCTATGTGTCCGGTTGAAACGTTTTTCTCATGTGTACGCAGTGAGTGTTAGCAATCATAGAAGCCTATATGATGGTTAAGTATGTGGGCTTGCCTAAAGGCTCCGATACGTGACCCTTACTGAAAAGATGATGAATTGTAGTTGCAAAGTTGACTGAGAACATACTTTGTTGGTTTTTAATAGAGTTTTTGCTTTATACTTCAATAGTGTGATGAATTGTCACTTATTCATGAGAAGTCTATGATAAGAGATTTATGAAAATAGTCTTATGTTTAAGTTTATTGCTATTATAATAATGAACATGATGCTTCTATGTCCGTATTTTATCTTTATCGACACCTCTCTCTCTAAGCACGTGGACATGTTTTTCGATTTTGGTTTTCGCTTGAGGACAAGCGAGGTCTAAGCTTGGGGGAGTTGATATGTCCATTTTGCATCATGTTTTCTTACTGTTATTTATGATGTTTTTATCCATAATAATGCTTTTTGGAGTAATTCTAATGCCTTTTCTCTCATAATATGCAAGGTATACACAAAGAGAGAGAATTCCGGCAGCTGGAAACCTGGACGTGGAAAAGCTACGTCAGGCCACCTATTCTGCACAACTTCAAACAGGTTGAAACTTCACGAGTATTTTTTATGGAATATTTGAGGAATATTGGAGCAAATAACTACCAGAGGGGGCCCACCAAGTGGGCACAACCCACCTGGGCGCGCCAGGGAGCCCGGGCGCGCCCTGGTGGGTTGTGCTCACCCAGGCCCACCTCCGGTGCCCATCTTCTGGTATATAGGTCATTTTGACCTAGAAAAAATAAGGAAAGGACTTTCGGGGCGGAGCACCGCCGTCTCGAAGCGGAACTTGGGCAGGAGCACTTTTGCCCTCCGGCATAGCGATTCCGTCGGGGGAGCTTCCCTCCCGGAGGGAGAAATCATCGTCATCATCATCACCAACAACTCTCCCATCATGGGGAGGGCAATCTCCATCAACATCTTCAACAGCACCATCTCATCTCAAACCCTAGTTCATCTCTTGTGTTCAATCTTGTTACCGGAACTATAGATTGGTGCTTGTGGGTGACTAGTAGTGTTGATTACATCTTGTAGTTGATTACTATATGGTTTATTTGGTGGAAGATTATATGTTCAGATGCATTATGCTATTTAATACCCTCTGATCTTGAGCATGATTATAATTTGTGAGTAGTTACTTTTGTTCTTGAGGTCATGGGAGAAATCATGTTGCAAGTAATCATGTGAATTTAATGTGTTTGATATTTTGATAGTATGTATGTTGTGATTCCCTTAGTGGTGTCATGTGAACGTCGACTACATGACACTTCACCATATTTGGGCCTAAGGGAATGCATTGTGGAGTAGCAATTAGATGATGGGTTGCGAGAGTGACAGAAGCTTAAACCGCAGTTTATGCGCTATTCCGTAAGGGACCGATTGTATCCAAAAGTTTAATGCTATGGTTAGAATTTATTCTTAAAACTTTTCTCGTAGTTGCGGATGCTTGCGGGAGGGTTAATCATAAGTGGGAGGTTTGTTCAAGTAAGAACAGCACCTAAGCACTGGTCCACCCACATATCAAATTATCAAAGTACCGAACACGAATTAAACCAACATGGTGAAAGTGACTAGGTGAAAATCCCATGTACCCTCAAGAACGCTTTGCTTATCATAAGAGACCATTTTGGCATGTCCTTTGCCTCAAAAGGATTGGGCTATCTTGATGCACTTTGTTACTACTATCGTTACTTGCCCGTTACAAATTATCTTGCTGTCAAACTACTTAGTTACTTACAATTTCAGCACTTGCAGACATTACCTTACTGAAAACTACTTGTCATTTCCTTCTGCTCCTCGTTGGGTTCGACACTCTTACTTATCGAAAAGAGCTACAATTGATCCCCTATACTTGTGGATCATCAGGTATACTATAGGTCTGGTACACAACATGGCATACTTTATAGAACCTATGGCTGAGGCATAGGGAATGACTTTCATTCTCTCTCTATCTTCTGCCGTGGTCGGGCTTTGAGTCTTACTCAACTTCACACCTTGCAACAGAGGCAAGAACCCTTTCTTTGACAGATCCATTTTGAACTTCTTCAAAATCATGTCAAGGTATTGATGTCTACTATGCAACTTTATTCTTGTATACACGTGTTGGGCCTCCAAGCGCAAACTTTTGTAGGACAGTAGCAATTTTCCCTCAAGTGGGTGACCTAAGGTTTATCAATCCGTGGGAGGCATAGGATGAAGATAGTCTCTCTCAAGCGACCCTGCAACCAAATACAAGAAATCTCTTGTGTCCCCAACACACCCAATACAATGGCAAATTGTATAGGTGCACTAGTTCGACGAAGAGATGGTGATAAAAGTGTAATATGGATGGTAGAAATATATTTTTATAATCTGAATAAATAAAAACAGCAAGGTAGCAAATAGTAAGTGGGCACAAAAATGGCATTGCAATGCTTGAAAATGAGGCCTAGGATCCGTACTTTCGCTAGTGCAATCTCTCAACAATGCTAATATAATTGGATCATATAACCATCCCTCAAGGTGCGATGAAGAATCACTGGAAAGTTCCTATCTAGAGGAGAACATAAGAATAAATTGTTTGTAGGGTACGAAAGCACCTCAAAGCTATTCTTTCCGTTCGATCTATTCAAGAGTTCGTACTAAAATAACATAAAGCTATTCTTTCCGTTCGATCTACCCTAGAGTTCGTAATAAAATAACACCAAGCAAATTCATATTCATAATACTCAATCCAACACAAAGAACATCAAAGAGTGCCCCAAGATTTCTACCGGAGAAACAAAGACAAGAACATGCATCAACCCCTATGCATAGATTACCCCAATGTCACCTCGGGAATCTGCGAGTTGAGTGCCAAAACATATATCAAGTGAATCAATACGATACCCCATTGTCACCATGAGTATTCAATTGCAAGACATATATCAAGTGCTCTCAAATCCATAAAAGTATTCAATCCGATAACAATGAAATCTCAAAGGGAAAACTCAATTCATCACAACAAGATAGAGAGGGGAAAACACCATATGATCCGACTATATTAATAAAGCCCGTGATACATCAAGATCGTGAAATCTCAAGAACACGAGAGAGAGAGAGAGAGATTAAACACATAGCTACTGGTACAAACCCTCAGCCTCGAGGGTGGACTACTCCCTCCACATCGTGGCGGCCACCGGGATAATGAGGATGGCCACCGGTGATGATTTCCCCCTCCGGCAGAGTGCCGGAAAGGGTCTAGATTGGTTTCCCGTGGCTACAGAGCCTTGCGGCGGCGGAACTTCTGATCTAGGTTTATTTCTGATGGTTTCTCTATTTATAGGATTTTTTGGCGTCTGTTTCACGTGAAGATGAGCCTTGAGGTGAGCACAACCCACTTGGGCACGGGCAAGGGCCCAGGCGCGCCCCGGTGTCTTGTGCCCTACTCCTTCACCTTCTGGTCCTTCCACAAAGCTTCGGGGTCTCTTTTGTTCCAAAAAAATCGTCAAAAAGTTTCAGCTCATTTGGAGAACTTTCATTTCTGCACAAAAAACAACACCACGGTAGTTTTGCTGAAAACAACGTCAGTCTGGGTTAGTTCCATGCAAATCACACCAAAACCATATAAAATTGTTGTAAATGGCATGAATACTTCATAAATTATAGATACGTTGGAGACGTATCAGCATCCCCAGGCTTAATGCCTACTCGTCCTCGAGTAGGTAAATGATAAAAGAAATAATTTATGAAGTGTGAATGCTAGCAAAGTGCATAAGTTTTATCAATGATAATTTCAATCACTTTTCCTAGCATCATAACGGCAATTCTTTCTCATAAACTTATCATGGTAAAGTAGCAATTGAAAATGGAATATTTGTTGTGGAAAGCTACCTATCATATTCATCACATATTCTTTTCTTTTGTAGTATGGACATTTGGACTTTTATCTGGTTCAAAGCAATAGTCTAGTTTTGACATGAAGATTTCAACACTCAAGCATATCTATAAGAAACCATGTCTTTCAAAATATCAACACTAAAGAAAGTTATCCCTAGCCCACCATGCTCAATCATTGATCCATTCATGAAACACACTCGCATATTAGCTACATCCATTGCTCAAGTACGATCATAGTGCCCCTTAGTTGGTGCTTTATAAGAGAAGATGGAGACTCAAATAAAAATATAAATTTCATAAAATAAATAGATAGGCCCTTTGCAGAGGGAAGTAGGGATTTGTAGAGGCGCCAGAGCTCAAAGTGAAAAAGACAGATAAAAACATTTTGGGTGGCATGCTTTTCCTGTCAACGAAAACGATCAAGTAGTTACCAATACTTTCCATGCTAGATATATCATAGGCGGTTCCCAAACAGAAATAAAAGTTTATTCCTTTTCCACCATTCTTTCACATTCCACGGCTAGCCGTATCCATGGGTACCGTCCATACCAACACTTTCCAAGGAATTTATTATTTGACAACATAAAGTAAATTCATTTTTCATTTCGGGACTAGGCATCCCTATTACCTTTGCCGTACTCTCGTGCAATGACAAGTGAATAAACACTCATCTTGCGAATAACACATCTAGCATGGAAAAATATCAGCCACCCCCTACCGTTTCATGAGCGGTACGAGCACACAAAAAGGAAATTATTTTGAAAGTTAGAGATGGCACATACAAATTTGCTTAGAACGGCACTAAAATACCGCATATAGGTAGGTATGGTTGACTCATATGGCAAAACTGGGTTTAAGAATTTTTGATGCACAAGTAGTAATCATACTTAGTGCAAAATGAAGGCTAGCAAAAGATTGAGAAGCGACCAACCAAGAAACGAATAATCTCATAAGCGAGCATTAAGCATAATTAACACCGAATAATGCACCACAAGTAGGATATAATTTCATTGCATAAGTATTGACTTTCGTGCTTGCATAGGGAATCACAAACCTTAAAACCAATATTCTTACTAAAGCACAATTGCTCATCAACATGACTCACATATCACATCATCATATCTCAAAACTATTACAAGGAATCAAGTTTATTTTGTCCAATGATCTTCATGAAAGTTTTTATTATATCCTTCTTGGATATCTATCACTTTGGGACTAATTTTCATATGTTGATTTTGATAAGCTCAAACAAATATAAGTGAATATCATGAGCATAATATTTCTTTCTCTCAAATTAATTTAAGTGAAGCAAGAGAGAATTTCTTCAAAAATACTAAAGCACACCGTGCTCAAAAAGATATAAGTGAAGCACTAGAGCAATTCCATAGAAAAGAGCTTCGTTGACGGGATGTGAGTGCCGCTTACCTAGCCCCTCTGGCAACTATTTGAGGACTCTATTTTATTTAAAAACTTTCAGATCTAAGTATTTTATTAAAACAGCAAGCAAAACTAAACATAATGACATTTCAAGAATAGCACAATCATGTGAAGAAGCAAAAACTTAGGCTCAACCGATACTAACCGATAATTGTTGAAGAAGAAAGGTGGGATGCCTACCGGGGCATCCCCAAGCTTAGATGCTTGAGACTTATTGAAATATAAATTCGGGATGCCTTGGCATCCCCAAGCTTGAGCTTTTGTGTCTCCTTAGTTTCTCTCATATCACGGTTTCCCTAAATCTCAAAAACTTCATCCACACAAAACTCAACAAGAACTCGTGAGATAAGTTAGTATAAAGCAATGCAAAAACTTTATCATACTCTACTGTAGCGAATCACAAAAATTATTATTCAACACTGCATACTAAATCCCTCTGCATATTTAATACTCCTATCCTCAAATAGAATCATTAAAGAATCAAACATATGCAAACAATGCAAACATAACAGCAATCTGCCAAAACAGTACAGTCTGTAAAGAATGCAAGAGTATCAATACTTCTTAAACTCCAAAGATTATGAAAATTTACCAAACTGTAGATAATTTATCAGAGCTTATTTTGCAAAAAGTTTCAACATTTTATCACATTCTGACTTTTCTAGGGAATTTTTGCAACATCGATAAACTTTCTGTTTTGAAACAGCAACTCAAACACTTGCAAGATAAGCATAGTAAAGGCTATCATTGCCACTTTTATTGAAATAAAAGATGCAAAACATTATTATAAATAACAGAAAGCAAATCCTAACAAAATAAAATGACGCTCCAAGTAAAACTCATATCATGTGACGAATAAAAATATAGCCTCAAGTAAGGTTACCGATATTCTTGGAGACGAAACAGGGGATGCCTTCCGGGGCATCCCCAAGCTTAGTTGCTTGGATCTTCCTTGAATATTACCTTGGGGTGCCTTGGGCATCCCCAAGCTTAGGGTCTTATCACCCCTTATTCTCCTCATATCAACATCTCACCCACAACTTGAAAACTTCAATCACACAAAACTTAACGGAACTTCGTGAGATAGGTTAGTATGATAAAGAGCAAACCATTTCAGTTTGGTACTGTCCAAGACAAGATTCATAATTTTTTCCACACAATTCCTACTGTAGCATATCATTTGCACAATTTATATTGAGCAATATAAGCCATAGAAACTAGGAAACAAGCAAACTATGCATTGAAAACATAATCTGTCAAAAACAGAACAGTCTGTAGTAATTTGTACTCAAACCATACTTCTGCTACTCGAAAAATTATGAAACAATTAGGACCACGTGAGAAATTTGTATATTAATCTTCTGCAAAAAGAATCAACTCAAAAGTACTCTTTTGTTAAAAATGATAATTTTTTCGTGAGTGCATAAGTTTCTGTTTTTCAGCAAGATCAAATTAACTATCACCCAATATGATCCCAAAGACTTTACTTGGCACTTTATTGAAACAAAAACTATTAAACATGATTACTACAGTAGCATAATCATGTTTACACACAAAAATAGTAGGGGTAAATGTTGGGTTGTCTCCTTACAAGCGTTTTTCTTTTATGCCTTTTAGCTAGGCATGATGATTTCAATGATGCTCACCTAAAAGATAAGAATTGAAACACAAAGAGAGCATCATGAAGCATATGACTAGCACATTTAAGTCTAACTCACTTCCTATGCATAGGGATTTTGTGAGCAAACAACTTATGGGAACAAGAATCAACTAGCATAGGAAGGCAAAACAAGCATAACTTTTCAAAACTTTAAGCACATAGAGAGGAAACTTGATATTATTGCAATTCCTAAAAGCATAAGTTCCTCCCTCATAATAATTTTTAGTAGCATCCTGAAGAAGTTCAACAATATAACCATCACATAAAGCATTCTTTTCATGATGCATAAGCATAGAAATTTTGTTACTCTCCACATAAGCAAATTTATTCTCATCAATAGTAGTGGGAGCAAACTCAACAAAATACCTATCATGAGAGTGAAAATTAAAATTATGATGGCAAGTTTCATGGTTATCATTATTCTTTATAGCATACATGTCATCACCATAATCATCATAGATAGCAACTTTGTTATCATACTCAATTGAAGCCTCATCCAAAATGGTGGATTCATCACTAAATAAAGTCATGACCTCTCCAAATCCACTCTCATCATTATAATCATCATAAATAGGAGGCATGCAATCATTATAACAAATTTGCACATCAAATCTTGGGGGACTAAAAATATCATCTTCATCAAACATAGCATCCCCAAGCTTATGGCTTTGCATATTATTAGCATCATGGGTATTCAAAGAATTCATACTAACAACATTGCAATCATGCTCATCATTCAAATATTTTGTGCCAAACATTCTATTGACGTCTTCTTCTAACAATTGAGCACAATTTTCTGATCCATCATTTTCAAGAAAGATATTATAAAGATGATCAATGATATGATGCAACCTCAATTCCATTTTTATGTAGTTTTCTTTTATAAACCAAACTAGTGATAAAACAAGAAACTAAAAGATTCAATTGCAAGATCTAAAGATATACCTTCATGCACTCACCTCCCCGGCAACGGCGCCAGAAAAGAGCTTCGTTGACGGGATGTGGGTGCCGCTTACCTAGCCTCCCCGGCAACGACGCCAAAAAAGAGTTTGATGTCTACTACGCAACTTTATTCTTGTAGACACGTGTTGGGCCTCCATGCGCAGAGTTTTGTAGGACAGTAGTAATTTTCCCTCAAGTGGATAACCTAAGGTTTATCAATCCGTGTGAGGCGTAGTATGAAGAGAGTCTCTCTCAAATGACCCTGCAGCCAAATACAAGAAATCTCTTGTGTCCCCAACACACCCAATACAATGGAAAATTGTATAGGTGCACTAGTTCGGCGAAGAGATGGTGATAAAAGTGTAATATGGATGGTAGAAATATATTTTTATAATCTGAATAAATAAAAACAACAAGGTAGCAAATAGTTAACGGGAATAAAAACGGTATTGCAATGCTTGAAAATGAGGCCTAGGATCCTGTAACATCCCAATTTTCAATTTGGATGTTATCACTAGGTCATCATATGCATTCATGCTCTTTGCATTTTTTTTATTTTTTTATTTGAGCATTTTGATCCTAGAAACCTTAAGCGACTCAAGGACCGTTTGAGAGAGTTGGAGGTTTTATAAAAAATCCATTTTTGAATTCTCAGAATTGGTAATTGGATCAAAGTGAATTTCTATTTGAAATTATTTTTCCAAATATTTTAAAATAAAATAATGAGAGAAGATAATATGAATTCTTCAAAGCAGAGAAAATTTTGGAAATTTAATTTTAAATAAAATACATTTTTTTGCATTTTTTATTTGAATTTTATTCGAGTAAATTAGGGAAAATTGCATTTTTCAAAATTGCATCTTAGCCCAGAAAAATGTTCATCTTGTCCTAAATATTAGGATTGTACGGTGAAAATTGTTTCTGGGATTTTTTAGAATTTCTTTATATTTTATTTGGAATTTTATCAGTTTGGGCAAAATTATTTTAAAAAAAATCTTTTCGGACCGAACTGGGCCGAAGGCCCAGCCGGCCCGCTCGCGCCGCCGCCTTCCCCACGCGCCGCCGTGCCCAAGCCGGACTCCGGCAAGGAGTTCGAGCCGCCGCCCGACCCCCTCCCCAAGTCGGCCTCGCCCCCCCTTTAAAAGCCAGAGTCGCCCCCTCTCTCCTCAACCCGTCGCCGCCGCAGCCCGCCTCCCCAAACCGAGCCGCGCCACCGCCGCAAGCCGCTGCCGCTGCTGCCGCGCCGCCACCGACGTTGCTGCCCCGCCTCGCCGGAACCCGCAGCCGTCACCGCCGGTTTTTTCAAGAACCGGTATAACCGCTGAACCCAACCTGGTTTTTTTTGGTTTTCTCGATTTATTCCGTTTAGATCGGTTTTTAATTTAGGGTTCGCTAATTAACGAACGTTCACCCGTTTAGATCTATTAACGAATGAATTCGCTCGTCTAGTTCTGTTAGCGAACGTTCGTTCCGCAGAATTTTCCTTTTTCTGTTTATTTTTTGGCTAGGGACCTTTTTGCGAATACTTTTCTTACAAATTAGTCCCTGATCTTTAAACCCTCGTTACCTTTTGCTCGTTTATCCAAATCCAGTGAAACCAACGCCAATTCTTCGTCTTGTTCTCCTCTGTTCAGATAATCAACTTGAACATGGTTTTGATAATTTAAAATTTGGTGTCAAGCAGATTTGAATTTGAACTTCTTTTGATCGCAGTTTGAGTTTCGTAGCTCCGATTCGATTGATTCTTTTTGCAAATCGACGCTCTTCACTTGTACTTTCTGTTTAGATCTTTTCTTTGGAGTTTTCTTTTTTGCATCTTATGCTTGAGTGCTTATGTATGCTATTGTTTGATCATGATAGAGTTTCTGGAGTGCGAGGCTTGCTACTACGAATCACTAGGGTTTCCAGATCATCAGCAAGGCAAGTAACACTTTGATCATACCACTTTATTACCCAGTTTTATGCATTAGTTTCAATCCTCAAACATTGCGTGAGTAGGATCTGATTAACATGTGGATATTGGGAAGTAGTTGATGAGGTAGAACCTATTGTCCTTTATTCAAACCTTGAGAGTTACTACGTTATGCTTACTTTGCTATGCAATGCTATGCTTGTAGACGTGGTTTGGTTTGAGTGATTCATGACAGATGTGAGCATTATTATGAATTAAGGGATTAATTAAGGTGGCTACTTTAATACACATCTGGGTGGATTGTTTGTGGGCACCTGGGGAATCCAGTGTTGTCCAAGGAGATCCCGGGGAACCCGTGTGATCATCATATGGTTCGCCACCCAGGCTCAAAGGGATCATAAGATTATTCATGCTAGAAACTTCCATGTGCAGCCACATGCCATTATGGGCTCTGGCATAGTTGAGTAAGTTGTGGGAAACCTTTCCATGATGGTCTAGCAGATGTAGGGGATTATAGGTGTACGGACCTATCTATCGGTTAAGGGGACCTCTTCAGAAAGACTGCGTCTCGGTCATCCGTTTCTCAAACATCATGCAGTGTGAGAAATACAACGGAGGAGATCGAGTCTTGTGGGGAAAAGTGCGCAAACCTCTGCAGAGTGTACAAACTAATCATGATTAGTCGTGGACCCGGTTATGGACATCTTGAGTATCTAGTACTTGAACTATTAATTTGATCTCAATACTTTACTTAATTAATTTTGATTGGTTTAATGATTTATTATTTTGAGATTGAGATGGGGTTACCATTCTCAATGTTTTCAACAAACTTTGTAGTTAAGTAAAATATATTCCTTTGCAGTAGGGAAAAACTGGCTTTACGCAAAATGATAACCATAGAGCCTCCACCAGCCATATATGCATGTAGAGATAGCTGTTATTTGTTCATTGCTCTATAGTGTTATCTTGCCAGCATATTCCATGTGCTGACCTACACGGCTGCAACATATCATGTTGCAGAGTTTTCAGACGAAGAGTAAGGTGCTCTAGGCCGTTGTCGTGCACTCAGCTATGCCGTTGGAGTTGATGGACTCATTTACCTTCGAAGCTTCCGCAGTTATCTTATTTAGATGGCCTTCAGCCATATTAGTGTAATAAGTAATCTCTCTTTGAGACGCTCGATGTAATAAGTGTGTGATTGAACTCTGCTATAAGTCCTCGAGTACTGTGTGTGTCAGCATTACCGATCCAGGGATGACACTTATGCACAGAGATTTGACCGTCTGAGGTCGGATCGCTACAAGATGGTATCAGACCACACGGTGACTGTAGGACGCGACCACTAGGATAAGCCACATGATACTCTTCTCTACTCATTTCTGACTCTTCTCCATTTTCTACTCTATAGATGGCGGACCCGAGGAACAAGTTCACTCAACCAGATGATGAAACCTCGTTTGGACGACACTTGAAGGAAGTCACTAGGTACTTGAGCATCGGAATACCAAGCTTCACCGGGACCTACACCGCCACTCTACCAGAAGAGGAGCGTTGGACGATTCGAGTACATGTTCGAGGAAGGACATTCACGCCAGTTACTGAGCCCATAGAGTTTTCCTTTGATGCACCAACCCGGAGTCTGGGAAAGAGCATGGCAGCCCACATCGCCATAGGACGCACTGGCGAAGTCTACAACAGGGATCTGAAAGACACCATCTACCAGATATGCGGGCGCCGAGATGAGCAATGGGAGATGATTAGCACCAGGAGGGACAAGTCCATTGCAGCCTACATCCAGGAGTTAAATCAGCACATTCGTCGTTAGGAGAACCAAATGTGCGCCAGCATGTTAGACTTGAAGAAGGTGATGGCTAGGAACATGGAGCTAGAAGAAGAACTCAAGTCTACACGCGATGGATACGAAGAGAAAATTGCTGTACTACTGGAGAAGAATGAAGACCTGAAGAAGAAGCTAGGAATATTCACGGGAGATCGAACCTGAGGTCGACATCCGTTCTGAAGACTACATCATCATCGACGACCCCGACTCTGACCCCGATAGTGATGATGATTCTGAAGACGAAGCTGGAGCTGACATTATGGAGTCTTCCACCGATCAAAATTTCTAGTTGACCACCATACTATCAGTAGTATTCCCCATGTATATAGCAATAGTCCCAGTATTTTGTAATGGTAGCTTAGATCGATTGTATGATCTTGTTTGAATTGAGTGGTGTGATATGAATGTGTTTGTTTCATGTGCATATGGGTAGTGATTTTCCCTTTAGACCTTACTGTATTCTGTTCTCACCCCTCTAAACCTCTCAGATGCCTCCGAGACGTGACCCCGGATTTGTCTTCCCACCGGAGCTCACTCAGTTTGTCGTGGAATTGTCACGGCAGATGTCCTCGTGAAAGGACTTAGTCGTGGAGCCATCGCAACTAGGAAGCTTAAAGGGGTTAAAACGGGACAAAGGACACGAGGGTTTATACTGGTTCGGCCCCTTGCGGTGAAGGTAAAAGCCTAATCCAGTTGAGGTGGAATTACTAGGGTTTCGATGACCAGGGAGCGAATCCGCTATGCCCGGCTCTCGATTTGATGTTACTTGCCCTCAACTGCCGCCGAGTCATCCCTTTATATACAGAGGTCGACGCCCAGCAGCTCATAGAGTCCCGGCCGGCTCATAAACAACGTCCGGCTCGGTGACCACTTAATCTTGCCTTACAATACAAGTTATGCTCTTATGGCGGTTTATCACTACAGGCCTTAAGTCACCTTTGGGCTTTGGGCCCTTAACTGAACCGCCATCTTCAAGCTTGATATTGGGCTTCATATGATGAATCGCCATAGCGTAACCCGGCCCCTCCTGGGCGGGTTACCCTAGTAGTTATATCCCCAACATTAGGCCCCAGATTGATTTGAACCGGTTCATGTCAATCTTCAATACTTTAAGAAAAAGTCTTCTGCCTTCCACCTGTGCAAAAGTTATAACCCGCCATGACGTCATCTTCTGAATTCATGATAACCCGCCATGACATCATCTTCTGAATTCATGATAACCCGCCATGACATCATCTGCCATTAAATTCATATTTAATTCAATCATATCCCAACGGATCCTTATCTTAATGACCATCATGAGAATCAAGGCGTCTGAGTAGCTGGATAACCATGTTTCGGCCTCCTCGTTTCTCGCGCCTACTCTGTCAGTCTTATCCTTATAAATAGGCACGACCTTAGGTCTTTCTTCACTCTCCTCCTTTCTGTCGCCTTCTTCGTCTCGCGGCTCCGTTGCTGCTCAAGCTCCACCACCACCGCCGCCGCAGAGCACCTCGTCTTCGTCGACCTTGGCCGCTACATCAACCTGAATAAATCAGAGAACGGTGGCGATCCTCCGCAGTAGATCTACAGCTGTAAGTCCTCACCGTCCCGCACCTCAGATCCGCATTTAGGGTTTGCGAATTCCTCTGTGTTCTTCGCTGTTCATCACAGATTTCTCCGTGGTTCCTTGATTGCGTCTTCTTTCGATCTAAAAGGAATATTAAACTCATGCGGTAGTTGTTTTGCATCTATTTCAGACGCTTAGTAGATCCCTTTTTCCAGTTCAGAGGCCTCATTATAACTCACGAGCTCATCTGTACTAGATTTTTAGGTCTAGAATATTTTCTTTTCTGAACAGCCATTTGATCCAAATTAACTGCTGCGTCCTGTGAAACCTGTTTTGTACACTTAGCCGATGCCTGTATCTTGATAGATCCACCCAGCCATGGCGGCTCACACCATCGGCTCTAATTTGAGATGCTCAATATATAACTTCAAACACGCCAGCGGCTTAGATAACCTCAACTGCTCATGGCGGCTTAAATAATCTGACATAATTAACCATACACCATTAGGCCCCTTTGTAAGCCGCCATCTTGAGTATGAATTGAAGTATTTCTCTCCGGCTTAAATTTGAAACCGGAATTTTTTTTGTCGTAGGCTTCCATCTCCACAATGCCGCCCAAGGCTCCCAAAGCACCCGTTACATGCAGCTGGGTCAAATCCATCGTCACAGATAACACATTTAATGATTTTGTGAAGACTGGTTATCAGCCGAAGAAGGAAGTCATGTCCTATCGTGCTCCTGATCCGACAGAAGAAAAACCTCAACCCAAGGAAGGGGAAGTTATCGTCTTTACTGATCGCATGAACTGGGGCTTTTCTCCACCCGGCTCAAAGTTTTTCAGAGACGTCTTGCACTTTTTTGACCTGCGACCTCAAGACATCGGGCCCAATTCCGTGTCAAATATTTGCAATTTTCAAGTGTTCTGTGAGGTGTACCTTGGAGAAGAACCCAGCTTGCTACTCTTTAGAGAGTTATTTTATTTGAATCGCCAGAATGAACGTGCCAATGGGCCCAGCTTGGAACTTGGTGGAATCTCAATCCAGCGACGGAGAGACTGTCTCTTTCCATATGCCGAACCGCCGAGTCACCCTAAAGATTGGAACCAGACGTGGTTCTATTGTCAAGATACTTCTCCGGCTGATGAGAACCCTCTGCCCGGCTTTCGCGCCCTGCGCCTCGAGTCCACTCACCCCTTGCCAGATAAACTGTCTCCTGCTGAACGTCAAACACTTGCCCCCACCATGAGTAAGGTCAAGGCTCTTCTGGGGAATGGCTTAAACGGCATTGATCTGGTTCGGGTTTGGCTTGCCTGGCGGGTTATTCCTTTGAGCCGCCGCCCTGGCTTGATGTGCGATTACACAGGCCAAAAGAATGATCCTCTGCGGCACAGCTCTGATGACTTACCTGAGGACGTCATTGATGATATGACAAAGTCTCTTCTGAATGAGAGCCTGGCAGATTGTGGCAAAGTAGGTTTAAGTCCTTTCTGCAAAGCTAACCCGGCTCCAGCGGTAAGCCATTGACTTAAGCATTTTTACCTTCAACTTTGACAATTTCATCTTTACTCAAAAACCTTTGTTGTAATTCACAGGCTGATGACGAATTTTGGAAGGTCAAGTATAACCATGAAGCTGCAAAGAAAGCCAGGAAAACCAAGAAAGCCGCCAGGAAAGCCGCTGCTCGGAAGAAGGGGAATAAGCCTAGCGCCTCAGATATGCTTCATTTAGAAGATACCTCCGAGTCAGAGGTAGCTCTTGATTCTTTAGTCTCCTTTTTTAACCACCTTATTGACACTGATTATCAATAGGAGGACACAGGAGCAAGTCATGCAGTGAATGAAGAGGTAACTATTATTTCCTTCGACTCCGAGCCTTTGCCAAGACGGAAAATCCGAAGAATAACCCGGAAAGTAAGATTTTCACATCCTTTAGCTTATCAAGATCCTCAATTTCTTTTGAAGCAACAGATGCATGAGAACCGGAGGAAAACCCGGACCAGCAAGGATGCCGAACTTTCCTCCGGCTTACCAAATGCACCAAAGACGCGCCGGAACAAGGTTACTTCCGATTTACACCCTATTTATCCTATGGCGAGTCTCATTCGTGAACCACTCAATTCTTCTAACTCAAACTACCAGGAAACTTCACCTTCCTCCGGCGAGTCAATGCAGTCCAACTTGCCGACTTTTAAAACCGCTCTAGGGTAATGATAATCTGCTTATCTTGTGCTTATGTTAACTCATGTTTTTTGCACTAACCTTTTGATTTTTACACAGCGTACAAGTAAAGCCCAGCAAAAGGGCGAAGAAGAACAAGCCGACCGAAGAGCCAATCTTAAATGAACCGGAGCTTAGAACGGCTGCTCCTGACACCTCCGCTCATGAGCTGCCGCCTGAACCAGCCCACGATATTCCAACGCCTACTGCTGACCTGCCTGTCGAGCAAGCCATTGATGGTTCTGAGAACATAGAGATCCCTAGCCCGGCCAAGATAGATGACCCGGATGTCGAAATCATCAAGACCGGCTTTGTTGAGCCGGGTAGACCCACCGTGCTGGCCAAGTGCTCCGCCAAAGAAGAACTTCTGGAACGCCACAGGGCTAAGCTGGATGTCACTGATTATACTCATCTGAGTATTGGAGAAATCGTCTCTGGTTATATAAACCAAGTGCACAACAGCCGTGACATGGAAATTGACATGGTGGAGCAGATACAGCAAAAATCTGAGGTATAACTCTTGCTCTGTATTTTATTTATTCTTACCATACCAGCCCCCAAGTCTATTGCTTATAACGAAATACACTGTAGACTTTAAAATCAGCTTGGTAATATATACAAGAACTCCGGCTTATCCTGTAGCCCCCAAGGGCCGGCTTAAACAGCATGTTTGAACCGGTCCTTATCATGTTTTAATCAAGAAGTACTTGGAATAGCAATATGCATTAGCCCCCAAGTGCCAAGTACCTTTGCCTGCAAAGTGCTTGGGACTTACTTTAATGAACCACCACTGCAAACAGAATTCTTCGGCATACATTAGCCCCCAAGTGCCATGTATCTTTGCTTGCAAAGTGCTTGGGACTTAATATTGCATTATGATAATCCTGATTGTAAACCGGCATTTGTACAGGCCACCATTAGTCAATTTGAATCGGAAATTTCTGACTTCAAGAATTGCCTGGAAGCACGGGAGATTGAAACCCAAAAGGCCAACTCCAAGTTTGAATTCAGTGTATCTGAACAAGAGAAACTGAAAAAAGGCTTTGAAGCAGAGAAGAAGGCCTAGGCTGATGAAAGGATCGCCTTGATCAACCGGGCTGAGAAAACTGAGGCGGCTCTTGCAAAAACAACCGCCGAGTTATCCGTCTTAAAACGCCATGTATCTCAGATGGTCTCAGCAATCTTTGGTAAGTTACTCTGCAAGTGTTAGATATTTGAATCTTTTCTAACAAGTATATCAATTGTCATTGACTCACCTGACTTTGTAATGCAGGCTCCAGGAGTTCTTGACCAAAGCATGTTGGTAAAATTGAAGGCGGTTTACACACTGGTAGAACAACTCTACACCGGGTCACAGTGTGCCTTAGCCACCGTGGCCTTGTCGAATGAAGTTCCTACCCTCCTGGCAGATGTACTCAAGCGGCTTGCCGTGCTACCTCGGCGACTTGAAGAATTAAGGCGATCTTCTGCGAGAGCTGGAGCTATAGCTGCGTTAAGTCGGGCCAAGGCGTGGCTACCGGAGCTAGACCCGGCCGACATCGCCATTGGGTATCCAAACCTGAAGGAGGACGGGACCCCATTTGACCAGAAGGATTTCACCGCTTGTGTGAAAGAAATACGCCATGTGGCTACACTGATTGATAACGACACGGATCTTACCAAGTATCAACCGGGTTATGATGCAGAGAATCGGAGAATTCCAACACCTCATTATGAAGAGATCAGCCTGATCCCTCCAATTCGTAAGCATACCTTCGCCCCTGAAGTTGACCTGGCTGGGCTATTTGATGATGAAGCTGAATTTGAGGCTTTGAGTGGCATTAACTGGTCATCATCAACCTTCTAGGACAGGGAAACAGATGGAGGAGTGGAAATGGATGACCCGGAAGCTTCTGGCCAACAAAACAAGTGATCCATCTGGCGGCTCATACTTTGTGTTTTGCTGAAAAACAATATTAATCATGTGGACTTAGGGAGTTATGTAATAGGGTATAAATAACTTGATTTTGCCGTGCCATCGTGCACGTATTTGGTACTCCTCCATATTATGCTTAACATTTGTTTCCTTATGCTTAAGAGAGTTTTGATTCAACGGTCCTGCATAGAGAAAACAAATCACAAGTCCCTTGGCGGCTTACCGCATGGCGGGTCATATATCTCACATATAACCCGGAATATGAACAAGAGTCATAGATAAGTCGGCTGTCAACTATATCTTTGAAATATAACCATAACATCATACCTGTGATCCTTTGATTGACGCTGCCGTTTTCTGTGACCCGAACAGTAAGGGTGACAACTCATTCTTGTAGAAACCGGCACATATGATGTTTGTTATGTACTTGAGAAATTATTGACCAAGATTAAGCCAGGTGGAATAAACACCACTCACTAGATGCTTTCAAATATGATCAAAAAAGTCGCAAAACAAAGTCAAATAATTGTGATTGCAAAACTAACAAGTAACACACAAAATTTTTTAGGCTTCTGATTCGAATACGACCAGTAAACTGTTCCAAAGGTGTTAAGCTAAGATTAGAATACGATCATATAGCCCCCAGTGGCTTTGGCGTTGCCGATCAAGAGGGTACCGACAGCTATGTTCTCTTTGGTTCGAATACGACCTATGTTTGAACAGGAAGCCCCCAAATGACCTTGAGAGTTGTTTAACGACGCTGATTCGAATACGATCCACGTCGGACCCAAAGGGGTTGAGCTATGATTCAGATACGATCAAGAAGCCCCCTAGTGGGTTTGGCAGTGTGCTAATCAAAAGGGTATCGACAACTATGTTCTCTTTGGTTCGAATACGACCTATGTTTGAACAGGAAGCCCCCTAGTGATCATGATATTTAACGGCTAGATGCGAATACGATCATGAGCCGGACCAAAAGGAGAGCCAGATTCAAATATGATCAACTCCCTGTTAGTCGTTTTGTTTAAAAATATAATAGTGAAGACATATAAACTTTTGAGGATGAAAAGGACAGAGGTCCTGCTTTATTGCTTATCATAATAGATACATCGTCAAAATATGTACATCATGAGAGCCGACGGCTCAAGTATAGTAAGGCCGAAGATGAGCAATATTCCACGGCCGGCGGGTCTCTTCTTCCGACTTACGCGAGTCTTTGTGCTCTCGAACATCAATGAGGTAATATGAGCCGTTGTATAAGTCCTTACTGACCACGAAAGGCCCTTCCCAAGGTGGGGATAACTTGTGTGCATCAGACTGATCCTGGATGAGCCGGAGCACTAAGTCACCTTCTTGAAAGGTTCTGGACCTAACCCGGCGGCTGTGATAACGACGCAGGTCCTGTTGGTAAATCGCCGAGCAGGCTGCTGCTAAGTCACGCTACTCATCCAACAGGTCAAGTGCATCATGACGGGCTTGTTTGTTATTAGCTTCAACATAAGCCGCCACACGGGGCGAGTCATGACGGATGTCACTTGGCAGAACCGCCTCTGCTCCATAAACCATGAAGAAAGGCGTATAACACGTAGATCTGTTAGGTGTAGTATTGATGCTCCATATCAGAGAAGGCAACTCCTCCACCCAACAACCCGGCGTCCGCTGTAAAGGGACCATAAGCCGGGGCTTAATACCCTTTAAGATCTCCTAATTAGCTCTTTCAGCTTGACCATTGGATTGAGGATGAGCTACTGATGAAACATCGAGCCGGATATGCTCACGTTGACAGAACTCTTCCATGGCACCTTTGGACAGATTAGTACCATTATCAGTTATGATGCTGTGTGGAAAACGAAAACGAAAGATCACCTTTTTCATGAATTGAACCGCCGTGGCTGCATCACACTTACTGACCGGCTCTGCCTCAACCCACTTCATGAATTTATCAACCGCCACCAGGAGGTGTGTCTTTTTATCCTTGGACCTTTTGAAAGGCCCAACCATGTCAAGCCCCCAGACTGCAAACGGCCAAGTGATTGGGATCATCCTCAATTCTTGAGCCGGCACATGAGCTCGTCGTGAGAATTTTTGACAACCATCACATTTACTGACCAGATCCTCCACATCAGCATGAGCCGTCAGCCAATAAAAACCATGACAGAAAGCTTTGGCCACAAGAGATTTTGAGCCGGCATGATGACCACAATTGCCTTCATGGATCTCACGAAGGATTTCTTGACCTTCCTCAGGCGACACACAACATTGAAACGCCCTAGTAACATTGCGATGATGCAACTCACCATGAACAATTGTCATTGACTTAGACCGCCGGACAATTTGTCTAGCCAAGGTCTCGTCCTCGGCAACTCGCCGCGGGTCATGTAAGCCAAATATGGCACTGTCCAATCTGGGATGACGTGAAGAGCCGCCACCAATTGCGCTTCTGGGTCTGGAACAGCTAAGTCTTCCTCTGTGGGTAACTTAACAGAAGGGTTATGCAGAATATCCAAGAAGGTGTTAGGTGGCACCGGCTTACGCTGAGATCCCAGCCGGCTTAAAGCATCAGCCGCCTCATTCTTTCTTCGATCAATGTGCTCCACTTGATAACCTTTGAAGTGTCCAGCGATAGCATCAACTTCACGGTGATAAGCTGCCATAAGAGGATCCTTAGAATCCCACTTGCCTGACACCTGTTGAGCCACTAAATCTGAGTCGCCAAAGCACCTTACCCGACTTAAGTTCATCTCCTTAGCCATCCGAAGACCATGGAGCAAGGCCTCATATTCAGCTGCATTGTTAGTACAGGGAAACATCAACCGGAGCACATAACAAAATTTGTCACCTCGAGGGGAAGCTAAAACAACTCCAGCCCCGAGCCCTCCAATTGCCTGGACCCATCAAAGTGAATAGTCCAGTATGTGTTGTCCGGCTTTTCTTCAGGCGTCTGCAGCTCTGTCCAATCATTGATGAAGTCCACCAATGCCTGAGACTTAATAGCAGTACGTGTCATATACTTTAAGCCATGAGGCCCAAGCTCAATGGCCAACTTGGCGACTCGTCCTATGGCCTCTCTATTCTGAATGATGTCTCCCAAAGGAGCAGAACTTACCACAGTGATGGGGTGACCCTGAAAGTATTGCTTAAGCTTCCGGCTCGCCATGAACACCCCATAAACGAGCTTCTTCCAATGTGGATATATTTGCTTAGACTCAATAAGCACCTCACTGATGTAGTAACCGGCCGTTGAACCGGATGCTCCTTGCCAGCCTCCTTGCGCTCCACCACAATTGCAACACTGACAGCACGTGAGTTAGCAGCCACATACAACAATAAGGGCTCCTTATCAATGGGAGCCGCAAGGACCGGCGGCTCAGATAACTGTCTCTTTAAATCTTCAAAGGCAGCGTTAGCGGCATCACTCCAGACAAAGTTGTCTATTTTCTTCATCATCTGATACAGCGGTATGGCCTTCTCACCTAACCGGCTTATGAACCAGCTTAAAGCAGCAATACGACCCGCCAGCCGCTGAACATCATTGACGCACGCCGGCTTAGCCAAAGAGGTGATTGCCTTGATCTTCTCCGGGTTAGCCTCAATGCCTCTGTTAGAGACCAGAAAACCCAAAAGCTTGCATGCTGGCACGCCAAACACACATTTGGCCGGGTTAAGCATCATTTTGTAGACCCGGAGATTATCAAAGGTTTCCTTCAGATCATCTATCAAGGTCTCCTTCTCTCTGGACTTCACCACAATGTCATCCACATAAGTATGAACATTACATCCAATCTGATTATGGAGGCAGTTCTGCACACATCGTTGATAAGTCGCCTGGGCACACTTAAGCCCAAAAGGCATAGACACATAACAGAAGGCTCCAAACGGAGTGATGAAAGCCGTCTTCTCCTGGTCCTTAACTGCCATCTTGATCTGATGATAACCAGAATAAGCATCCAAGAAACTCAAACGCTCACAGCCCGCCGTAGCATCAATGATCTGATCTATACGGGGGAGAGCGAAAGGATCAGCCGGACAAGCCTTGTTTAAATCCGTGTAATCCACACACATACGCCAGGTGCCATTCTTTTTAAGTGCAAGCACCGGGTTAGCCAACCACTCCGGGTGAAACACTTCAACAATAAACCCGGCCGCCAAGAGCCGGGCCACCTCCTCACCGATAGCTTTACATCTCTCCTTGTTAAACCACCGAAGAAACTGCCTGACCGGCTTAAACTTTGGATCAATATTAAGAGTGTGCTCAGCGAGTTCTCTCGGTACACCTGGCATGTCAGAAGGTTTCCATGCAAAGATGTCCCGGTTCTCACGGATGAACTCGATGAGCGCGCTTTCCTATTTAGGATCCAGATTGGCACTGATGCTGAATTGCTTAGATGAGTCGCCTGGAACAAAATCAACAAGCTTGGTGTCATCAGCCGACTTAAATTTCATCACCGGGTCGTGCTCTGTGGTTGGTTTCTTCAGAGACGTCATGTCCGCTGGGTCAACGTTGTCCTTATAAAACTTCAACTCCTCTGCTACACAAACAGATTCGGCATAAGCAGCGTCACCTTCCTCACATTCTAGGGCTATCTTCCGACTCCCATGTACTGTGATAGTGCCCTTGTGACCCAACATCTTGAGCTGTAAGTAAACATAACACGGCCGCGCCATGAACTTGGCATAAGCCGGCCATCCAAACAGAGCATGATATGGGCTCTTGATCTTGACCACTTCAAAGGTTAATTTCTCAGCCCTAGAATCATGCTCATCTCCGAAGGCTACCTCCAGCTCAATCTTACCAACTGGGTATGCCGACTTACCAGGCACCACTCCATGGAAAACAGTGTTGGATGTCTTAAGATTTTTGTCAGTCAACCCCATACGACGAAAGGTCTCATAATAGAGGATGTTCATGCTGCTGCCTCCATCCATGAGTACTTTAGTGAATTTATATCCACCAACTTGAGGTGCTACCACCAAGGCTAACTGACCCGGATTGTCAACCCGGGGAGGGTGATCTTCCCTGATCCACACAATAGGCTGCTCTGACCACCTTAAATAATGGGGGACCGCCAGCTCAACAGCGTTCACAGCCCTTTTATGAAGCTTCTGGTCTCGTTTGCACAAGCTAGTGGTGAACACATGATATTGTCCACTATTCAGCTGCTTTGGATTGCTCTGATAACCCGATTGCTGCTGCTGCTGACCTCCCTGACCAGATTGTTGATTATAACCACCTTGATTTCCTTGAAAGCCGGAACCTGAGCCGCCGCCCGGACCATGAAAACCGCCTCCACCTGAGCCGCCACCCGGCCCATGGTTGCCGTCGAATGTGTTATAATTTTTGAAAGCCTTCATGATGGCGCAATCTTTCCATAGGTGAGTGGCTGGCCTTTCCCGAGTGCCGTGTTTTGGACAGGGCTCATTGAGCAATTGCTCAAGAGTAGGACCTGACCCGCCAGACCGAGGGGGCGGCCTCCCCTTGTGTCGTTGATTGTTGCCCTGCGAATTGGTGTTAGCCACAAACTCCGGGTTATCGTCAGCCTTACGTTTATTGCCTCCCTAACTCGCCGGGTTATGCTGATTACCCTTTCCATTGCCGTTCTTCTTTCCCTTCCCTGTCTTCTCTTCATCAGACGCGGGATCCTTGGTACTATCATAGTCGGCGTATTTAACTAGAGCCGCCATCAGCTGGCCCATGTCATTACAATCACGCTTGAGCCGCCCCAGCTTCTGTTTCAGAGGTTCAAATCGGCAATTTTTCTCCAACATTAAGACCGCAGAGCCGGCATCCATCTTATCAGATGAATGTATTATCTCCTTGACCCGGCGCACCCAATGAGTGGTGGACTCACCTTCCTCTTGCTTGCAATTAGTCAAGTCCACAATTGACATGGGCTTCTTGCATGTGTCTTTGAAGTTCTGGATAAACCGGGCTTTTAACTCTGCCCATGAGCCAATGGAATTAGGCGGCAGCCCCTTCAGCCAAGTGCGGGCCGTTCCGTCCAACATTATGGTGAAGTACTTGGCCATCGCCGCATCACTGACCTCCAACAGCTCCATGGCCATCTCATAGCTTTCAATCCACGCCCCGGGCTGTAAATCAGCTGTGTAATTGGGCACCTTTTGGGGTCCCTTGAAATCCTTGGGCAAACGCTCATTACGCAAAGCCGGCACCAAACAAGGAACACCACTGGTTCTTGTGGTCACACCTGCCTCAATAAAAGTCGTCGGATAATCCGGGAAGGTTTGGTGAGCCGCCTGCTCAGCCGCCTGCTGAGCCGCCCGTTCAGCCTCTTGACGTATCCTGTCCTGTACCGGGTTATGCCCACCTGGCCGGTTACGGCGCTGAGCGTTGCTTGACACGGCCGCCGAATCCATATGTCTGCTATAACTCGGGCTCCGGCTCGGGCGAGGAGTCGAATGGATCCTGTCCCGACTATAAGAATAAGCCTCCTGCTGAGCCAAGGCCGTCTGAAGAAGTTCCCTGACCCTTCGTGTCTCAACTGCTGTTGGAGAGTCGCCATCCCCTCGGAGAGCCACCAGGCGTGCTGACGCGGCAATCAGGTTCTCCAACGGGTTAGAAAAATGACCCGGTGGTGTCGGTATGTAACGAGGCGGAGCTGTGTGCATGTGAGGTGGTTCCATCACTCGGGGTTGAATTGGCGCTCCAGCTCCGGGTGTCAGAATCCGGTTCACCTCCGGCGGGTTACTAGGGCCAGCCCCGGGTGTGTTGAAAAGATTGTGAGGATCATAAACCGGAGGCAGACGCGATTGGGCCTTCTGGTGCCTCCTCCTCATGATCTGCTGAGCTCGAGCATCCAAAGCTGAAAAGCCTCTGATTGAATCTGCTGGGCTCGAGCATCCAAAGCCGCCCACTCTGCGGCCAATTTGGTGTCTTCAGCTGCTAGAGCTTCTTTGACTCGGGCTACCTCTTCACGTACCTATGCTACCTCCGCATCATGCTCAGCTTGATCCACCGGAATAACTATGGCAGTTAACAGGGCTGTCAATTTGTCCATGAGATCAATCAGCACTGAGCCGACAGGCGCACAGGGCCTCCTGCCCCAGCCGCTCCTGACCCGGAGGTTATTGCTGCCGCAGCCGTAGAGTTTTGACCGGGTTGAGTACCAGCCATGAAGATCCCTACCCTGCTCGGCGGCTCAAAGGGGTCCGGAATACTGCTGTCATCGGAACAGCCCCCAAGCCCGCCGTCTTGTACTTGATACAATGAATCCGTCTCACCTGTGGACGACTCACCGTCAGAATAGACGGCCGTCTCACCATCGTCCACGGATCCTTCAGAAAATTCTCCTCCATGGATGCAACCCACGAAGGCACGCTTCATGGCGGGCTGAGCCCGGGCGGGTCTCGCACACTGAGCCGTCTCGATGATGTCGGTGCAGATGTCCGGCTCAGGGCCCGGCTCGCCAATCCGGCCGATGAAGACGTGGATTCCGCCGAAGGGGACCCGGTACCCGTACTCAATTGAGCCGGCGTCGGGGCCCCAGCCGGCATCGTCGATGTAGAGCTTGCCGCGATGACTCTTGGTCATCCGGCCCACAGCGTATCCCTTGAGCCCTTTGAAGCTGCCCTTCAAGAACTCAAATCCACCGTGCGCTAGCCCCACGGTGGGCGCCAACTGTCATGGAATTGTCACGGCAGATGTCCTCGTGAAAGGACTTAGTCGTGGAGCCATCGCAACTAGGAAGCTTAAAGGGGTTAAAACGGGACAAAGGACACGAGGGTTTATACTGGTTCGGCCCCTTGCGATGAAGGTAAAAGCCTAATCCAGTTGAGGTGGAATTACTAGGGTTTCAATGACCAGGGAGCGAATCCGCTATGCCCGGCTCTCGATTTGATGTTACTTGCCCTCAACTGCCGCCGGGTCGTCCCTTTATATACAGAGGTCGACACCTAGCAGCTCATAGAGTTCCGGCCGGCTCATAAACAGCGTCCGGCTTGGTGGCCACTTAATCTTGCCTTACAATACAAGTTATGCTCTTATGGTGGTTTATCACTATAGGCCTTAAGTCGCCTTTGGGCTTTGGGCCCTTAACTGAACCGCCATCTTCAAGCTTGATATTGGGCTTCATATGATGAAACGCCATAGCGTAACCCGGCCCCTCCTGGGCGGGTTACCCTAGTAGTTATATCCCCAACACAGTTGATCCAACAGCAGAATGCCTTGATGTAGTTGCTAGTCCAGAACCAAGGCAACAACAACAACAACAATCCTCCCCCCCACCACCTCCAGTTGACAACTTAGCCCATTTTCTGAGGTTGAATCCGCCGGTGTTCTCTAGTAGCACCGAGCCGATTGTTGCTGATGACTGGCTCCGCAGGATTGGAACGGAGCTGACCACCGCAGGTTGCACAGATGCTAAGAAGGTGCGCTTTGTCGCGCATCAACTGATGGACCCGCGGCCTCATGGTGGGAGAACTACACTACTATTTTCCCCGTGGCCAATGTCACTTGGGATCAGTTTCAACAAGCATTCCACACTTCACATGTTTCAGCTGGAGCTATGAGTATGAAGAAGCGTGAGTTTCACAACTTACGCCAGGGGAATCGTACTGTGGGGCGGTACGTGGATGAGTTCAGTAAGTTAGCTCGCTATGCCCCAGATGATGTGGCCACAGATGCCGCGAAGCAAGAGAAGTTTATGGAAGGGCTGAATGATGAGCTAAGTATGCAGTTAATGGTGGCGACATTTACCAACTATCGGGAGCTGGTAGATAGGGCCCTTATGATAAAGCAAGCAGCAACAGATCGAGAGCCGCAAAAGGAAGTATGGACAAGGGAAGTACAACTCTGGAGCTCAGCAGAAGCCTCGTTTTACCCCGAACTCGGGAGGACATACTCATCATAACCATGGAGGCCACACTCACAATGGAGGAATTCCACACAACCACAGTGGCCCTAAGAATGGGAATGGCAATGGAGGAAGCAGTAGCCAGAACCGTTCCAACCCAGCAACACCCGCTAAGAAGGATCTAAGTCACGTTACTTGTTACAAGTGCGGGAAGACTGGACACTACACCAATGATTGTTCTGAGTTGAAGAATGGCAACAGGAATGGAAGTTCTGGGAAGAAGCCCAACCCCTTCACCAGAGGTCAGGTGAACCACGTCAACGTGGAGGAAGTTGAAGAGCAGCCCAATGCAGTTATCAGTAAGTTTTTGATTAAGTCATTTACTGCAATTGTTCTTTTCGACACTGGTTCATCACATTCATACATATCAAGGGGATTTGTGGATAAGTTTAAGTTGCCCACCGTAACCCTTAAGACACCTATGTTAGTAAGCTCACCTGGAGCAGAATATATGGCAAGCAGAGGATGTTTTCAGGTGCCATTGACCATAGGTAGGCATGTTTTCCCCTCAGACCTAATAATTTTGGAGTCACAAGGATTGGATGTGAAACTAGGCATGGATTGGCTATCGATGTATGGAGGAAACATCGATTGTGCTAGCAAGACAATTCTCCTCACCACCCCTGAGGGAAAGAGGATCAAGTATGTGTCCCGGCATGCGCCAAGGAGGACCCAGGTAAATTCACTCTCAGGAGTTGTTCAGGAGGAAGTGCCAGTTGTGAAGGATTATCCTGATGTATTTCCAGAGGAATTACCAGGCATGCCACCAGATCGAGATATAGAGTTTTTGATAGAGCTGTTGCCAGGCACCGGACCAATATCTAAGAGACCATATCGGATGCCCGCGAATGATCTAGAGGAAATTAATAAGCAGATTAAGGAGTTATTGAAGAAAGGTTACATTCGACCAAGTTCGTCACCATGGGGAGCCCCGATGCTCTTAGTTGAGAAGAAGGATGGATCCTTGAGGATGGTTGTTGATTATCGTGCATTGAATGAAGTGACGTTCAACAACAAGTACCCACTACCGATGACCAACGATTTGTTTGACTAGCTACAAGGAGCTAAAGTGTTCTCCAAGATCGATCTTCGATCAGGATACCACCAGCTAAAGATCCGAGAACAGGATATACCCAAGACAGCTTTTACCACAAGGTATGGGCTATATGAGTACACCGTTATGTCTTTTGGATTGACTAACGCCCCTGCCTATTTCATGAGTATGATGAATAAGGTGTTCATGGAGTTCTTGGATAAGTTTGTTGTGGTGTTCATTGATGATATATTGGTATATTCGAAGAATGAAGAGGAACATAAGGAGCATTTGCGCTTAGTTCTCGAGAAGCTCAGGGAACATCAGCTATGCCAAGTTCAGCAAATGTGAGTTTTGGTTGAAAGAAGTTGGATTTCTCGGACATGTTATATCTGGAGAAGGTATAGCAGTAGACCCTACCAAGGTTCAGTCTGTCATGGAGTGGTTGGCACCCACCTTAGTTGGAGAGATACGCAGTTTTCTTGGACTCGCAGGATATTACCGGAGATTCATTGAGAATTTTTCCAAGATTGTGAAGCCCATGACGGAGTTATTGAAGAAGGACACCAAGTTTAAGTGGACCGAAGAATGTGAGGCCAGCTTTCAGGAGTTGAAGAAACGTTTAGTTACAGCCCCAATGCTAATTCTTCCGGATATACGCAAGGATTTCCATGTGTATTGCGATGCTTCTCGCCAAGGACTTGGAGGTGTACTTATGCAAGACGAAAGAGTTGTTTCATATGCCTCACGACAGCTCTGACCGCATGAGTTGAATTATGCCACGCATGATTTGGAGTTAGCAGCCGTAGTGCATGCGCTCAAGACCTGGAGACATTTTCTCATTGGAAACAGTTGTGATGTATACACGGATCGTAAGAGCTTGAAGTACATCTTCACGCAGAAGGAGTTGAATCTCAGGCAGAGGAGATGGTTGTAGCTTATAAAAGATTATGATATGAAGCTACATTATCACCCAGGGAAGGCCAATGTTGTAGTAGATGCGTTGAGCCTCAAGAGTTATGTTAATACTCTCTTAACCGGAGGATTACCCCAGGAGTTAGCCGAAGATCTCAGGGAACTTCGTTTGGAGATAGTTCCTAGAGGTTTTGTTGCAGCGTTGGAGGTTCAGTTCACATTGTTGGGAAAGATTCGAGAAGCCCAGAAGACTGATAAGGAGATTGCAGAGATAAAAGAGAGGATGAGCAAAGGAAAAGCCAAAGGTTTTCGTGAGGATGAGCACGAAACTTTGTGGTTTGAGGATCATATATATGTGCCTAATGACCCAGAGATCAGAAAGTTAATACTTTACGAGGCTCATGATTCGCCATACTCGATTCACCCCGGAAACACCAAGATGTATTTGGATTTGAAGGAGCGTTTCTGGTGGACTGGTATGAAGAAGGATATTGCCGAGTATGTAGCCGTATGCGATGTATGTCAGAGAGTTAAGGCAGAGCATCATAAGCCAGCAGGACTACTTCAGCCTATGCCGATACCCGAATGGAAGTGGGATAAACTTGGCATGGATTTTATCACAGGATTACCCAGGACACGATCAGGATATGATTCTATTTGGGTAGTAGTTGATCGCTTGACCAAAGTGGCTCACTTTATCCCAGTGAAAACTACTTATACAAGCGCGAAGTTGGCCAAGATATATATGACCAGGATCATATGTCTGCATGGAGTTCCGAGGACCATCGTATCAGATAGAGGAACATAGTTTACTTCGAAGTTTTGGAATCAGTTGCACCAGACTTTGGGTACCAGGCTAGAGTTCAGTACAGCCTTTCATCCGCAAACAGATGGATAGACCGAGAGAGTCAATGAAATTCTGGAGGACATGTTGAGAGCTTGTGCGCTAGATTATGGATCTAGTCGGGACGATAACTTACCTTACGCAGAGTTCTCATATAACAACAGCTACCAGGCTAGTTTGAAGATGGCCCCTTTCGAAGCCTTGTATGGAAGGAGGTGCAGGACACCTTTGATGTGGGATGAAGTTGGAGACCGTCAGTTGTTTGGACCCAATTTGATCAAAGAGTCTGAAGAGAAGGTTAAGTTGATTCGTGATAGATTGAAGGTAGCTCAGTCCAGGCAAAAGAGTTATGCGGACACCAAACGCAAGGAGATAGTCTACGAAATCGGAGACAGAGCATATCTTCGTGTGTCACCTCTGCGAGGAGTTAAACTATTTGGAGTTAAGGGAAATTTAGCCCCAAGATTTGTAGGACCGTATCGAGTTTTGGAACGTATGGGAGAAGTTGCCTACAAGTTGGAGTTACCCGAAGGTTTGTCAGGAGTTCATGATGTGTTTCACGTTTCCCAGTTGAAGAAGTGCCATGCAGAGATGGCCGATATTCCTCTAAGAGATAAAGTGCCCCTCGAAGCAATTCAGTTGGAGAGTGACCTAACTTACGAGGAGAAACTTGTTAAGATTCTCGAGTTTGCCGGCCGAGTTACACGCAGCAAGGTTATCAAGTTTTGCAAAGTTCAGTGGAGCCACCATACCGAGGAGGTAGCCACCTGGGAGCGAGAAGAAGACCTATGGAAAGAGCACTCACACCTATTTTCTAACCAACCCAAATCTCGAGGGCGAGATTCATCTTAAGGGGGGTAGGTTTGTAACATCCCAAATTTCAATTTGGATGTTATCACTAGGTCATCATATGCATTCATGCTCTTTGCATTTTTTTTATTTCTTTTATTTGAGCATTTTTTATCCTAGAAACCTTAAGCGACTCAAGGACCATTTGAGAGAGTTGGAGGTTTCATAAAAAATTCCATTTTTTGAATTCTCAAAATTGGTAATTGGATCAAAGTGAATTTTTATTTGAAATTATTTTTCCAAATATTTCAAAATAAAATAATGAGAGAAGATAATATGACTTCTTCAAAACAGAGGAAATTTTGGAAATTTAATTTTAAATAAAAAACATTTTGTTTGCATTTTTTATATGAATTTTATTCGAGTAAATTCGGGAAAAATTGCATTTTTCAAAATTGCATCTTAGCCCATAAAAATGTTCATCTTGTCCTAAATATTAGGTTTGGACGGTGAAAATTGTTTTTGGGATTTTTAGATTTTTTTTATATTTTATTCGGATTTTTCTCCGTTCGGGCGAAATTATTTAAAAATAATCTTTTCGGACCGAACTGGGCCGAAGGTCCAGCCGGCCCGCTCGCGCCGCCGCCTTCCTCGTGCGCCGCTGTGCCCAAGCCGGAATCCGGCAAGGAGACCGAGCCGCCGCCCGACACCCTGCCCAAGTCGGCCTCGCCCCCCTCCCCTCAACCCGCCGCCGTCGCAGCCCGCCTCCCCAAGCCGAGCCGTGCCGCCGCTGCACCACCCCGCGCCGCCGCTACTACCCCACGTCGCCACCCCGCGCCGCGAGCCGCTGCCCCGCCTCGCCGGAACCCCCCGCCGTCACCGCCGACTTTGTTTCAAGAACCGGTATAACCGCCAAACCCAACCCGGTTTTTTTGTTTTCTCGATTTATTCAGTTTATTCCATTTAGATTGGTTTTTAATTTATGGTTCGCTAATTAACGAACGTTCACCCGTTTAGATCTGTTAACCAATGAGTTCGTTCGTTTATTTCTGTTAGTTAATGTTCGTTCCATAGAATTTTACTTTTTCTGTTTATTTTTCGGCCAGTGACCTTTTCGCGAATACTTTTCTTACATATTAGTCTATCATCTTTAAACCCTCGTTACTTTTTCCTCGTTTATCCAAATCCAGTGAAACCAACGCTAAAATCTTCGTCTTGTTCTCCTCTGTTCAGATAATCAACTTGAACATGGTTTTGATAATTTAAAATTTGGTTTCAAGCATATTTGAATTTGAACTTATTTTGATCGCAGTTTGAGTTTCGTAGCTCCGATTCGATTGATTCTTTTTGCAAATCGAAGCTCTTCACTTGTACTTCCTATTTAGATATTTTCTTTGGAGTTTTGTATTTGCATCTTATGCTTGAGTGCTTATGTATGCTATTGTTTGATCACGATAGAGTTTCCGGAGTGCGAGGTTTGCTACTACGAATCACTAGGGTTTCCAGATCGTTAGCAAGGCAAGTAACACTTTGATCGTACCCCTTTATTTCCCAGTTTTATGCATTAGTTTCAATCCTCAGACATTGCATGAGTAGGATCTCATTAACATGTGGGTATTGGGAAGTAGTTGATGAGGTAGAACCTATTGTCCTTTATTCAAACCTTGGGAGTTACTACGTTATGCTTACTTTGCTATGCAATGCTATGCTCGTAGAAGTGGTTTGGTTTGACTGATTCATGACAGATGTGAGCGTTATTATGAATTAAGGGATTACTTAAGGTGGCTACTTTAATACACATCTGGGTGGATTGTTTGTGGGCACCTGGGGAATCCAATGTTATAGAAGGAGATCCGGGGGAACCCGTGTGATCATCCTATGGTTCGCCACCCAGGCTCAAAGGGATCATAAGATTATTCATGCTAGAAACTTCCGTGTGCAGCCACATGCCATTATGGCCTCTGGCATAGTTGAGTAAGTTGTGGGAAACCTTTCCATGATGGGCTAGCAGATGTAGGGGATTGTAGGTGTACCGGCCTATCTATCGGTCAAGGGGACCTCTTCGGAAAGACTGTGTCTCGGTCATCCATTTCTCAAACATCATGTAGTGCGAGAAATACAACGGAGGAGATCGAGTCTTGTGGGGAAATGTGCGCAAACCTCTGCAGAGTGTACAAACTAATCATGATTATTGATTTGATATCAACACTTTACTTAATTAATTTTGATTGGGTTAATGATTTATTATTTTTGGATTGAGATGGGGTTACCATTCTCAATGTTTTCAACAAACTTTGTAGTTAAATAACATATATTCCTTTACAGTAGGTAAAAACTGGCTTTACGCAAAATGATAACCATAGAGCCTCCACCAGCCATATATGCATGTAGAGATAGCTGTTATTTGTTCATTGCTCTATAGTGTTATCTTGCCAGCATATTCCATGTGCTGACCTACACGGCTGCAACATATCATGTTGCAGAGTTTTCAGACGAAGAGTAAGGTGCGCTAGGCCGTTGTCGTGCACTCAGCTATGCCGTTGGAGTTGATGGACTCATTTACCTTCGAAGCTTCCGCAGTTATCTTATTTAGATGGCCTTCAGCCATATTATTGTAATAAGTACTCTCTCTTTGAGACGCTCGATGTAATAAGTGTGTGATTGAACTCTGCTATAAGTCCTCGAGTACTGTGTGTGTCAGCATTACCGATCCAAGGATGACACTTATGCACAGAGATTTGACCGTCTAAGGTCGGATCGCTCCGTATTTTCGCTAGTGCAATCTCTCAACAATGCTAATATAATTGGATCATATGACCATCCCTCAAAGTGCGATGAAGAATCACTCCAAAGTTCCTATCTAGCGGAGAACATAAGAACAAATTGTTTGTAGGGTACGAAACCACCTCAAAGCTATTCTTTCCGTTCGATCTATTCAAGAGTTCGTACTAAAATAACATAAAGCTATTCTTTCCATTTGATCTATCCTAGAGTTCGTACTAAAATAACACCAAGCGGATTCATATTCATAATACTCAATCCAACACAAAGAACTTCAAAGAGTGCCCCAAGATTTCTACAGGAGAAACATAGACAAGAACGTGCATCAATCCCTATGCATAGATTACTCCAATGTCACCTCGGGAATCCGCGGAGTTGAGTGCCAAAACATATATCAAGTGAATCAATACGATACCCCATTGTCACCATGAGTATTCAATTGCAAGACATATATCAAGTGCTCTCAAATCCATAAAAGTATTCAATCCGATAACAATGAAATCTCAAAGGGAAAACTCAATTCATCACAACAAGATAGAGAGGGGAAAACACCATATGATCCGACTATATTAACAAAGCCCGTGATACATAAAGGTCGTGACATCTCAAGAACACGAGAGAGAGAGAGAGGGAGAAATTAAAAACATAGCTACTGGTACAAACCCTCAGCCCCGAGGGTGGACGACTCCCTCCTCATCGTGGTGGCCGCCGGGATGATGAAGATGGCCACCGGTGATGACTTCCCCCTCCGGCAGAGTGCCGGAAAGGGTCTAGATTGGTTTCTCGTGGCTACAGAGCCTTGCGGCGGTGGAACTTCTGATCTAGGTTTATTTCTGATGGTTTCTCTATTTATAGGATTTTTTGCATCGGTTTCACGCGAAGATGGGCCTCGAGGTGAGCACAACCCACCGGGGCACGGACAAGGGCCCAGGCACGCCCCGGTGTCTTGTGCCCTACTCGTTCACCTTCTGGTCCTTCCACGAAGCTTTGGGGGTCCCTTTTGTTCCAAAAAAATCGTCAAAAAGTTTTAGCCCATTTGGAGAACTTTCATTTCTACACAAAAAACAACACCACGGTAGTTCTACTGAAAACAGCGTCAGTCCGTGTTAGTTCCATGCAAATCATACCAAAACCATATAAAGTTGTTGTAAATATGGCATGAATACTTCATAAATTATAGATACGTTGGAGACGTATCAGGTATGTGCTTTGTGAAAGTCCTATTAAGCGTCTCGATCTATCCCTATAGATCTTGATGCCCAATATATAAGTAGCTTCACCGAGGTCTTTCATTGAAAAAATTCTTATTCAAGTATCCTTTTATGCTATCCAAAAATTCTATATCATTTCCAATCAACAATATGTCATCCACATATAATATCAGAAATGCTACAGAGCTCCCACCACTTTCTTGTAAATACAGGCTTCACCATAAGTCTGCATAAAACCATATGCTTTGATCATCTTATAAAAGTGTATATTCCAACTCTGAGATGCTTGCACCAGTCCATAGATGGATTGCTGGAGTTTGCACACTTTGTTAGCACCTTTAGGATCGACAAAACCTTCTGGTTGCATCTGATGGGGAACACAGTAATTTCAAAAAAATTCCTACGCACACGCAAGATCCATCTAGGTGATGCATAGCAACGAGAGGGGAGAGTGTTGTCCACGTACCCTCATAGACCGAAAGCGTAAGCGTTATGACAACGCGGTTGATGTAGTTGTACGTCTTCACGATCCGACCGATCCTAGTACCGAAGATACGGCACCTCCGCGATCTGCACATGTTCAGCTCGGTGACGTCCCGCGAACTCTAGATCCAGCTGAGGTCGAGGGAGAGTTTCGTTAGCACGATGGCGTGGTGACGGTGATGATGAAGCTACCGGCGCAGGGCTTCGCCTAAGCACTGCAACAATATGACCGAGGTGGAAATCTGTGGAGGGGGGCACCGCACACGGCTAAACAACCAACTTGTTTTTTTAGGGTGCCCCCTTCCCCACGTATATAAAGGAGGGAGGGGGAGGCCAGCCGGCCCTCATAGGCGCGCCAAGGGGGGAGGAATCCTCCTCCTATTAGGAGTAGGACTCCCCCTTTCCTAGTCCTACTAGGAGAAGAAGGAAGGAGGGGGCGCCGCCCCTCCCCCTAGTCCAATTCGGACTAGGCCCATGGGGGCGCGCGGCCAGCCCTTGGCAGCCCCTCTCTCTCTCCCCTAGGCCCAATAAGGCCCATTACTTCTTCGGTCGTTCCGATAACCCTTCCGACACTCCGATAGTTATCCGGTGACCCCTGAAACTCATCTGGTGTCCGAATAACATCGTCCAATATATCAATCTTTATGTCTCGACCATTTCGAGACTCCTCGTCATGTCCATGATCACATATGGGACTCCGAACAACCTTCGGTACATCAAAACACATAAACTCA
The DNA here is from genome assembly GCF_002575655.3 of Aegilops tauschii subsp. strangulata. Classification (NCBI taxonomy): domain Eukaryota; kingdom Viridiplantae; phylum Streptophyta; class Magnoliopsida; order Poales; family Poaceae; genus Aegilops; species Aegilops tauschii. Next base: position 243,520,878 of record NC_053041.3, read on the forward strand.
TAATATCGATCGTCATCGAACGTTAAGCGTGCGGACCCTACGGGTTCGAGAACTATGTAGACAAGACCGAGACTCACTTCCGGTCAATAACCAATAGCGGAACCTGGATGCTCATATTGGTTCCTACATATTCTACGAAGATCTTTATTGGACAAACCGCATAACAACATACATTGTTCCCTTTGTCGTTGGTATGTTACTTGCCCAAGATTCGATCGTCGGTATCTCAATACCTAGTTCAATCTCGTTACCGGCAAGTCTCTTTACTCATTTCGTAATGCATCATCCCGCAACTAACTCATTAGTCACATTGCTTGCAAGGCTTATAGTGATGTGAATTACCGAGAGGGCCCAGAGATACCTCTCCGAAACACGAAGTGACAAATCCTAATCTCGATCTATGCCAACCCAACAAATAGCATCGGAGACACCTGTAGAGCATCTTAATAATCACCCAGTTACGTTGTGACGTTTGATAGCACACTAAGTGTTCCTCCGGTATTCGGGAGTTGCATAATCTCATAGTCATATGAACATGTATAAGTCATGAAGAAAGCAATAGCAATAAACTTAAACGACAATAGGGCTAAGCTAACGGATGGGTCAAGTCAATCACATCATTCTCTAATGATGTGATCCCATTCATCAAATGACAACACATGTCTATGGCTAGGAAACTTAACCATCTTTGATTAACGAGCTAGTCAAAGTAGAGGCATACTAGTGACACTCTGTTTGTCTATGTATTCACACATGTATCAAGTTTCCGGTTAATACAATTCTAGCATGAATAATAAACATTTATCATGATATAAGGAAATATAAATAACAACTTTATTATTGCCTCTAGGGCATATTTCCTTCAGCATCATATACAACTCTTCTTTAAGAAATCCATTAAGGAATGCAGTTTTGACATGCATTTGCCAGATTTCATAAAATGTGGCAATTGCTAACATGATTCGTACAAACTTAAGCATCGCTACGAGTGAGAAAATCTCATCGTAGTCAACACCTTGAATTTGTCGAAAACCTTTTGCGATAAGTCGAGCTTTGTAGATAGTAACAGTACCATCAGCGTCCATCTTCCTCTTGAAGATCCATCTATTCTCAATGGCTTGTTGATCATCGGGAAAGTCCACCAAAGTCCACACTTTGTTCTCATACATGGATCATATCTCAGTTTTCATGGCCTCAAGTCATTTATCGGAATCTGGGCTCATCATTGCTTCCTCATAGTTCGTAGGTTCGTCATGGTCTAGTAACATGACTTCCAGAACAGGATTACCGTACCACTCTGGTGCAGATCGTGCTCTGGTTGACCAACGAGGTTTGGTAGTAACTTGATCTGAAGTTTCATGATCATTATCATTAGCTTCCTCTCTAGTTGGTGTAGGCATCACGGAACGGTTTCTGTGATGAGCTACTATCCAATTCGAGAGAAGGTACAATTACCTCATCAAGTTCTACTTTCCTCCCACTCACTTCTTTCGAGAGAAACTCCTTCTCTAGAAAGGATCCATTCTTAGCAACAAATATCTTGCCTTCGGATCTGTGATAGAAGGTATACCCAACAGTTTCTTTTTGGGTATCCTATGAAGACTCACTTCTCCGATTTGGGTTCGAGCTTATCAGGCTGAAACTTTTTCACATAAGCATCACAACCCCAAACTTTAAGAAACGACAGCTTAGGTTTCTTGCCAAACCACCATTCATACAGTGTCGTCTCAACAGATTTAGACGGTGCCCTATTTAACGTGAATGCAGCTGTCTCTAATGCATAACCCAAAATGATATAGTGGTAAATCAGTAAGAAACATCATAGATCGCACCATATCTAATAAAGTATGGTTACGACGTTCGAACACACCATTACGCAGTGGTGTTCCAGGTGGCGTGAATTGTGAAACTATTCCACATTGTTTTAAATGAAGGCCAAACTCGTAACTCAAATATTTGCCTCCACGATCAGATCGTAGAAACTTTATTTTCTTATTACGATGATTCTCCACTTCACTCTGAAATTCTTTGAAATTTTCAAATGTTTCAGACTTGTGTTTCATTAAGTAGATATACCCATATCTACTCAAATCATCTGTGAAGGTCAGAAAATAACGATACCCGCCGCGAGCCTCAACACTCAATGGACCACATACATCGGTATGTATTATTTCCAATAAGTCAGTGGTTCGTTCCATTGTTCCAGAGAACGGAGTTTTAGTCATCTTGCCCATGAGGCATGGTTCGCAAGTATCAAATGATTCATAATCAAGTGATTCCAAAAGCCCATCTGCATGGAGTTTCTTCATGCACTTTACACCAATATGACCTAAACGGCAGTCCCACAAGTATGTTGCACTATCATTATCAACTTTGCATCTTTTGGCATCAATATTATGAATATGTGTATTACTACGATCGAGATTCAATAAACCATTTACATTGGGTGTATGACCATAGAAGGTTCTATTCATGTAAACAAAATAACAATTATTCTCTGACTTAAATGAATAACCGTATTGCAATAAATATGATCCAATCATATTCATGCTCAACGCGGACACCAATTAACATTTATTTAGGTTCAACACTAATCCTGAAGGTAGAGGGAGTATGCGATGTTGATCTTATCAACCTTGGAATCATTTCCAACACACATCGTTACCTCACCCTCAACTAGTCTATGTTCATTTTGTAATTTCCTATTTCGAGTTACTAATCTTGGCAACTGAACCGGTATAAAATACCCAGGAGCTACTATGAACACTAGTAAAGTACACATCAATAACATGTATATCGAATATACCTTTGTTCATTTTGCCATCCTTCTTATCCGCCAAGTATTTGGAGTAGTTCCGCTTCCAGTGACCAGTCCCTTTGTAGTAGAAGCACTCAGTCTCAGGCTTGGGTCTAGCTTTGGGCTTCTTCTCGGGAGTGGCAACTTGCTTGCCATTCTTCTTGAAGTTCCCTTTCTTTCCCTTTGCTCTTTTTCTTGAAACTAGTGGTCTTGTTAACCATCAACACTTGATGCTCTTTCTTGATTTCTACCTTCGCTGATTTCTGCATCGCGAAGAGCTCGGGAATTGTTTTTGTTATCCCTTTCATATTATAGTTCATCGTGAAGTTCTGGTAGCTTGGTGATAGTTACTAGAGAACTCTGTCAATCACTATTTTATCTAGAAGATTAACTCCCACTTGATTCAAGCGATTGTAGTACCCAAACATTCTAAGCACACGCTCACTGGCTGAGCTATTCTCCTCCATCTTGTAGGTAAAGTACTTGTCAGAGGTCTCATACCTCTCGACATGGGCATGAGTCTGAAATACCAATTTCAACTCTTGGAACATCTCATATGCTCCGTGGCGTTCAAAACGTTTTTGAAATCCCAGGTCTAAGTCGTAAAGCATGGTGCACTAAACTATCAAGTAGTCATCATACCGAACTTTGTCAAACGTTCATAACGTCTGCATCTGCTCCTACAATAGGTCATCACCTAGCGGTGCATCAAGGACATAATTCTTCTGTGCGACAATGAGGATAATCCTCAGATCACAGACCCAGTCCGCATCATTGCTACTATCATCTTTCAACGTTTCTCAAGGAACATATAAAAATAAAATAAAATAGTATATATATAGGAGCTATATCGCGAGCTATTGATCTAAAACATAGATATGCAAATACTATCAGGACTAAGTTCATGATAAATTAAGTTCAATTAATCATATTACTTAAGAACTCCCACTTAGATAGACATCCCTCTAGTCATCTAAATGATCACGTGATCCATATCAACTAAACCATGCCCGATCATCACGTGAGATGGAGTAGTTTTCAATGGTGAACATCTCTATGTTGATAATATCTACTATACGGTTCACGTTCGACCTTTCGGTCTCAGTGTTCCGAGGCCATGTCTGCACATGCTAGGCTCGTCAAGTTTAACCCGAGTATTCTGCATGTGCAAAACTGTCTTGCACCCGTTGTATGTGAACGTAGAGCTTATCACACCTGATCATCACGTGGCATCTCGGCACGACGAACTGTCGCAACGATGCATACTCAGGGAGAACACTTGTACCTTGAAATTTAGTGAGGGGTCATCTTATAATGCTACTGCCGTACTAAGCAAAATAAGATGCATAAAAGCTTATAAACATCACATGCAATCAAAATATGTGACATGATATGTCCATCATCATCTTGTGCCTTTGATCTCCATCTCCAAAGCACCGTCATGATCTCCATCGTCACCGGCTTGACACCTTGATCTCCATCGTAGCGTCGTTGTCATCTCGCCAACTATTGCTGCTACAACTATCGCTACCACATAGTGATAAAGTAAAGCAATTACATGGCGATTGCATTTCATACAATAAAGCGACAACCATAAGGCTCCTGCCGGTTGCCGATAACTTTTACAAAACATGATCATCTCATACAATAACGTATATCACATCATGTCTTGACCATGTCACATCACAATATGCCCTGCAAAAACAAGTTAGACGTCCTCTACTTTGTTGTTGCAAGTTTTACGTGGCTGCTACGGGCTTCTAGCAAGAACCGTTCTTACCTACGCATCAAAATTGTCGGTGTACAAAAGAGGGGGCGCGCCTTTGTACCCCTTTACCTGTGCACGGACAGTCGGAGCCGCGCCCGCGGCCACATCAAGCAGAACAAGGGAGGTGAACCGAGGTAAAACTGAAGCCCAAGACAGCCAAGGCAATGCCAAGGCCAAGAACACAAAGAAGCAGAAGGACGAAGCAGTCTCCCCCGGCAAGACCCTTGCCGGGGGCAGCCTCAGCAGCCCTGACAAGACCCTTGCCGGGGCAGCCCGCCCACACCAGCGGAGTGAGCCACCCTCGAGCCCACGGGTTCCAACTCAACCAACCACGTTGGAACTAGGGCTCGGGAGGCACCTCCATGGTGGCATGCAGATCTTTGTCAAGACCAAGGAATACTCAAGATCAGATGAGGATTAAAAGACAACGGTCCTCGACAAGATCCTTGCCGAGGAGAGCCACAAGACCCCGGGCAAGATCCTTGCCAGGGACGACAGCGCGCCACGGCAAGACCCTTGCCAGGCCACCCGGCAAGGCTCTCACCGAGGACGCCAGCATGGCCACTGCCAGGCCCGCACCAGCCATGTCTCCACCGTCGTTCGCATGCAGCTACCAGCCCAACCAGCTGGGCAGGAACCTGCGTGGCAACATGCAGCTCCCAGGCCAACTCATCAAGCGCCTGCGTGGCGGCATGCAGATCTTCGTGAAGACCCTACCACCGCGCCACCTCAGCTGCCTGCCTGCCTACATGGTGCCGCACGCATCGCTGGCCAGGGCGCGTGTCGAAGCGAGGAGGAGCGGCGACGGACGGGCGGGCCTCGCTCCCGTCCCCGATAAAGCTAGGGGACACCTCAGCGACGCATTAAATGCGTCTTGTCCTGTAATACGAGCAATAAGCTCGTAGCACTGTACGCCTTTCCACCTCTTGTGTGCCACTGTGGCAGCCCCTTTCGACTATAAAAGGAGGCCCATGGTGTACTGGAGAAGGATTCGGCCCTTTGAAACCACGCACCCACCATAGCTAGTTCAAGAGCTCAAGAACTCTCTGAAATACAGCCACCAAAGCAGGACTAGGGTTTTATGCATCCTCGCGGCCCGAACCTGGATAAACGATCCTTGTGCTGATTACTAATCCTGCTCTTCTCGTAACCCTGCGCCCCGGCAACCGTAGTAGGGATTCTTGTGATCCCATAGGTGTCTTTCCACATCGACATCTTTGGCGCGCCAGGTAGGGGGCGCAATTGTGAGAATCTAGTCTAGTAGTTGGTCTAGCAGTTCTGCATCGTCGTGGCTCCTAAAGAAGAAGACGGCCAGGAGAAAACGGCGCCGCCTGCACGCGCGAAGGACGCTATCACGGCAACAGAAAAGCTAAGTCATTCAGAGCCTTGAGTTATTTCCTCCTTTTATACATAAGGTTATCGTCCTCGGAGATCTTGCCTATGTATGAAAAACCTGCATGCAAAGGGGCCCTCCACAATTGGCAACGCGCTTGTTCTGTTTTGAGTCCGCTCAACAGCTCAAGCGGCCGCGTCGAGAGTGGCAGGGTAGCCTTCCGCACTTGGCAACGCTCTCGATTCTGACTCAAGTCAAGCTTGACAGTTCGGGCGGCCGCGCTAAGGGCGGTAAGGTGGTTCGCCCGGCAGCAAGCACACCCGGCAGGCCAATGGGGATCCGTCCCCAAGACGCCGCCCTGGGTTTACGCGCCGACAAGCCTACCCAGTTACGTAGGGTGGACATACAAGGGAGAATCGAACAGGAAAATAACATGCATAATATCAAAGTACTGCAGAAGTTATATTACATCACTTGTTGCCGCAGTTCTAACTAAAGATAAAAATTGTCTTGGTTGTGAACTTGCAGCAACGAAAAGAAACGGGGTGCCTAATCCCAGCGCTGGCCCTCCACCCTCAGAATTCCGCCGACACCGCTGATGATGGGCTTGATGCGCTCCCTGAGTGGCGCGAGGTCAGTATCCTCCGGCAAGCTCTCCAGCACGGTGTCTAACTCGAGGTCGGGGTACCAGTATGCCACCTTGGTCATGGCGCCCTGGCAAAGCCTCCGGGCCTCGTCGGCCAGCGAGGCCGCCCGGTTGGCGTGAAGCTGCTCCAGGGCCCGGAGAACACACTCGAAGAACAGGGTCAGCTTGGCGTTGGTGGTCCCGCTGCGCTCTGGGGCGTACCTCACATTCGGCATCCCCATAGCAGCTAGCTGCGCGGTGATCCTACCGGCGACGTCCTCGAGACGGCCGATCCAGCGGTTCACGCCCTCCGCGGAATCCTTGTGCTCGGCGGCCTCGTTCTTCCACAGCTGCTTCTCGGTCTCCAGTTCCTTGGCCAGGGTCCCTTCCCGGGCCTTGGCCTCTGTGAGTGTTCCCTCAAGACCCTCCAGCTTCAGCCTGAGGTCTTTGATGGAGTTGTTGGCCTCGGAGAGCTCCCCGGCCTTGCTGACGGCCGCGCCCTGCGCCTTCGTCAGGGCACCGTTGAGCGTGTCCTTCTCCTGGGACAGCTTCACGGCCTGCTCCTTCAGCCCGTCCCGCTCCACCTCCAGCTCCTTCACCTTGCCGGTGTGAACTAGAGCTTGGGCATCGAGCGCCTCCCTGTGCCTCTGCTCTAGCTCTTGGGTCTGCTGCCTGACAAGCTTCTCCACCTCCATGTCCTTGGCGCGGAGTTTGGCGTCGAGGTCCGCCTCGCGCTTGGCGAGGTCCTCCTCCTAGGAGTTCAGCGCGTCTTGGTGCTGGGTCCGGGCAGCCTCGGCTGCCGCGGCCAAGCCCTCTGCCGTCTCCTGGGCCTTCTCGATGTCGACCAGCTTCATGGTGAGCTCCACGCCACGCTTGGCCAGCTCGCCCTGGGCGGTCTTCAACTCCTTGTGAGCCTGGCGGAACCAGTCCTGCGTCTCGGTGACGCGCTTCTGGAGGTCCGCCTCTGCCTTCTCCGCCACCGCCATCCTAGACTTAGCCTTGTCCAGGCGGGCGCGGTGGAGCGCCTGGAGCTTCCGGAAGCTGGTGCCCATGGCGTGGAGGAGCCGCTCTTCCTGGGAGCCGTCGCCACCAGCGCTCGGCTCGTCAACTATCTCAAGCCCGGCGGCGACGAGCACCTCGTCGTCAAACACCTCCCCCTCGACGGGAGCCCTAGTGCTCGACGCGCCTGGGAGGTGGACGAAGAGATCGTCGCTCACCTTCAGGTACTTGCCGGAGCCGGAGGCAGCGGAGGAGGAAGGCTGGTCATCGACCACCTCCTCCTCGGCGGCGGCCTTGCCGGAGTCTCCAGCAGGCCCCTTGCCGGCCTCCTCGGCAGTAGCCTTGCCGGACTCCCCGGCAGGCCCCTTGGCGGCGTCCTCCGCAGCACCCTTGACGGACTCCTCGACAACGACCTTCTCGGCTTCTGCCGCGGCGTCCTTGGCAACGTCCTCAATGATGGCGTCTATGTCTTCCTGGTCCGCCGGTGGACAATCTGGGCACCAAGGAGGGGGTGAGACGAAGCCAAAACCAAGGATCAGCAAGAAAAGAAAAAAGAACAGAGACAAAGGGCGAGCGGCTTACCCGTGACAGGCTGAGGAACAGAGGTCCCCTCCCCACCGGCGTCTGGCGCCGAGGCGAAGCCACCAGCACCCAAGTTCTCCTCCTCCTCCTCATGTGCGTGGGCTCGGGGCTTGGCGCCCTTGCCGAGGACGCCCCTCGGGGCGGCGTGGTTGATGCGGACGGCGTGTTGGGAGTAGCCCTCTGTGGCTCCTCCTGCTGCTGCTCTCCTCCTGCATACACGGCAAGGTCAGTGATAACCCACAAGTATAGGGGATCAATTGTAGCCTCTTTCGATAAGTAAGAGTGTCGAACCCAATGAGGAGCTAAAGGTAGAACAAATATTCCCTCAAGTTCTATCGACCACCGATACAACTCTACGCACGCTTGACGTTCGCTTTACCTAAAACAATTGTGAAACTAGAAGTACTTTGTAGGTGTTGTTGGATAGGTTTGCAAGAATAAAAAGAGCACGTAAATAAAAACTAGGGGCTGTTTAGATAAAGACACAACTAAATTAGTTTTAGTAAAGAGCTTGTTGTTACGAGAAAGTTATTTGTCCCTAGGCAATCGATAACTAGACCGGTAATCATTATTGCAATTTTATTTGAGGGAGAGGCATAAGCTAACATACTTTCTCTACTTGGATCATATGCACTTATGATTGGAACTCTAGCAAGCATCCGCAACTACTAAAGATCATTAAGGTAAAACCCAACCATAGCATTAAAGCATCAAGTCCTCTTTATCCCATACGCAAACAACCTACTTACTCGGGTCTGTGCTTCTGTCACTCACGCTACCCACAATAAGCAAATCATGAATATATTGCAAACCCTACAGCGGGAATCCCTCACGCTTGCACAACACGGAGAGCACCATAGGACAGCACCAATAATAAAACATGCAACTCAAACCAATCTTGATCATCAAATAGCCCATAGGACAAAATGGATCTACTCAAACATCGTAGGATAGCCATACATCATTGGGAAATAATATATAGCGTTGAGCACCATGTTTAAGTAGAGATTACAGCGGGTAAGAGAGAGGTTACACCGCTGCTTAGAGGGGGGAAGAGTTGGTGATGATGGTGGTGAAGTTGTTGGTGAAGATTGCGGTGATGATGATGGCCATGGCAGCGTTCCGGCGCCACCGGAAGAGAAGGGGAGAGGGGGCCCCTTCATCTTCTTCTTCCTTGACCTCCTCCCTAGATGGGAGAAGGGTTTCCCCTCTGGTCCTTGGCCTCGATGGCATGGGAGGGGCGAGAGCCCCTCCGAGTCTCGCCCCTCCGAGATTGGATCTGTCTCTCTGTCTCTCTCTGTTTCTGCGTTCTCATCTGCTGCCCTTTCACCGTTTCTTTTATATCTGGAGATCCGTAACTCCGATTGGATTGAAACCTTCGCCCAGATCATTTTCCAAAAAATAGCTTTCTTGCGGCCAAAGTAGAGCATCAACCGCCTTACGGGTGGCCCATGAGGGTCAGGGGCGCGCCTGCCTGGAGTGGGCGTGGGCCCCACCCTCGTGGCCACCTCGGGCACCGTCTCGCGTTGATTTTACTTCCCAAAAATAACAAATATTCCAAAATAATTCTCCGTCCGTTTTATCCCATTTGGACTCCGTTTGATATGGAGTTTCTGCGAAACATAAAACATGCAACAAACAAGAACTGGCACTGGGCACTGGATCAATATGTTAGTCCCAAAATAGTATAAAAAGTTGCCAAAAGTATATGAAAGTTGAATAATATTGGCATGAAACAATCAAAAATTATAGATAAGACAAAGACGTATCAGCATCCCCAAGCTTAATTCCTGCTCGTCCTCAAGTAGGTAAATGATAAAAAAGATAATCTTTTATGTGGAATGCTACCTAGCATAATATTGATCATGTATTTAATCATGGCATGAATATTAAGACACGAGTGATTCAAAGCAATAGTCTATCATTTGACATAAAAACAATAATACTTCAAGCCTACTAATAAAGCAATCATGTCTTTTCAAAATAACATGGCCAAAGAAAGTTATCCCTACAAAATCATATAGTCTGGCTATGCTCCATCTTCACCACACAAAATATTCACCTCATGCACAACCCCGATGACAAGCCAAGCAATTGTTTCATACTTTTGACGTTCTCAAAACTTTCAACTTTCACGCAATACATGAGCGTGAGCCATGGACATAGCACTATAGGTGGAATAGAATATGATGGTGGGGGTTATGTGGAGAAGACAAAAAAGGAGAAAGTCTCACATCAACTAGGCGTATCAACGGGCTATGGAGATGCGCATTAATAGATATCAATGTGAGTGAGTAGGGATTGCCATGCAACGGATGCACTAAGAGCTATAAGTGTATGAAAGCTCAAATTGGAAACTAAGTGGGTGTGCATCCAACTTGCTTGCTCATGAACACCTCGGGCATTTGAGGAAGCCCATCATCGGAATATACAAGCCAAGTTCTATAATGAAAATTCCCACTAGTATATGAAAGTGATAACTCAAGAGACTCTCTATATGAAGAACATGGTGCTACTCTGAAGCACAAGTGTGGTAAAAGGATAGTAACATTGACCGTTCTCTCTTTTTCTCTCATTTTTTTGTTTTGTTTTTTTCTATTTTTTTGGGCCTTCTTTTTTTTGGCTTTCTCTTTTTTTGGCCTTTCTCTTTTTTTTCGTCCGGAGTCTCATCCCGACTTGTGGGGGAATCATAGTCTCCATAATCCTTTCCTCACTGGGGCAATGCTCTAATAATGATGATCATCACACTTTTATTTACTTACAACTCAATATTACAACTCGATATCTAGAACAAAGATATGACTCTATATGAATGCCTCCGGCGGTGTACCGGGATGTGCAATGATCTAGCGTAGCAATGACATCAAAAAAGGACAAGCCATGAAAATATCATGCTAGCTATCTTACGATCATGCAAAGCAATATGACAATGAATGCTCGAGTCATGTATATGATGATGATGGAAGTTGCATGGCAATATATCTCGGAATGGCTATGGAAATGCCATGATAGGTAGGTGTGGTGGCTGTTTTGAGCAAGATATAAGGAGGCTTATGTGTGATAGAGCGTATCGTATCATAGGGTTTGGATGCACCGGCGAAGTTTGCACTGACTCTCGAGGTGAGAAAGGGCAATGCACGGTACCGAAGAGGCTAGCAATGATGGAAGGGTGAGAGTGCGTATAATCCATGGACTCAACATTAGTCATAAAGAACTCACATACTTATTGTAAAAATCTATTAGTCATCGAAACAAAGTACTACACACATGCTCCTAGGGGGATAGATTGGTAGAAAAAGACCATCGCTGGCCCCGACCGCCACTCATAAGGAAGACAATCAATAAATACCTCATGCTCCGACTTTGTTACATAACGGTTCACCATACGTGCATGCTACGGGAATCACAAACCTCAACACAAGTATTTCTACTAATCCACAACTAACCACTAGCATGAATCTAATATCACCATCTTTATATCGCAAAACTATTGCAAGGAATCAAACATATCATATTCAGTGATCTACAAGTTTTATGTAGGATTTTATGACTAACCATGTGAATGACCAGTTCCTGTCATCTCTCTAAATAGATATAAGTGAAGCAAGAGAGTTTAATTCTTTCTACAAAAGATATGCCCACGCTCCAACAAGTATAAGTGAAGCAAAAGGCATTCTACAAATGGCGGTTTTCTATGTGAAGAGAAACAGGCAATCCAAACTTCAAATGATATAAGTGAAGCACATGAAGCATTCTATAAAGCCATACTCAAAGAATATAAGTGAAGTGCAATGAGCATTCTATAAATAGACCAAGGACTATCTCATACCATCATGGTGCATAAAAGAAAAATGAAAACTAAATGCAAAAGACGCTCCAAGATTTGCACATATCACATGAATGAAACGAATCCGAAAACATACCGACACTTGTTGAAGAAAGAGGGGATGCCTTCCGGGGCATCCCCAAGCTTAGACGCTTGAGTCTCCTTGAATATTTACTTGGGGTGCCTTGGGCATCCCCAAGCTTGAGCTCTTGCCTCTCTTCCTTCTTCTCACATCGAGACCTTCTTGATCATCGAACACTTCATCCACACAAAACTTCAACAGAAAACTCGGTAAGATCTGTTAGTATAATAAAGCAAATCACTACTCTAAGTACTGTTTCAAACCAATTCATATTTTGTTTTTGCATTGTGTCTACTGTAGTATAACTTTTTCATGGCTTAATCCACTGATATATATCGATAGTTTCATCAGAACAAGCAAACTATGCATCAAAAACAGAATCTTTCTAAAACACAACAGTCTGTAATAATCTGAAAATTCACGATACTTCTGATACTTGACAAATTCTTCCAAAATTAGGAAAAATAAACAATTTGTATAGAAAGACAGTGCAAAAAGAATAAGAACCATTTGACGTTCCAGTAAAAAAATAAAAATCACGCACTACAGCCAAAGTTTCTGTCCTGCATCGTACAAACCAACAAGCATTGTAAACATCCTAAAGGCAAATCTTGGCACATTATTTTTATAATACAATGGAATTGTACAAGGGGATAATTATTTTTGTTGATAAGTTTTAGGTTCCCCTCTTTACTTTTTTGTTTTTAAACTATATGAAAGCACTCAACAGAAATAAATGACTCTCTAAAACTTCCGGGTTGTCTCCCTGGCAGCGCTTTCTTTAAATCCATTAAGCTAGGCATATAGTGCTCAAGTAATGAATCCACCCGGATCCCAAGGTATATCAAAGCCAATTTTAATTAGCAATGATTTGTAATTTAATAGTGAGCACAAGGTAACATATATCATGTAATGACGAAGTCTAACTCTCTTCCTATGCATCGGCATGTCATAAAAGAACAATTCATGCACAAATAGTAAAGGCCAATGCATAGTATAAACAGTTTCTTGCCATTTTATCGTGTTGGAAACATAGAGAGGTGGAGATATAGTTCCTCTCTCATAATAATTGCAAGTAGGAGCAGCAAGCACATGCATAGTATATTCATCAAAATCATCATGTGTAGTAGTAAAAGGCAACCCATCAATATAATCCTTAATAAGCACAAACTTCTCCAATATAGTGTAGTTTGGAGAATTCAAAAAGATAATAGGACTATCATGTGTGGGTGCAATAGCAACAATTTCATGTTTAACATAAGGAACTATAGCAAGTTCATCTCCATAAGCATAATTCATATTGGCATCTTGGCCACAAGCATAGCAAGCATAATCAAAAAGGGATATTTCAAAAGAATCAACGGGATCATAACAATCATCATAGCAATCATCCTTCGGTAAGCACGAAGGGAAATTAAAAAATGTATGAGTTGAAGAGTTACTCTCATTAGAAGGTGGGCATGGGTAGCTAATCCGCTCTTCCTCCTTTTGTTCTTCACTCTCCTCATCATCTTTTTCATCCAATGAGCTCACAGTTTCAGTAATTTCTTCTTCCATAGACTCCTGCAAAATATTAGTCTCTTCTTGGACAGCGGAGACTTTCTCAATAAGTGCATTAGTAGCGTAATTGTATTCATAATTCTCATAACAATATTTAAGGATAGCTAAATTTTCAGGTCTATAAACCGAATCATCAAAATCTTCAAACTCTTTAAACATAGATTCAATTTCATAAGCACCCATAAAAGCAACAAATTCTTCTATTTGTTCCACATCATAGTAATCATAGATACCATTAGCATAAGAAGCTAAGGTTTTATTACCATTAAATTTGCATGAAAAGGGAAGGTGTGGAGCCTTCATCCTAGAGCAACAAGTATAATCATATCTCAAGCATAGTTGCCTAGCATACCATTTCAACATATAAATTTGATCCCATAATAGTTTCCCTTTTGTGTCAAGCGATAATCCCTAAAATATTCAGGTTGATCCAACGTTACTCCCATTACAAAGTTGAATGGGGTTTTCTCAGGATTATCAAAGTAGTACATAATATCTATCACATAATGAGCATCGAGGGTTTTAGGAGGTTCCCCATCTCCATGAGTAGCAAGTATAACTAATTGTTTTTGGTATTTCGTGTTCCATATCCATAACTAAAGATAGAGAACAACTAAGAACAACAAATAAAAATTACTTAGTGATAAAGCAAACAAGCACACACGAGAATATTCACCCCACGCTATTGCTCCCCGGCAACGGCGCCAGAAAAAGGTCTTGATAACCCACAAGTATAGGGGATCAATTGTAGCCTCTTTCGATAAGTAAGAGTGTCGAACCCAACGAGGAGCTAAAGGTAGAACAAATATTCCCTCAAGTTCTATCGACCACCGATACAACTCTACGCACGCTTGACGTTCGCTTCACCTAAAACAAGTATGAAACTAGAAGTACTTTGTAGGTGTTGTTGGATAGGTTTGCAAGAATAAAAAGAGCATGTAAATAAAAACTAGGGGTTGTTTAGATAAAGACACAACTAAATTAGTTTTAGTAAAGAGCTTGTTGTTACGAGAAAGTTATTTGTCCCTAGGCAATCGATAACTAGACCGGTAATCATTATTGCAATTTTATTTGAGGGAGAGGCATAAGCTAACATACTTTCTCTACTTGGATCATATGCACTTATGATTGGAACTCTAGCAAGCATCCGCAACTACTAAAGATCATTAAGGTAAAACCCAACCATAGCATTAAAGCATCAAGTCCTCTTTATCCCATACGCAAACAACCTACTTACTCGGGTCTGTGCTTCTGTCACTCACGCCACCCACCATAAGCAAATCATGAACATATTGCAAACCCTACAGCGGGAATCCCTCACGCTTGCGCGACGCGGAGAGCACCATAGGACAACACCAATAATAAAACATGCAACTCAAACCAATCTTGATCATCAAATAGCCCATAGGACAAAACGGATCTACTCAAACATCATAGGATATCCATACATCATTGGGAAATAATATATAGCATTGAGCACCATGTTTAAGTAGAGATTACATCGGGTAAGAGAGAGGTTACACCGCTGCTTAGAGGGGGAAGAGTTGGTGATGATGGTGGTGAAGTTGTTGGTGAAGATTGTGGTAATGATGATGGCCACGGCAGCGTTCCGGCGCCACCGGAAGAGAAGGGGAGAAGGGGGCCCCTTCGTCTTCTTCTTCCTTGACCTCCTCCCTAGATGGGAGAAGGGTTTCCCCTCTGGTCCTTGGCCTCCATGGCGTGGGAGGGGCGAGAGCCCCTCCGAGATTGGACCTGTCTCTCTGTCTCTCTCTGTTTCTGCGTTCTTGTCTGCTGCCCTTTCACCATTTCTTTTATATCTAGAGATCTGTAACTCCGATTGGATTGAAACCTTCGCCCAGATCATTTTCCAAAAAATAGCTTTCTTGCGGCCAAAGTACAGCATCAACCACCTTACGGGTGGCCCACGAGGGTCAGGGGCGCGCCTGCCTGGAGTGGGCGTGGGCCCCACCCTCGTGGCCACCTCGGGACCGTCTCGCGTTGATTTTACTTCCCAAAAATAACAAATATTCCAAAATAATTCTCCGTCTGTTTTTATCCCGTTTGGACTCCGTTTGATATGGGTTTTTTGCGAAACATAAAACATGCAACAAACAGGAACTGGCACTGGGCACTGGATCAATATGTTAGTCCCAAAAATAGTATAAAAGTTGCCAAAAGTATATGAAAGTTGAATAATATTGGCATGGAACAATAAAAAATTATAGATACGACGGAGTCGTATCAGTCAGCACCAAAGCATCATACCCCTGACACATGTCGACGAGGAGTGAGTGAGGAACTTACGCTGGGGGCTGCGCCGGGGGCTGCTGTCCGGGCTGCTCAACACCACTAGTGGCGCCTTTAAAGTACCAGCCGGGGGCTGGCCGCCCGCCGAGGTCTTGGCACTCTTCACCCTCTGGGCCAACGTCTCTGCGTCCCTGCAAAGATGAAAACGAGTCAAGACAAGCGACATGATGACCCACAAGTATAGGGGATCTATCTAGTCCTTTCGATAAGTAAGAGTGTCGAACCCAACGAGGAGCAGAAGGAAATGATAAGCGGTTTTCAGCAAGGTATTCTCTGCAAGCACTGAAATTATAGGTAATAGATAGTTTTGTGATAAGATAATTTGTAACTAGCAACAAATAACAAAAGTAAATATTATATAGAGAAAAGCGCTCCCGAGGACACATGGGAATTATTGTCAAGCTAGTTTTCATCATGTTCATATTATTCGCGTTCTGTACTTTGATAATTTGATATGTGGGTGGACCGGTGCTTGGGTGCTGTCCTTACTTGGACAAGCATCCCACTTATGATTAAGGGATAATTAGATTTATGCCCCTAGTTGTGTCCCACTCGTCTGTTTTACCCCTAATTGCCAAAAGTCACCGGTTCTGTCCATGTCACTTTGCTCCTCTTATGCTTTTGCCCTTTGACCGTTTGATCGTCAGTTTGAAACTTCATAACTAATACATACTAAATCAGAAAAATGCAAATAAGATACCAAAATGTTCAGAAAAACATCTCCTATATGTCAGTGTCATTTGCATTCATGAAAAAGGTGTTGGAAAGTGCACATCCGAGTTTTAGCTCTTTTGATACCACCATGAATAGTAAACTCTAAAAAAATTCAAAAAAATTCAAAACAAATATGCTGGCAAAGAACGACAAATGTTCTAAGTGCTTGCCAAGTTTCATTAGGGAACGACATTCGTGGAAGTCGTGGCAAGAAAATAATCTATTTTGGAGTGCTGATTGTTTTTTTTGCCGCGGCACCCATGAATGTTATTCCCTGATGAAACTTGGCAAGCACTTAAAACATTTTTCATTCTTTGCCACCAAATTTTGTTTGAATTTTTTTTGAAGTTTTTTAGATTTTACTATTCATGGTGGTAGCATAAGAGCTAAAACTCGGATGGGCACTTTCCAATACTTTTTTCATGAATGCAAATGACACTGACATATAGGTGATGTTTTTCTGAACATTTTGGTATCTTATTTGCATTTTTCTAATTTAGTATGAATTATTTATGAAGTTTTCAAACTAACGGTCAAACGGTCAAAGGGAAAAAGCATAAGAGGAGCAAAGTGACTTGGACAGAACCGGTGACTTTTGGGAATTAGGGGTAAAACAGACGAGTGGGACACAACTAGGGGCAAAAATCTAATTATCCCTATGATTAACCCCTATTGCAAGCATCCGCAACTACAAAAGAAGTATTAAGGTAAACCTAACCATAGCATGAAACATATGGATCCAAATCAGCCCCTTATGAAGCAACGCATAAACTAGGGTTTAAGCTTCTGTCACTCTAGCAACCCATCATCTACTTATTACTTCCCAATGCATTCCCCTAGGCCCAAACAATGGTGAAGTGTCATGTAGTCGACGTTCACATAACACCACTAGAGGAAAGACAACATACATCTCATCAAAATATCAAACGAATACCAAATTCACATGACTACTAATAGCAAGACTTCTCCCATGTCCTCAGGAACAAACGTAACTACTCACAAAGCATATTCATGTTCATAATCAGAGGAGTATTAATATGCATAAAGGATCTGAACATATGATCTTCCACCAAATAAACCAACTAG
Source organism: Aegilops tauschii subsp. strangulata (assembly GCF_002575655.3). NCBI lineage: Eukaryota > Viridiplantae > Streptophyta > Magnoliopsida > Poales > Poaceae > Aegilops > Aegilops tauschii. The sequence goes on from NC_053041.3 coordinate 243,538,557, forward strand.
CATCAACTACAAGGAGTAATCAACACTACTAGCAACCTACAGGTACCAATCCCAGACTTGGAGACAAGAATTGGATACAAGAGATGAACTAGGGTTTGAGAGGAGATGGTGCTGGTGAAGATGTTGATGGAGATTAGCCCTCTCCCGATGAGAGGAGCGTTGGTGATGACGATGGCGATGATTTCCCCCTCCCGGAGGGAAGTGTCCCCGGCAAAACAGCTCTGCCGGAGCCCTAGATTGGTTCCGCCAAGGTTCCGCCTCGTGGCGGCGGAGTCTCGTCCCGAAAGCTTGCTTATGATTTTTTTTCTCGGACGAAAGACTTCATATAGCAGAAGATGGGCACCGAGGGCCAACAGGGGGCCCACGAGGCAGGGGGGAGCGCCCAGGGGGTAGGGCGCGCCCCCCACCCTCGTGGCCAGGGTATGGGCCCCCTCTGATATTTCTTCCGCTCAGTATTTTTTTATTTCCAAAAACAACTTTCGTGGAGTTTCAGGACATTTGGAGTTGTGCAGAATAGGTCTCTAATATTTGCTCCTTTTCAAGCCCAGAATTCCAGCTGCCGGCATTCTCCCTCCTTATGTAAACCTTGTAAAATAAGAGAGAATAGGCATAAGTATTGTGACATAATGTGTAATAACATCCCATAATGCAATAAATATCGATATAAAAGCATGATGCAAAATGGACGTATCAACTCCCCCAAGCTTAGACCTCGCTTGTCCTCAAGCGGAAGCCGGTAACGATAAATATGTCCACATGTTTAGAGGTAGAGGTGTCGATAAAATAAAATGCGGACATGAGGGCATCATGATCATTCTTATAACAGCAACATATATGGATATTGTCATATGATTTCTTATGCTCAAGTAATAATCTATTCACAATGCAAAGTATGAATCAGAAACTTTATTGAGAACTAACAAACTATAATCTCAGTCATTGAAGCAATTGCAATTTATCATAACATCAGAAAGAGTCTATGTCAGAGCTTTTTAGCAAGTTCACATACTCAACTATCATATAGTCTTTCACAATTGCTAACACTCACGCAATACTTGTGGTTAGGGAGTTTTAATCGAACACAGAGAAAGATAGGGGCTTATAGTTTCGCCTCCCAACCTTTTACCTCAAGGGTAATGTCAACAATAATAGTTCATGCTAACTTACATCCAATTAGATATATGTATTAGGATCTTTCCAACACACCGTGCTTGCCAAAGGATAAAATGTAAAAAGGAAAGGTGAAGATCACCATGACTCTTGCATAAAGTAGAAGATAATAATAAAAGATAGGCCCTTCGCAGAGGGAAGTAGAGGTTGACATGCGCTTTCAGGGTTGGATGCACAAAATCTTAATGCGAAAGAACGTCACTTTATATTGCCACTTGTGATATGGACCTTTATTATGCAGTCTGTCGCTTTTATTTCTTCCACATCACAAGATCGTATAAAGCTTATTTCCTCCACACTAATCAGTCATACATATTTAGAGAGCAATTTTTATTGCTTGCACCAATGACAACTTACTTGAAGGATCTTACTCAATCCATAGGTAGATATGGTGGACCCTCATGGCAAAACTGGTTTAAGGGTATTTGGAAGCACAAGTAGTATCTCTACTTGGTGCAAAGAATTTGGCTAGCATGAGGGGGAAAGGCAAGCTCAACATGTTGGATGATCCATGACAATATACTTTATCTCAGATATAAGAAAACATAACCCATTACGTTGTGTTCCTTGTCCAACATCAACTCTTTAGCATGTCATATTTTAATGAGTGCTCACAGTCATAAAAGATGTCCAAGATAGTATATTTATATATGAAACCTCTCTTTCTTTATTACTTCCTATTAATTGCAACGATGACCAAAGCTATGTTTGTCAACTCTCAACAATTTTTAATCATCATACTCTTTCTATGTGAAGTCATTACTCTCCATAAGATCAATATGATCTCTTTGTTCCTTTTCTATTCATTTCTTTTTCTTTTATTCACTCAAGATCCTGGCAAATAATCAAGCCCTTGACTCAACACTAATCTTTATTATATAGCTCACGGACTCGATTACATAGAAGGATCATAAAGCAAAACTCAAAACTAGATCATACTAAAACTTTATTCTACTAGATCAAAATACTACTAAAAGGATCGAACTAAGAAAAATGGTAAAGATAGGAGATGTGGTGGTGATACGATACCGGGGCACCTCCCCCAAGCTTGGCGGTTGCCAAGGGGAGTGCCCGTACCCATATGATTATGTCTCCTTTGTCGGAGGAGGTGATGATGGAGTTGTTGATGACGACAGTTGTGTCTTTAGCTTCTTCATACTGTAATTGAGAAGGGCAATTTCCTCCTTTAAATCATCGACCTCCGATTCCAGCTTCAAGATCTTGTCACATAAATCTCCTTTGCTTTTCTGCCGAAAACGAGAAGGAATAGATCGGTTGTTAGATAGTTTAACTCTCTTAGGGAGACTAGATTTCTTGAATTTCACGTGCATATCCCCAGGTTGAGGTAGAGGGACGTCCTCCTCCTCCAAACTTGAATCATTGATCCTTATCAAATGAGCATCCTCCTCCTCATCCGTAGTTCGACCACAAGGAGATAGATCCCCATAGGTCTTTGGGTCAGCAATGAGGTGTGAGTCATAGCTCTCTCCATCGGAATCCTGAGATGACATCTTGCTCCAAATCTGCTACAGAAACAGCTCAAAACAAAAACAGCGGATAATTGCGTGATACGGTGGTCAAAACCTTCGGGAGATTATATAATGAATTTTTACCGACCAAAATACGTATCGTGCAAGAAAACGGAGTCCGGAGAGCGCACGAGGTGCCCACGAGGCAGGGGCGCGCCCTCCACCCTCGTGGAGCCCTCGTGTCCTTCCCGGACTGCTTCTTATTTTTCTATTTTTCTAAATATTCCAAAACGGAGAAAAATTGCCATTAAAACTGTTCTGGAGTCGGTTTACTTACCGTACCACATACCTATTCCTTTTCGGAGTCTGAAACGTTCCGGAAAGTGTCCCTTATGTATTCCTCCGGGGTTACAGTTTCAATAACATTGGTTTCAACATTTATAGGATTACCGGAGATATAGTGTTTGATTCTTTAACCGTTCACCACCTTCGGATTTGTGCCTTCGAAGTTGTTGATTTGTATGGCACCGGAACGGTAGACCTCCTCGATAACGTAAGGACCTTCCCATTTAGAGAGAAGTTTTCCTGCAAAAAATCTTAAACGAGAGTTGTATAGCAATACATAATCACCTACATTAAACTCACGCTTTTGTATTCTTTTGCCATGCCATCTTTTAACTTTTTATTTAAATAATTTGGCATTCTCATAATCTTGGGTTCTCCATTCATCAGGTGAGCTAATGTCAAATAACCTCTTTTCACCGGCAAGTTTGAAATCATAGTTGAGCTCTTTAATAGCTCAATAAGCCTTATGTTCTAGTTCGAGGGGTAAGTGACATGCTTTTCCATAAACCATTTTATACGGAGATATACCCATAGGATTTTTATATGGAGTTCTATAGGCGCATAATGCATCATCAAGTTACTTGGACCAATTCCTCCTAGATCTATTAACAGTCTTTTGCAAAATTAATTTGAGCTCTCTATTACTCAATTCTAATTGACCACTAGACTGCGGGTGATAAGGAGATGCAATTCTATGATTAACATCATACTTGGCAAGCATTTTATGGAAAGCACCATGAATAAAATGTGAACCACCATCAGTCATTAAATTTCTAGGGACTCCGAACCTCGGAAAAATAACTTCTTTAAGCATTTTAATAGAAGTGTTATGATCAGCACTACTAGTTGGAATAGCTTCTACCCACTTAGTAACGTAATCAACAGCAACTAAAATATGTGTATATCCATTAGAGGCGGGAAATGGTCCCATATAATCAAAGCCCCAAACATCAAATGGTTCAATAACAAGTGATAATTCATAGGCATTTCTTAACGTCTACTAATATTACCAATTCTTTGACATTCATCACAAGATAAGACAAACTTACGGGCATCCTTGAAGAGAGTAGGCCAATAAAAACCGGATTGCAATACCTTATGTGCAGTTCTATCTCCAGCATGGTGTCCTCCATAAGCCTCGGAGTGACACTTGCGTAGGATCTGTTCTTGTTCATGCTCAGGTACACAACGTCTAATAACACCATCTACTCCTTCTTTATAAAGATGTGGGTCATCCCAGAAGTAATGTCTTAAATCGTAGAAAAACTTTTTCTTTTGCTGGTATGTGAAACTAGGTGGTATAAACTTAGCAACAATGTAATTAGCATAATCAGCATACCATGGAGCAGTACGAGAAGCATTTATGACATTTAATTGTTCATCAGGAAAGCTATCATCAATAGGTAGTGGGTCATCAAGAACATTTTCTAACCTAGACAAGTTGTCTGCAACGGGGTTCTCAGCTCCTTTTCTATCAATAATATGCAAGTCAAATTCTTGTAACAAGAGAACCCATCTAATAAGTCTAGGTTTAGCATCTTTCTTTTCCATAAGATATTTAATAGCAGCATGATCCGTGTGAATAGTTACTTTAGAATCAACAATATAAGGTCTAAACTTATCATAAGCAAATACAACTGCTAAGAATTCTTTTTCAGTAGTAGCATAATTTCTCTGAGCATTGTCTAGAGTTTTACTAGCATATTGAATAACATTTAATTTCTTATCAACTCTTCGCCCTAGAATAGCACCTACAGCATAATCACTAGCATCACACATAATTTCAAAGGGTAAATTCCAATCAGGTGGCTGAACAATAGGTGCAGAAATCAATGCTTTCTTAAGTATTTCAAATGCTTCTACACAATCATCATCAAAGACAAATGGTGTATCTTTATGTAATAAATTAGTCAGAGGCCGAGAAATTTTTGAGAAGTCCTTAATGAACCTCCTATAAAATCCGGTGTGACCAAGGAAACTTCTTATACCTTTAATGTCCTTGGGACATGGCATCTTTTCAATAGCATCAACTTTAGCTTTATCAACTTAAATACCTCTTTCAGAAATTTTATGCCCCAAGACAATACCTTCATTAACCATAAATTGGCACTTTTCCCAATTCAAGACAAGATTAGTTTCTTCACATCTCTGCAAAACTCGATCAAGGTTGCTCAAGCAATCATCAAAAGAGGATCCATAAACGGAGAAATCGTCCATGAAAACCTCACAAATCTTTTCACAAAAGTCAGAGAATATAGCCATCATGCATCTTTGAAAGGTAGCAGGTGCATTACATAAACCAAAAGGCATACGTCTATAAGCAAAAGTACCGAAAGGGCAAGTAAATGTGGTCTTAGCTTGACCATCAGCTGACACAGGTATTTGAGAGAAACCAGAATAACCATCTAGAAAGCAAAAGTGTGTATGTTTGGATAATCTTGCTAGAATTTGATCAATGAATGGCAAGGGGTAATGATCTTTTTTAGTAGCTTTATTTAATTTGCGGAAATCAATTACCATCCTATAACTTGTAGTAATTCTTTGCGGAATCAATTCATCTTTATCATTAGGAACGACAGTAATACCTCCCTTCTTAGGAACACAATGGACATGACTTACCCATTGACTTGTTAGAAATATGCCCTAGAGGCAATAATAAATTGGTTATTATTATATTTCCTTGTTCATGATAATCGTTTATTATCCATGCTAAAATTGTATAGATAGGAAACTCAGATGCATGTGTGGATAAATAGACAACCCCATGTCCCTAGTAAGCCTCTAGTTGACTAGCTCGTTGATCAATAGATGGTTACGGTTTCCTGACCATGGACATTGGATGTCGTTGATAACGGGATCACATCATTAGGAGAATGATGTGATGGACAAGACCCAATCCTAAGCCTAGCACAAGATCGTGTAGTTCGTTTGCTAAGAGCTTTTCTAATGTCAAGTATCATTTCCTTAGACCATGAGATTGTGCAACTCCCGGATACCGTAGGAATGCTTTGGGTGTACCAAACGTCACAACATAACTGGGTGGCTATAAAGGTGCACTACAGGTATCTCCGAAAGTGTCTGTTGGGTTGGCACGAATCGAGACTGGGATTTGTCACTCCGTGTAAACGGAGAGGTATCTCTGGGCCCACTCGGTAGGACATCATCATAATGTGCACAATGTGACCAAGGAGTTGATCACGGGATGATGTGTTACGGAACGAGTAAAGAGACTTGCCGGTAACGAGATTGAACAAGGTATCGGGATACCGACGATCGAATCTCGGGCAAGTAACATACCGATTGACAAAGGGAATTGTATACGGGATTGATTGAATCCCCGACATCGTGGTTCATCCGATGAGATCATCGTGGAACATGTGGGAGCCAACATGGGTATCCAGATCCCGCTGTTGGTTATTGGCCGGAGAGCATCTCGGTCATGTCTGCATGGTTCCCGAACCCGTAGGGTCTACACACTTAAGGTTCGATGACGCTAGGGTTATAGGGAATAGATATACGTGGTTACCGAATGTTGTTCGGAGTCCCGGATGAGATCCCGGACGTCACGAGGAGTTCCGGAATGGTCCGGAGGTAAAGATTTATAAATGGGAAGTCATGTTTTGGTCACCGGAAAAGTTTCGGGTGCTATCGGTAACGTACCGGGACCACCAGGAGGGTCCCGGGGGTCCACCAGGTGGGGCCACTGGCCCCAGAGGGCTGCGTGGGCCAAGTGTGGGAAGGGACCAGCCCTAGGTGGGCTGGTGCGCCTCCCACAAGGGGCCCAAGGCGCAGGGAAGGGGGGAAGGGGGAAACCCTAGGCTCAGATGGGCCTAAGGCCCACCTAGTGGTGCGCCCCCCTCTCTCCCCCCTTGGCCGCCCCTCCAAGTCCCATCTAGGGCTGGCCGCACCCCTTGGGGGGGAACCCTAGATGGGGGCGCAGCCCCTCCCCCTCCCCTATATATAGTGGGGGTTTTGGGGCTGCCACAGACATGAGAACATCTCTCTCTTGGCGCAGCCCTACCCCTCTCCCTCCTCGTCTCTCGCAGTGCTTGGCGAAGCCTTGCTAGAGTGCCACGCTCCTCCATCACCACCATGTCGTTGTGCTGCTGCTGGACGGAGGCTTCCCCAACCTCTCCCTCTCTCCTTGCTGGATCAAGGCATGGGAGACGTCACCGGGCTGCACGTGTGTTGAACGCGGAGGCGCCGTGGTTCGGCGCTTAGATCGGAATCAACCGCGATCTGAATCACTACGAGTACGACTCCTTCATCCGCGTTCTTGCAACGCTTCTGCATCGCGATCTACAAGGGTATGTAGATGCACTCCCCTTCCCCTCGTTGCTAGATTACTCCATAGATTGATCTTGGTGATGCGTAGAAAATTTTAAATTTCTGCTACGTTCCCCAACAGTGGCATCATGAGCTAGGTCTATGCGTAGTTTCTATGCACGAGTAGAACACAAAGTAGTTGTGGGCGTCGATTTTGTCAATTTACTTGCCGTTACTAGTCTTATCTTGATTCGGCGGCATCGTGGGATGAAGCGGCCCAGACCGACCTTACACGTACTCTTACGTGAGACAGGTTCCACCGATTGACATGCACTAGTTGCATAAGGTGGCTAGCGGGTGTCTGTCTCTCCCACTTTAGTCGGATCGGATCGATGAAAAGGGTCCTTATGAAGGGTAAATAGAAATTGGCATATCACGTTGTGGCTTTTGCGTAGGTAAGAAACGTTCTTGCTAGAAACCCATAGCAGCCACGTAAAACATGCAACAACAATTAGAGGACGTCTAACTTGTTTTTGCAGGGTATGCTATGTGATGTGATATGGCCAAAAGGATGTGATGAATGATATATGTGATGTATGAGATTGATCATGTTCTTGTAATAGGAATCACGACTTGCATGTCGATGAGTATGACAACCGGCAGGAGCCATAGGAGTTGTCTTAATTTATTGTATGACCTGCGTGTCAATGAAAACGCCATGTAATTACTTTACTTTATTGCTAACCGTTAGCCATAGTAGTAGAAGTAATAGTTGGCGAGACAACTTCAAGAAGACACGATGATGGAGATCATGATGATGGAGATCATGGTGTCATGCCAGTGACGAAGGTGATCATGCCGCGCCTCGAAGATGGAGATCAAAAGGCGCAAGATGATATTGGCCATATCACGTCACTTTATGATTTGCATGTGATGTTTATCATGTTTACATCTTATTTGCTTAGAACGACGGTAGCATAAATAAGATGATCCCTCACTAAAATTTCAAGAGACGTGTTCCCCCTAACTGTGCACCGCTGCGAAGGTTCGTTGTTTCGAAGCACCACGTGATGATCGGGTGTGATAGATTCTAACGTTCGAATACAACGGGTGTTGACGAGCCTAGCATGTACAGACATGGCCTCGGAACACATGCGAAACACTTAGGTTGACTTGACGAGCCTAGCATGTACAGACATGGCCTCGGAACACAAGAGACCGAAAGGTCGAACATGAGTCGTATAGTAGATACGATCAACATGGAGATGTTCACCGATGATGACTAGTCCGTCTCACGTGATGATCGGACACGGCCTAGTTTGACTCGGATCATGTATCACTTAGATGACTAGAGGGATGTCTGTCTGAGTGGGAGTTCATTAAATAATCAGATGAACTTAATTATCATGAACATAGTCAAAAGGTCTTTGCAAATTATGTCATAGCTTACGCTTTAGTTCTACTGTTTAAGATATGTTCCTAGAGAAAATTTAGTTGAAAGTTGATGGTAGCAATTATGCGGACTGGGTCCGTGAACTGAGGATTGTCCTCATTGCTGCACAGAAGGCTTATGTCCTTAATGCACCGCTCGGTGTGCTGAACCTCAGCGTCGTCTGTAGATGTTGCGAAACATCTGACATACACGTTTTGATGACTGCGTGATAGTTCAGTGCGTAATGCTAACAGTTTAGAATTGTGGCACCAAAGACGGTTTTGAAACGTCGCAGAACATATGAGATGTTCCGAAGACTGAAATTGGGATTTCAGACTAGTGCCCACGTCAAGAGGTATGAGACCTCTGACAAGTTTCTTAAGCCTGCAAACTAAGGGAGAAAAACTCAATCGTTGAGCATATGCTCAGATTGTCTGAGTACCACAATCGCTTGAATCGAGTGGGAGTTAATCTTCCAGATGAGATAGTGATGGTTCTCCATAGTCACTGCCACCAAGCTATTAGAGCTTCGTGATGAACTATAACATATCAGGGATAGACATGATGATCCTTGAGCAACTCGCGATGTTTGACACCGCGAAAGTAGAAATCAAGTAGGAGCATCAATTGTTGATGGTTAGTAAAACCACTAGTTTCTAGAAGGGCAAGGGCAAGAAGGGATACTTCATGAAACGGCAAATCAGTTGCTGCTCTAGTGAAGAAACCCAAGGTTGAACCCAAACCTGAGACTAAGTGCTTCTCTAATGAGGGGAACGGTCACTGAAGCAGAACTACCCTAGATACATGGAAGATGAGAAGGCAGGCAAGGTCGACAGAAGTATATTGGATATACATTATATGAATGTATACTTTACTAGTACTCCTAGTAGCACCAGGGTATTAGATACCGGTTCGGTTGCTAAGTGTTAGTAGCTCGAAATAAAAGCTGCGGAATAAACGGAGACTAGCTAGAGGTGAGATGACGATATGTGTTGGAAGTGTTTCCAAGGTTGATGTGATCAAGCATCGCATGCTCCCTCTACCATCGAGATTGGTGTTAAACCTAAATAATTGTTATTTGGCGTTTGCATTATGTTTATCGCAATACGGTTATTCATTTAAGGAGAATAATGGTTACTCTGTTTATTTGAATAATACCTTCAATGGTCTTGCACCTAAAATGAATCTCGATCGCAGTGATACACATGTTCGTGCCAAAAGATATGATAGTACCACATACTTGTGGCACTGCCATTTGAGTCATATTGGTATAGAACGCATGAACAAGCTCCATGTAGATGGATCTTTGGACTCACTCGTTTTTGAAAAGATTGAGACATGTGAACCATGTCTATTGGTATATATGCATGAAGAAACTCCATGCAGATGGATCGTTTGGACTCACTTGATTTTGAATCACTTGAGACATGCAAATCATACCACATGGGCAAGATGACTGAAAGGCCTCGTTTTCAATAAGATGGAACAAGAGAGCAACTTGTTGGAAGTAATACATTTGATGTGTGCAGTCCAATGAGTGCTGAGGCACGCAGTGGATATCGATGTGTTCTTACTTCACAGATGATTTGAGTAGATGCTGAGAATATTTACTTGATGAAACACAAGTCTGAATTATTGAAAGGTTCAAGTAATTTCAGAGTGAAGTTGAAGATCGTCGTGACAAGAGGATAAAATGTCTATGATATGATCATAGAGATATCTGAGTTACGAGTTTGGCACACAATTAAGACATTGTGGAAAGTGTTTCACAATAAATACCGCCTGGAACACCACAGTGTGATGGTGTGTCCGAACATCATAACTGCACCCTATTGGATATGGTGCATACCATGATGTCTCTTATCAAATTACCACTATCGTTTATGGGTTAAGCATTAGAGGCAACCACATTCACTTTAAAAAGGGCACCACACAATTCCGTTGAGACGACACCGTTTAGAGAAACCTAAGTTGTCGTTTCTTAAAAGTTTGGGGCTGCGACGCTTATGTGAAAAAGTTTGGGGCTGATAAGCTCGAACCCAAAGCGGATAAATGCATCTTCATAAGAATACCCAAAACAGTTGGGTATACCTCCTATTTCAGATCTGGAAGCAAAAGTAATTGCTTCTAGAAACGGTTCCTTTCTCGAGGAAAAGTTTCTCTCGAAAGAATTGAGTGGGAGGATGGTAGAGACTTGATGAGGTTATTGAACCGTCACTTCAACTAGTGTGTAGCAGGGCACAAGAAGTTGTTCCTGTGGGACCTACACCAATTGAAGTGGAAGCTTATGATAGTGATCATGAAACTTCGGATCAAGTCACTACCAAACCTCGTAGGACGACGAGGATGCGTACTACTTCAGAGTGGTACGTAATCCTGTCTTGGAAGTCATGTTGCTAGACAACAATGAACCTACGAGCTATGGAGAAGCGATGGTGGGCCCGGATTCCGACGAATGGCTCGAGGCCATGAAATCCGAGAGAGGATCCATGTATAAAAGCAAAGTATAGACTTTGGAAGAAATACTTGATAGTCGTAAGGCTGTTGGGTGCAGATGGATTTTAAAAGGAAGACAGACAATGATGGTAAGTATCACCATTAAGAAAGCTCGGCTTGTCGTTAAGATGTTTTCCGACAAGTTCAAGGAGTTGACTACGATGAGACTTTCTCACTCGTAGCGATGCTAAGAGTCTGTTGGAATTATATTAGCAGTTACTGCATTATTTATGAAATCTTGCAGATAGGATGTCAAAACATTGTTTCCTCGATGATTTTCTTGAGGAAAGGTTGTATGTGATACAACCAGAAGGTTTTGTCAATCCTGAAAGATGCTAACAAGTATGCAAGGCTCCAGCAATCCTTCTAAGAATTGGAGTAAGCATCTCGGAGTTGGAATGAACGCTTTGATGAGATGATCAAAGATTTTGGGTTTATACAAGGTTTATGAGAAACTTGTATTTCCAAAGAAGTGAGTGGGAGCACTATAGAATTTCTGATGAGTATATGTTGTTGACATATTGTTGATCAGAGATGATGTAGAATTTCTGGAAAGCATACAGGGTTATTTGAAAAGTGTTTTTCAATGGAAAACCTGGATTAAGCTACTTGAACATTGAGCATCAAGATCTATAAGGATAGATCAAAAACGCTTAATAGTACTTTCAAATGAATACGTACCGTGACAATATTTTGAAGGAGTTCAAAATAGATTAGCAAAGAAGGAGTTCTTGGCTGTGTTACAAGGTGTGAGTATTGAGTAAGACTCAAGACCTGACCACAGCAGAAGAGAGAGAAAGGACGAAGGTCGTCCCCTATGCTTTAGACGTAGGCTCTACAGTATGCTATGCTGTGTACCGCACATGAAGTGTGCCTTGCCATGAGTTCGTCAAGGGGTACAATAGTGATCCGGGAATGGATCACATGACAGCAGTCGAACTTATCCTTAGTATCTAGTGGACTAAGGAATTTTCTCGATTGTGGAGGTGAAAAGGAGTTCGTCGTAAAGGGTTACGTCGATGCGAACTTTGACACTAATCCGGATGACTCTGAGTAGTAAACCGGATTCGTATAGTAGAGCAGTTATTTGGAATAGCTCCAAGTAGCGCGTGGTAGCTGCATCTACAAAATGACATAGATATTCGTAAAGCACACATGGATCTGAAAGGTTCAGACCCGTTGACTAATAACCTCTCTCACAAGCGAGATATGAACAAACCCGATGGGTGTTGGATTCATTACAATCACATGGTGATGTGAACTAGATTATTGACTCTAGTAAACTCTGGGTGTTAATCACATGGCGATGTGAACTAGATTATTGACTCTAGTGCAAGTGGGAGACTGTTAGAAATATGCCCTAGAGGCAATAATAAATTGGTTATTATTATATTTCCATGTTCATGATAATCGTTTATTATCCATGCTAAAATTGTATTGATAGGAAACTCAGATACATGTGTGGATACATAGACAACCCCATGTCCGTAGTAAGCCTCTAGTTGACTAGCTCGTTGATCAATAGATGGTTACGGTTTCCTGACCATGGACATTGGATGTCGTTGATAACGGGATCACATCATTAGGAGAATGATGTGATGGACAAGACCCAATCCTAAGCCTAGCACAAGATCGTGTAGTTCGTTTGCTAAGAGCTTTTCTAATGTCAAGTATCATTTCCTTAGACCATGAGATTGTGCAACTCCCGGATACCGTAGGAATGCTTTGGGTGTACCAAACGTCACAACATAACTGGGTGGCTATAAATGTGCACTACAGGTATCTCCGAAAGTGTCTGTTGGGTTGGCACGAATCGAGACTGGGATTTGTCACTCCGTGTAAACGGAGAGGTATCTCTGGGCCCACTCGGTAGGACATCATCATAATGTGCACAATGTGACCAAGGAGTTGATCACGGGATGATGTGTTACGGAACGAGTAAAGAGACTTGCCGGTAACGAGATTGAACAAGGTATCGGGATACCGACGATCGAATCTCGGGCATGTAACATACCGATTAACAAAGGGAATTGTATACAGGATTGATTGAATCCCCGACATCGTGGTTCATCCGATGAGATCATCGTGGAACATGTGGGAGCCAACATGGGTATCCAGATCCCGCTGTTGGTTATTGGCCGAAGAGCATCTCGGTCATGTCTGCATGGTTCCCAAACCCGTAGGGTCTACACACTTAAGGTTCGATGACGCTAGGGTTATAGGGAATAGATATACGTGGTTACCGAATATTGTTCGGAGTCCCGGATGAGATCCCGGACGTCACGAGGAGTTCCGGAATGGTCCGGAGGTAAAGATTTATATATGGGAAGTCCTGTTTTGGTCACCGGAAAAGTTTCGGGTGCTATCGGTAACGTACCGGGACCACCAGGAGGGTCCCGGGGGTCCACCAGGTGGGGCCACTGGCCCCAGAGGGCTGCGTGGGCCAAGTGTGGGAAGGGACCAGCCCCTAGGTGGGCTGGTGCGCCTCCCACAAGGGGCCCAAGGCGCAGGGAAGGGGGAAACCCTAGGCTCAGATGGGCCTAAGGCCCACCTAGTGGTGCGCCCCCCTCTCTCCCCCCTTGGCTGCCCCTCCAAGTCCCATCTAGGGCTGGCCGCACCCCTTGGGGGGTAACCCTAGATGGGGGCGCAGCCCCTCCCCCTCCCCTATATATGGTTTAAGCTCAAACACGGGATCACCCTTGGGTGGAGGAGGATCCCCTAAGATTTCAACAGGCAAGTTGTGTTTCAGAATAGGACCATGTTTAAAGAACACTTCATCTATTTCCCTTCTTTCATTCATAAACATATCATTTTCATGGTCTAGCAAATATTGTTCTAAAGGATCACTAGGAGGTACGGCAATAGAAGTAAGACCAATAATTTCATCTTTACTAGGCAATTCCTCTTCACGGTGTTGTCTACGAAATTTAGAAAAGTTGAACTCATGAGACATATCCCCTAAACCAATAGTAACAACATACTTTTCGCAGTCTATCCTAGCATTAACAGTGTTTAAGAAGGGTCTACCAAATATAATGGGACAAAAGCTATCTTGTGGGGAACCAAGAACAAGAAAATCAGCAGGATATTTAGTTTTCCCACACAAGACTTCAACATCTCTAACAATCCAATTGGTGAAATAGTATCTCTATTGGCAAGTTTAATTGTGACATCAATATCTTCTAACTCAGCAGGTGCAATATCATGCATAATTTCTTTGTATAAGTCAATAGGTATTGCACTAGCACTAGCACCCATATCGCATAAGCCATGATAACAATGATCTCCTATTTTAGCAGAAATGGGCATGCCCCATCACTGTGAAATTGTGGTCGAGGCCGGGGCGAAGCCGCATGATGTCGGTGGGGTTCGTGAAGAGCCAGGCCGGCCTCCCCTTGTTGTGCAGTGGAGCGATCCGGCGGCGGATGAAGTCCGCCCCGATCATCTCAAGGGTGAGCCCGGCCTCGGTGAGCCGAAGGATCCTGGTGGTGGCGATCGTGAGCTTCTCATTGTCGGCATCGACGTCGCTCCAATCGCTTCTGCGGACCAGCGGCGCCTGGCGGACTTCGCAGAACGCCGGCGGGTCCTTTTCTTCAATCTAGCACCACCGGCCCCGCCACTCTTCCCACCTCTCCTTCATGGCACCATCCGGGTACGATCCCTTGGATCTTGGGATCCAGGTGACGCAACCAGAGATGGCGCCCCCCGTTTGAATCCGAGGGAAGAAGTAGTGGCGGAAAAGCGCCGTGTTGGGGTGCACCCGGGCGAAACCTTCGCAGAGGTGCGCGAAAAGGGCTATGCACGCCACCGCATTTGGGGTAAAATCCAAGAGGCGGAAGCCAAAGGTATGCATGATGTTGCTGAAGAAATCGGAGAAGGGAGGACAAAGCCCGCTGGAGAAATAGTCGACAAAGAAAGGGTACCGATTTGGGGCAGCCTCGGCGCAGTTGGCGGGGATGACGCGCGTGGCTGGGTGCCCCGTCTTCTCTCCCCCCATCTTCACCTCCCACAGGGACCTGAAGGCTTCCCCGAGCTCGAACACATCAACTGTCGAAGGGAAGTAGGCGGACTGCGTCCGCTGCACCACCAGCGCACTCTCCGGCGGCTCCGTCGCTCCAGCATCCTTGGCCACTCCCTTGCCCTTGGTGTATTTGGGTGCCATGGCGGCTGGGGAAGGGGGGCAAGAAACAGAGGGCGGAGGGGGCGAAGCTTAGGGAAGAAGAAGAAGACGAATGGAGGCTTCCGAGATTGGGATTGCGCGGAGGGTAAAAGGAACAGTGCGCCCGCAGTTATCACTTTTTATGGGGAAGGTGCGGGTCGCGCTGCCCATTTACAGCGATGTGACGCATGCCTGCGGAAACCGCCCCACGCATGCCGCCCAGGTCACGCGCACCCCTCCACGTCGCGCATTCAACGCGGATCATGGGAAGCGCAATGCGCACAAAGTTTTACCACTGTAAAAACCGCCCCGCCTGCCCGCGCACCGTTTTCGTGTCGCGCTTATGTGTGGCCTAGGCCCGGGGGCTCCTGTCGGTGTACAAAAGAGGGGGCGCGCCTTTGTACCCCTTTACCTGTGCACGGACAGTCGGAGCCGCGCCCGCGGCCACACCAAGCAGAACAGGGGAGGTGAACCGAGGTAAAACCGAAGCCCAAGACAGCCAAGGCAACGCCAAGGCCAAGAACACAAAGAAGCAGAAGGACGAAGCAGGCTCCCCCGGCAAGACCCTTGCCGGGGGCACCCTCAGCAGCCCCGACAAGACCCTTGATGGGGTGGCCCACCCACACTAGCGGAGTGAGCCACCCTCGAGCCCACGGGTTCCAACTCAACCAACCACGTTGGAACTAGGGCTCGGGAGGCACCTCCATGGTGGCATGCAGATCTTTGTCAAGACCAAGGAATATTCAAGATCAGATGAGGATTAAAAGACAACGGTCCTCGGCAAGATCCTTGCTGAGGAGAGCCACAAGACCCCCGGCAAGATCCTTGCTTGGGACAACTGCGCGCCACGGCAAGACCCTTGCCGGGCCACCCGACAAGGCTCTCACCGAGGACGCCAGCAGGGCCACTGCCATGCCCGCACCAGCCAAGTCTCCACTGCCGTTCGCATGCAGCTGCTAGCCCAACCAGCTGGGCAGGCACCTGTGTGGCAACATGCAGCTCCCAGGCCAACTCATCAAGCGCCTGCGTGGCGGCATGCAGATCTTCGTGAAGACCCTACCACCGCGCCACCTCAGCTGCCTGCCTGCCTACATGGCGCCGCACGCATCGCTGGCCAGGGCGCGTGTCGAAGCAAGGAGGAGCGGCGACGGACGGGACGGGCCTCGCTCCCGTCCCCGATAAATCTAGGGGACACCTCAGCGGTGCATTAAATGCGTCTTGTCCTGTAATACGAGCGATAAGCTCGTAGCACTGTATGCCTTTCCACCTCCTGTGTGCCACTGTGGCAGCCCCTTTCGACTATAAAAGGAGGCCCATGGTGTACTGGAGAAGGATTCGGCCCTTTGAAACCACGCACCCACCATAGCAAGTTCGAGAGCTCAAGAACTCTCTGAAATACAGCCACCAAAGCAGGACTAGGGTTTTACACATCCTCGCGGCCCGAACCTGGGTAAACGATCCTTGCGCTGATTACTAATCCCGCTCTTCTCGCAACCCTGCGCCCCGGCAAACGTAATAGGGATTCTTGTGATCCCATAGGTGTCGTTCCACACCGACAAAAACCACAACGATTTTTCGTCAATTGTGTTGTTTTAACCTTCAATAAGGACCGACCGTAGTCAAATTTGATTCAACTAAAGTTGGAGAAACAGACACCCGACAGCCACCTTTATGCAAAACAAGTTGCATGTCTGACGGTGGAACCGGTCTCATGAACGTGGTCATGTAAGGTTGGTCCGGGCCGCTTCATCCAACAATACTGCCGAATCAAAATAAGACGTTGGTGGTAAGCAATATGACTATGGTCGCCCACAAGTCTTTATGTTCTACTCATGCATATCATCTACGTATAGACCTGGCTCGGATGCCACTTTTAGGGAACGTAGCATGCAATTCCAAAAAAATTCCTATGATCACGCAAGATCTATCTATGAGATGCATAGCAACGAGAAGGAGAGAGTGTATCCACGTACCCTCGTAGACCAAAAGTGGAAGCATTTGTTAACGCGGTTGATGTTGTCGAACTTCTTCTCGTTCCGACCGATCAAGCACCGATCGTACGGCACCTCCGAATTCTGCACATGTTCAGCTCGATGACATCCCTCGAACTCTTGATCCAGCAAAGTGTCGAGGGAGAGTTCCGTCAGCACGACGGCATGGTGACGGTGATGGTGAAGTGATCCGCGCGGGGCTACGCCTAAGCACTACGTGAATATGACCAGAGGCGTAAACTGTGGAGGGGCGCGCCGCACACGGCTAACAATGTTTGTTGTGTGTTCTAGGCGCCCCCTCCCCATGTATATATAGGTGCGAGGGGGAGGGGAGCAGCCTTGGGGCGCCCCAAGTAGGAGGAATCCTACTTGGGGGCCTCCTCCAATTCGGCCTCCCCCTTTCCTTATCTCCGGAGGGGGGAAGGAAAGAGGGGAGAGGGGAAAGGAAGGGGGAATCCTATTCCCTCTATTTCCTTTCCTCCTCCCCTTTTCCTTTCCCCACTTAGGCCAGCCCATATGGGGGCGCACCAGCCCACTAGGGGCTGGTCTGTCCCGCCCTTGGCCCAATAAGGCCCATATCTTTGCGGGGGGGGGGGGGGGGGGGGGGGGGTGCCCGGAACCCCTTCGAGTGACCCGATACGTACCCGGTACCCCCGGAACACTTCCGGTGTCTGAATACTATCATCGTATATATGAATCTTTACCTCTCGACCATTTCAAGACTCCTAGTCATAACCGTGATCTCATCCGGGACTCCGAACAACATTCGGTCACCAAATCACATAACTCATATAATACAAAATCGTCATCAAACGTTAAGCGTGCGGGCCCTACGGGTTTGAGAACTATGTAGACATGACCGAGACACCTCTCCGGTCAATAACCAATAGCGGAACCTGGATGCTCATATTGGTTCCCACATATTCTACGAAGATCTTTATTGGTCGTACCAACATACATTATTCCCTTTGTCATCGGTATGTTACTTGCCCGAGATTCGATCGTCGGTATCTTTATACCTAGTTCAATCTCATTACCGGCAAGTCTGTTTACTCATTCTGTAATGCATCATCCTGCAACTAACTCATTAGTCACATTGCTTGCAAGGCTTATTATGATGTGCATTACCGAGAGGGCCCAAAGATACCTCTCCGATACTCGGAGTGACAAATCCTAATCTCGATCTATGCCAACCCAACAAACACCTTCGGAGATACCTGTAGAGCATCTTTATAATCACCCAGTTACGTTGTGACGTTTGATAGCACACAAGGCATTCCTCCGGTATCCGGGAGTTGCATAATCTCATAGTCAAAGGAATATGTATATGACATGAAGAAAGCTATAGCAATAAAACTGAACGATCATTATGCTAAGCTAATGGATGGGTCTTGTCCATCACATCATTCTCCTAATGATGTGATCCCGTTCATCAAATGACAACACATGTCTATGGTTAGGAAACTTAACCATCTTTGATTAACGAGCTAGTCTAGTAGAGGCTTACTAGGGACACGGTGTTTTGTCTATGTATACACACATGTATCAAGTTTCCAGTTAATACAATTCTAGCATGAATAGTAAACATTTATCAGGATATAAGGAAATATAAAATAACAACTTTATTATTGCCTCTTCGGCATATTTCCTTCAAGGCAGTCATACTACACAAACTAACAAGAAGTTACTTTCCTATAGCACTGAACTTGCTTCCATAGCACCAAAGTTACTTGTGGAAAAAAGATAGTTGAAACACACTCATATGGTCCTATGTGATCTAGTTTTGAAGAGCCCGTCATGGGGAACCTAGAAGTGAAAACATAACTTAATTTGAATGCCTTGTTCAAAAGTTATAGCTTTTAACAATTTAAAAACGCAAATTAAATGCATGCAGATTTATGCTTTTCCAACACGTGAAGTCACTGGACGTTCTTTGCATGTGGTTTTTGAAGGAAATATGCCCTAGAGGCAATAATAAAGTTGTTATTTATATTTCCTTATATCATGATAAATGTTTATTATTCATGCTAGAATTGTATTAACAGAAACTTAGTACATGTGTGAATACATAGACAAAACAGAGTGTCCCTAGTACGCCTCTACTTAACTAGCTCGTTAATCAAAGATGGTTAAGTTTCCTGACCATAGACATGTGTTGTCATTTGATGAACGGGACACATCATTAGAGAATGATGTGATGAACAAGACCCATCCATTAGCTTAGCATTATGATCGTTTAGATTTATTGCTATTGCTTTCTTCATGACTTGTACATATTCCTCTGACTATGAGATTATGCAACTCCCGAATACCGGAGGAACACCTTGTGTGCTATCAATCGTCACAACGTAACTGGGTGATTATAAAGATGCTCTACAGGTGTCTCTGAAAGTGTTTGTTGGGTTGGCATAGATCAAGATTAGGATTTGTCACTCCGTGTATCGGAGAGGTATCTCTGGGCCCTCTCAATAATGCACATCACTATAAGCCTTGCAAGCAATGTGAATAATGAGTTAGTTGCGGGATAATGCATTACGGAACGAGTAAAGAGACTTGCCGGTAACGAGATTGAACTAAGTATGATGATACCGACGATCGAATCTCGGGCAAGTAACATGCCGATGACAAAGGGAATGATGCATGTTGTTATGCGGTTTGACCGATAAAGATCTTCATAGAATATGTGGAACCAATATGAGGATCCAGGTTCCGCTATTGGTTATTGACCGGAGATGTGTCTCGGTCATGTCTGCATAGTTCTCGGACCCGTAGGGTCCGCATGCTTAACGTTCGATGACTATTTGTATTATGAGTTATGTGTTTTGGTGACCGAAGTTTGTTCGGAGTCCCGGATGAGATCACGGACATGACGAGGAGTCTTGAAATGGTCGAGAGGTATAGATTCATATATTGGAAGGTAGTATTCGGATATCAGAATGGTTCCGAGTGATTCGGGTATTTTACCGGAGTACCGAGGGGTTACCGGAACCCCCCAGGGGAAGTGTTGGGCCAACATGGGCCTAAGGGAGAGAGAGGGAAGCCCGCAGGGGGGTGGCATGCGCCCCCTCCTAGGGAGTCCGTATAGGACAAGGAGGAGGGGTGCGGCCCCCTTTCCCTTTCCCTCTAGCTCTCCTTCCTTTTCCCTCCGGTGGAAGAAAGGAAAAAAGGGGGGCCGAATCCTACTCCTATTAGGACTCCCCCCCCCCCCCACATGGCGCGCGCCCCCTGGCCAGCCTCCTCCTTATCCCCTCCTTTACATACAGGAGCGGGGGGCACCTGATACGTCTCCAACGTATCTATAATTTTTTGATTGTTCCATGCTATTATATTATCTGTTTTGAATGTTTATGGGCTTTATTAAACACTTTTATATTATTTTTGGGACTAACCTATTAACCCAGAGCCCAGTGCCAGTTCCTGTTTTTTCGCTTGTTTCAGTGTTTCGAAGAAAAGGAATATCAAACGGAGTCCAAACGGAATGAAACCTTTGGGAGAAGTTATTTTTGGAAAGAAAGCAATCCAGGAGAATTGGAGTGCACGTCAGGGGATCAACGAGGAGAGCACGAGGCAGGGGGCGCGCCCACCCCCCAGGCGCGCCCTCCACCCTCGTGGGCCCCTCATGGCTCCCCTGACCGACTTCTTTCGCCTATATATATCCATATACCCTAAAACCATCGGGGAACAAAATAGATCGGGAGTTCCGCCGCCGCAAGCCTCTGTAGCCACCAAAAACCAATTGGGACCCTGTTCCGGCACCCTGCTGGAGGGGGGATCCCTCACCGGTGGCCATCTTCATCATCCCGACGCTCTCTGTAAGGGCATATTTATCCCTAAGGTGTTTTGGTGATTGATGACAATGCTTTTGCGGACTAATCGTGTGCGTTGAGTGTTTTTCAGAGATTCATTCTTTTGGGCTCGAGACGATATCCTCCCCTCGGAACTTAAAGCGAAGACGGTGTAGTCCTTTCGGATTAGTTGGGTGGACTAGTTTCATAGGGATCACCGTACTATCAAGAGGGGGTCCGCTTTGGAAAGGCTAGGGCGGAATCATCACGTACACTTCCTTTGCCCCTCCCTCCGAGCCTTTCCGTTTCGTTGATGGGCTTGGATTCTCCTTTCTTTGTGCCCTCTCTGGTCCCAGCGGTAGTACCGCGGGCCAGAGCGGTAGTACCGCTTGGGTGGTACAAGCGGTAGTACCGCTCCGGAGCGGTAGTACCGCCCAGAGCAGTAGTACCGCTAGTAGCTCCGTGTGTGTGCTATCTCTGATCCCAGCGGTAGTACCGCGGGACGGAGCGGTAGTACCGCTTGGGTGCCACAAGCGGTAGTACCGCTCTGGGCGCGGTAGTACCGCTCCAGAGCATGAGTACCGCTGGTGGCCCCAAGCCGTAGTACCGCTCTGGTCTCGTGCTAGTACCGCCTCGATTCGAGGGCTCTTTTTTCGTGTCGGGTTTTACGGTACTGGCCGCGGCTGTGGGGGGCCGTAGTACCGCTCCTGTGCGGTAGTACCGCCCTCCCTCCGCGGTAGTACCGCTGTGGACCAAGCGGTAGTACCGCGCTTTTGGGCGGTAGTACCGCTTAGTGTTGCAAGCGGTAGTACCGCTGGCACAGCGGTACTACCGCTCTCTTCGGGGCAAAGGGGGGGTAACGGTTGGTTTGTTCCCCCCACTATATAAAGGGGTCTTCTTCCCCAAAGTTGACTTACCTCTCCCCCCAAAAGCTCCATTGTTGCTCCAAGCTCCATTTTCGCCCGATCTCTCTCCCTAGCCAATCAAACTTGTTGATTTGCTCGGGATTGGTTGAGAAGGCCACGATCTACACTTCCACCAAGAGAAATTTGATTCCCCCACTTATCCCTAGCGGATCTTGTTACTCTTGGGTGTTTGAGCACCCTAGACGGTTGAGGTCACCGCGAAGCCATAGTCCATTGTGGTGAAGCTTTGTGGTGTCGTTGGGAGCCTCCAATTAAGTTGTGGAGATTGCCCCAACCTTGTTTGTAAAGGTTCGGTCGCCGCCTTCAAGGGCACCAATAGTGGAATCACGGCATCTCGCATTGTGTGAGGGCGTGAGGAGAATACGGTGGCCCTAGTGGCTTCTTGGGGAGCATTGTGCCTCCACACCGCTCCAACGGAGACGTACTTCCCTTCAAAAGGAAGGAACTTCGGTAACACATCCTCGTCTCC
Source organism: Aegilops tauschii subsp. strangulata (assembly GCF_002575655.3). NCBI lineage: Eukaryota > Viridiplantae > Streptophyta > Magnoliopsida > Poales > Poaceae > Aegilops > Aegilops tauschii. The sequence continues at coordinate 243,561,065 of NC_053041.3, forward strand.
ACCGGCTCCACTCTTGGTTATCTTGTTCCTTTACTTTCGCTAGTTTACTTGTGTTGTTTCTCTTACTTACTTGCGTGCCTGTTGTCATTGCATCATATAGGTTGCTCACTTAGTTGCATATCTAGACAACCTATTTTGATGCAAAGTTTAATTTGGTAAAGAAAAGCTAAAAATTGTTAGTTGCCTATTCCCCCCCCCTCTAGTCAACTATATCGATCCTTTCAATTGGTATCAGAGCCTCGTCTCTTTATTAAGGACTTTACCGTCCAAAGAGTATGGTTGACGTCGTAGACGGTGCGGAGGAGCACTCCGGTGAAAATCCTGTCTCGTCTACGGGAGATGGGGGAACCACGGTCTCTCGTGAGGAATTCAATGTGGCGTTGGATACATTGAAAACCTCCATGACGACCAAGGTCGAAAGCATGTTGAATAAATTCTTAGAAGGGCTTAAACTTACAACCGCACCGTTGAAAGTGGGTGATCCCGCTAACAAGGTGACGGATGCTACCTCCGACAAGGGGGAAGCTTCGAGCGAGAAGGCTCCTTGTTCTAGTGATAAAAATGGCACCGGCATCTTTGCCCATGTGGAACCTCCACCCGTCTATGGTGGACCGCTTCCTTCCACTCATTTGAATCATGCCGGCCCGGCCCCTAAGATTGAGAAGAATGTAGATTTTGATTCTTGGGTCTATCGTTTTAAGCGTCAATTAAATCATGTGAACACTAACCTTTGGAGAATCATTGAAGAAGGCTTTTATCCGCATGACCGAAGCAACTTCACTCCTAGAGAAGTGGTGGATCATCAATTCAATGAGAATGCTCTCTTCATCATCCAAGAAGCAATCCCGCCCGAAGATCTTCCTCATCTCCGGCCTTACACCGTGGCCAAAGATGCTTGGCTCCAAGTTGTTTCCCTCTATCGGGGAAGCGCAAGCATTCAACGCTCCAACTATGAAGTGGTGCAAGATGAAGCCGACGAGTTTGCAATGAAAGAAGATGAAGAACCTCGTGAGCTTTTTCGGAGAGTGACCAAACTTGCGGTCTCTCTCCGAGATCATGGAAGTAAGGACACGGATGACAATTGGATCAAGCGCAAATTCCTCAAGGCAATGATGCCCTACCACAAAGCCATGTCCTCTGTAATTCGTCAAAGGCCGGACTTCCACACTTTGTCATCAAGTGAAGTGTTGGATGAGTTTGTTGCTATGAGCATCTTGGACAAGACCGCCGACAATGCGGTCCTTCGCTCTCAAAGAGTAAAGAAGCCCAACCTTGCTCTAAAGGCCAAGGCTAGTATGGAGGAAGAGGATGAAGAGGAAGAAGAGGAGGGCAACCTCGAAGATACGAAGTATGCCTATCATGAACACATGGCTCTTGCGTCAAGGCAATTTTGGAGCAAGAAGAACACGAGGCCAAACTTCAACAAAAGCAACTCAAGTGGCGCAAAGGGCAAGCAACGGATGAGGACTTGCTTCAATTGTGGCAATGTGAGCCACTTTGTTGCGGAATGCCCTTACGAGAAGAGGGAAGACAATGGTGGCAAGCTCATCAGAAAAGACAAGGCCAAGTCGTTCCCCAACAAGAGCAACTTCACCAAGAAGACTCCCTTCAAGGCGTTGGTGGTTCAAGAAGAGTACAATGAGGATGATGACGATGATGAAGATAGTGAGTCGGTTGCCATGGCCTCCGTTGCCGTTGCCAAGACTCCACGGGTGTCTCTCTTCGACTCACCCAATGAGAACATCACCGCCAAGTGCCTCATGGCTAAAGCCACCAATAAGGTAACCTCCAACATCAAAACTACCATCATTAATCATCCTTCTTCGACGGATAGTATTGATGAACATGAGGGAACAAATGTGGAGGAAAATGAGTTTGAGATCTTTATGAGTAAACTCAAGGGAAAATCCAAGAAGCACTTCGTTGCTCTCTTGGAACAACTTGGTGAAGCCAATGACATGATCGAGGCTCACGAAGATACCATCTCTAAGATGGAGGGGCATAGTCGTGACTATGCCGATGAGATTTCGGATCTTTCCAATGCTCTTGACGAAGAGCGTGGTCTTCGTTTGGCTCTTGAGGAGTCATACAACGATGATCATGCTAAGTTAAAGAAGGATCTTGATCATGCTCTTGTTGTGTCTCGTGTCCTAAACTCCGAGAAGGCTATACTTGGGGTTGATCTTGCTAGACTCAAAGAGGAGTTTGGCATCCTCGACAAGGCTCACAAAGTCTTGAAGGGCGTTCATGCTAGCCTCAAGGAGTCTCATGATCAACTCCAAGTGAAGCTAACAAAGGAGAAAGCCACCTTTCCTCATATGGTGTTAATTGATAATGCAAATGCTACTAACCCGTGTTGTGAGCATGTGCATCTTGTTGAGGAGAATGCTAAGCTAAAGGAGCAACTTGAGAAAGGCCTCATGTCATGCATACAAGGTGAGAAGAACCTCAACGACCTCTTGAGCAATCAAAAGGAAGTTGTGGCCAAGGAGGGGATTGGGTTCGCACCCAATCCCAAGAACAAGAAGAAGAATGACAAGACCAAGCGACCTCCTCCTCTCAAGCAAACTTTTGTGAAGGAGGGAGAGGGTACTTCCAAGGAGAAGAAGAACAATGCGAAGGGTGGAGGTGTCAAGAAGAGCAATGCCACTCCTTCCAACAAAGCCGGCGACTTTAATCCTTCTTATGTGTTATGCCGTGCTAGTGATGGGCATGTTTATGCCAAATTCGTTGGTTCTCCTCATGAGTACATTGAATGGTCTATTTGGGTTCCTAAGACCCTCGTTGCTAACATCAAAGGACCCATTACAAAATGGGTACCTAAAACCAAGCATTGATCTCTTGTAGGTGTTTGCTTCTGGTGGGGGATCATGGTTGCTCGATAGTGGAGCTACAAATCATATGACCGGAAGCAAGGACTTGGTGGTGGACGTGCACAAGAATCCATCTATGCCCACCAATGTCGAGTGGGGTGATGCCTCGTCTTCTAAGGTACTGGGACTCGGCAAAGTTGCCATTTCTCATGATCTCACGATCGAGAAGGTCATGCTAGTTGAGTCCCTTGCATACAATTTACTTTCCGTTTGTCAACTTGCTATCATGGGCTTTGCCACCTTCTTTGATATTGATACCGTGGCCCTCTTGTGGAGCAAGACTCTTAAAGTAGCCTTTGTTGGGCATGTCGAGAACGGTCTCTATGTGATTAACTTTTCGGAGCAACCCACTAAGACCGCGACATGCCTAATGGCTAAAGTTGACGTGGGGTGGCTGTGGCATCGCCGTTTAGCCCATGTCAATATGAGATCTTTGCAAAGTCTTCTCAAGGGGGACCATGTCCGTGGACTAACGAACGTTAGTTTTGCCAAAGATCGTGCTTGCAGTGCTTGTATCGAAGGAAAGCTTCATGAGAAGGTTCACCCTCCCACGACTCTTATTTACTCGAAGAGGCCGTTGGAGCTCCTTCATTTGGATCTCTTTGGGCCTCCATCCTTTGATAGTCTTGGGGGTAGAAAGTACTGCTTGGTAATTGTGGATGACTACTCTAGATACACGTGGGTGTATTTCTTCAAGAGGAAGAGTGAGACCCAACAAACAGTCATTGACTTTGCAAATGAAGCCCAACGTCAACACAATACAAAGATCTTGACAATAAGAAGTGACAACGGCACCGAGTTCAAGAACTACACCTTGGATGAGTTTCTCAGTGATGAGGGGATCAAGCATCAATATTCCGCACCTTACACCCCTCAACAAAATGGTGTTGCGGAGAGGAAGAATCGGACGTTGATGGATGCGGCAAGGACCATGATGGCGGAGTTCAAGTCTCCATACAACTTTTGGGCCGAAGCCATCAACACCGCGTGTCATGCTTCAAATCGGCTCTATCTTCGCAAAGGCTTGAACAAGACTCCATATGAGATCCTCACCGGGAACAAGCCCAACCTCAAGTACTTTAGGGTGTTCGGGTGTAAGTGTTTCATTCTCAAGAAAGGTGTTCGTTTGTCTAAATTTGAGACTAGAGCTCATGAGGGCATATTTGTTGGTTATGCTACAAACTCCCATGCTTACCGTGTTCTCAATAAGTCCACGGGACTTATTGAGGAGACGTGTAACGTGGAGTTTGATGAAAATAACGGCTCCCAAGTGGAGCAAAGTGGTACTTGTGATGTAGGTGATGAAATTCCTCCCCAAGCCATAAGAAGAATGGGTATTGGTTATATCCTACCCGTTGAGGAACCCCTTGTGGCCGAAGGAGAAGGACAATGCTCCAATCAAGTGGAGCCATCACCAACCCAAGACCCACACGCTTCCGAAGAACAAAGTGAAGGCCCTCAACCTCATGAACAAGATCAAGGGCAAGATCAACCTCAAGATGGTGGTGATCCACCAAATGATGCCCAAGGTCAAGTTCTTCCCTTCGAGCTAGTTCAAGATCAAGAACAAGCTCAAGACGATGCTCGAGATGATCAAGTTACCCCTCCTCACTTCACTTCCGAGGAGGAATTGGAGCGTCGTGCCGCTAAGATCGCTTCCAAGCTCACCACCAAAGGTCATCTCATGGAGAATGTGGTTGGAAGCCTAAGAAAGGGGGTAAGCACTCGTAGACAATTAGCAAACTATTGTGAACATCATGCGTTTGTTTCTTGTGTCGAACCCCAAAAGGTTTATGAAGCGCTTGAGGACCCGGATTGGCTCAACGCCATGCATGAAGAACTCAACAACTTCGAACATAACCAAGTGTGGAAGTTAGTGCCAAGGCCAACCGGGAATCATAATGTCATTGGAACCAAGTGGATATTCAAGAACAAGCAAGACGCTCATGGAATCATTGTTCGCAACAAGGCTCGTCTAGTGGCACAAGGCTACTCCCAAGTCGAGGGTATCGTCTACGGTGAAACCTTTGCCCCCGTTGCTCGTCTTGAATCTATTCGTTTGTTGATTGCTTATGCTTCTCATCATAATTTCACTTTGCAACAAATGGATGTGAAGAGTGCCTTTCTTAATGGTCCCATAAATGAGTTGGTATATGTCAAACAACCCCCCGGGTTCGAAGATCCCTATTTCCCCGATCATGTGTATCAACTCCACAAGGTGCTCTATGGCCTTAAACAAGCCCCACGTGCGTGGTATGAGCATCTTACGGAGTTGTTACAAGATCGTGGATTCGAAATCGGGAAAATCGACCCCACTCTTTTTACTAAGAAGGTCAAAGGGGAGTTGTTTGTGTGCCAACTATATGTTGATGATATTATTTTTGGTTCCCCTAACAAAGCATTCAATGAAGAATTTGCCGCTCTCATGACCTCAAAGTTCAATATGTCTATGATGGGAGAGTTGAAGTTCTTTCTCGGATTCGAAATCAAACAAAGAAGAGAAGGAACCTTCATCAACCAAGCCAAATACACTCAAGACATGCTAAAGAGATTCAAGCTAAGTGATGTCAAGCCGGCTTCCACTCCAATGCCCACCAAGTGCCAACTTGACATTGATCCCAATGGTAAAGCGGTGGATCAAAAGGTATATCGCTCTATGATTGGATCCTTGCTTTACCTTTGTGCATCTAGACCGGATATCATGTTGAGTGTGGGAATATGTGCACGGTTTCAAGCCGCACCTAAGGAAAGCCACTTTGTGGCGGTCAAGCGAATCTTTCGATATTTGGCTCATACCCCAAACTTTGGCCTATGGTACCCAAGAGGAGCAAACTTCAAGCTTGTAGGTTTTTCGGACTCCGATTGGGCGGGAGACAAAGTGGATAGGAAGTCCACTTCCGGAGGGTGCCAATTTCTTGGTTGCTCCTTGGTAAGTTGGTCTTCCAAAAAGCAAAGTTGTGTGTCTCTCTCGTCCACTGAAGCGGAGTATGTGGCGGCCGGAAGTTGTTGTGCACAACTCTTATGGATGAGGCAAACTTTAAAGGATTACGGTGTCATTTGTGACAAAGTGCCTCTTTGGTGTGACAATGAAAGTGCTATCAAGATTTCTCTCAACCCGGTGCAACACTTCAAGACAAAGCATATTGAGATTCGGTATCACTTCATCCGGGATCATATTAGGCGAGGGGAGATCGAGCTCAACTATGTCAACACTCATGATAATCTTGCAGATATCTTCACGAAGCCATTGGATGAAGCAAGATTTCGCGAGTTAAGGCATGAGCTAAATATCATTGATTCGAGCAATGTGGTTTGAACCTTTGCACACCCCTCACATTCATTGTGCTTTCTTGTCTAGGTGTAGGCATGGACGTAGGGGGAGTGTTGTTCTCTCAATGAACTTTCCCTCCCCCCACAATGCATAAACTAATCTCACTCTTCCACATTAGCCATTTTTGATGGTACTAGTGCTTCATAGACGAGCTTTGGTCATGGGCCCAAGGATAATTCTTCGCGGTGTCATACCAAGTGACTCAAACATAGGTGGCCTCGGCCACCGCCCTCTCGTATAGAGGTGTGTGATTCTTGTTCTCTTGCTAGTGCTCTTGTTGGTCTTCTTGCCATTGTTTCCCGTCTTTCGTTTTGCACCATGTGTGTAGAGTCTAGTTTGTGTTGCGCTGGGCGGTACTACCATTGTGAAGGAGCGGTACTACCGCTGGAGCGGTACTACCGCTCAACAGGGCGGTACTACCGCCTATTCGGCTAAGCGGTACTACCGCCCCTCACCACGGTACTACCGCTGAGGGGCGGGGCCAGGGGGTTAAGTCGTGGGCAGGGGTGGTTTCCTCCACCCCATACCCATTTGCTTCATCCCCTGGTTCCTCTTCCTCTCTCCAGCGCCATCTCGCCACGGGAAGGCTCCGGCGGCCCTCCGTCTCCGGACCATTCCTCTCCATTTCCTTCGGTGGAGTCGATCCCCACCTTGTTCTCTTGCCATGGATGCCGGTATTGCCCCCGTTCCTCTTCTCTTTGTGTCTAGTTTTCAGATCTTGCGTTTTAGGGGCAATAGTAGTTGCATCTCTAGATTTTTGGCCAAATCTAGGCTTGAGTAGGTTGGAGAAGGCAACTAGACTCTTTGGATTGATGTTTGGTAGGTTTATTTTTGAATTTGGCATCCCCGGTAGTGCCGGATCTGACCACGGCAGTAGGGATCCGCCGTGCCCCGTCTCGAGCGGTACTACCGCCCATATGGCGCGGTACTACCGCTGGAGCGGTACTACCGCTCCAAGGAGCGGTACTACCGCTTATGAGGATAAGCGGTACTACCGCTGAGCAGGCACGGTACTACCGCTGGATGCCCAGTTCCATTGTTTCCTACCACATGTTAATCCATCTTTGTTGTGTTTATTTGGTTTTGATCGTTTCTACTGGTTGTTTCTTGTGTCCGTGTGTTTGGTTCCAGGTGATGAACATCCTGAGCAGCAAGTCCGTCGTGTCAACCCTGGGCGTTCAACGTCGAAGCGGTACCACTCATCTGAGCCTGCAGGTGGTTCTTCCAGTGCTCCACAGCCGGCAAGGGGTGCTTCCTCAAGTGCTAATCCTCCTCGCACGAAGAAGATTGCCAGCCGACCAAAGCCAAGTGGCAGGAAAGTGACTGAGATGTCTAGCAGGGAATTCTGGGACAAGCGAAGGCGCAACCCCTATGAGGAAGAACAAGAACCCAATCTTGTCAACCGCCCGTTCTGGAACCGGTTTCAATATTCCACATACTTTGATGTGATCAAAGCCAAGAAGAATCTCTATGTCAATGTTCATTCCATCAACACGGATGCCATGGAGAAGGACCCTGAGTACTTTGGTGATGCTCTACAGATGTGCTCTCAGTTGAACATTCTCAGGATCATGCAGTTCAACAAAGACTTTGATGCAGATTTGCTGGCATAGTTCTTTGCCACTGTTCACCTAGGGACTGACGCAGACAGGACTCTGACTTGGATGACAAATGGAAAGGTGCTAGCTGTCAAGTGGCAGGCCTTCATGGGGCTGCTTGAGGTGGAAGATCAAGGGCTTGAGACTCCAGTTGGTTTTCGTCCTCACCAGAATACCACCTCCACTCACAAGCAAGCCCTCTGGCCCTACTGTACTCGGAAGGTCCACCCTGAGACCAGGAAGGAAACCTATGAGTTGTCTACATATTTGGACATCCTTCACCGCATCTTCCGCGAGACTCTCTTCCCTCGCATTGGGAATCTGGACATGGTGCACTCTTACCTTGTGGACATGCTTCTCTTCTGCCAGCGTGAGAAGGACGTAAACACCGGCGAGTCTCTGGACATCTCTCATGTCATGTGGTCTGAGCTTTTGGCGGTTGTCTCTGAGCGCAAGTGCCCAATTTATGGTCCGTTCATCATGTTGCTTATTGAGAGGGCCTGGAGACGTACCTATCCTGATGAGTAGCTGGAGACTGGAGAGTTGGTCTCTCATGAGATCAAGCGTCTGAGGAAGAAGGATAACTGGGGTAGATCTGGAGCTCCATCTTCTGCTGCTGCCATGGAGACCGAGGACGAGGCTGGTACCGGGGATGATGATGAGGAGTATGTGCCACCTGGGACAGAGCCTTCTGTAGCAGAGCCCTCTTGGGCAAAGAAGCTGAAACACAAGATGAAGAAGCTGTTCTGCATGGAGTCTCATGGTCAGTACATGACTCATGTGGCTGAGAAGAAGGCAAGAGGACGACACAAGGAACTGATGCGTCAGATGGGTGCGACAGTCACTAGCGGCTCAGAGGGTCAGATTACTGAGGAGGAGGAGTGGATCCAGCAGCACTGTCCGTGGACCGACTCCGATGCCGAGCAGTTTCCGGGCGCGGACGGCAGTGCAGATGATCACGCAGAGTCCTGATGCTCTCACCTGGAGCCGTAGGTTAGCTCTTTGCCCCTTTTGGTGTCTCGATGCCAAAGGGGGAGAGAGTTTAGGGATTTGCGTCTGCGAGTGTGTCTTTGCCTTTGTGCTTTCGTTATGTGATACCTTGTGTTTTGCTTGGAACTTCCGTTTGCTTGGTTTTGTGTTCCGTAAGACTTTAGTTCGCGTCATATGGTGTGAGACATATGCTACCCTATCATTATTATATCTTTATCTTTGTCTCTAGTCATTTGATATCTCTTGAGTTATATGCTTAATTATGTTATATTTCCTGCTATCTTGTTTCTCGCTTAGGTTGTTGGTCTCTAAAATACAGGGGGAGTGTTGATCCTAGTATGTGTGTCGTGCAACTCAAAGCACCTATCTTGATGGCACACATCTAGGGGGAGCCCGTCTATATTTTAGAGACTTGGGGTTTGCTTATGCCATTTGATATGTGTGTCGTGCAGCTCAAAGCACCTATCTTGATGGCACACATCTAGGGGGAGCCCGTCTATATTTTAGAGACTTGGGGTTTGCTTATGCCATTTGATTTTTCCCAGTTGTGCAAATCCCGTATTGTCATCAATCCACCAAAAAGGGGGAGATTGTAAGGGCATATTTATCCCTAAGGTGTTTTGGTGATTGATGACAATGCTTTTGCGGACTAATCGTGTGCGTTGAGTGTTTTTCAGAGATTCATTCTTTTGGGCTCGAGACGATATCCTCCCCTCGGAACTTAAAGCGAAGACGGTGTAGTCCTTTCGGATTAGTTGGGTGGACTAGTTTCATAGGGATCACCGTACTATCAAGAGGGGGTCCGCTTTGGAAAGGCTAGGGCGGAATCATCACGTACACTTCCTTTGCCCCTCCCTCCGAGCCTTTCCGTTTCGTTGATGGGCTTGGATTCTCCTTTCTTTGTGCCCTCTCTGGTCCCAGCGGTAGTACCGCGGGCCAGAGCGGTAGTACCGCTTGGGTGGTACAAGCGGTAGTACCGCTCCGGAGCGGTAGTACCGCCCAGAGCAGTAGTACCGCTAGTAGCTCCGTGTGTGTGCTATCTCTGATCCCAGCGGTAGTACCGCGGGACGGAGCGGTAGTACCGCTTGGGTGCCACAAGCGGTAGTACCGCTCTGGGCGCGGTAGTACCGCTCCAGAGCATGAGTACCGCTGGTGGCCCCAAGCCGTAGTACCGCTCTGGTCTCGTGCTAGTACCGCCTCGATTCGAGGGCTCTTTTTTCGTGTCGGGTTTTAGGTACTGGCCGCGGCTGTGGGGGGCCGTAGTACCGCTCCTGTGCGGTAGTACCGCCCTCCCTCCGCGGTAGTACCGCTGTGGACCAAGCGGTAGTACCGCGCTTTTGGGCGGTAGTACCGCTTAGTGTTGCAAGCGGTAGTACCGCTGGCATAGCGGTACTACCGCTCTCTTCGGGGCAGAGGGGGGGTAACGGTTGGTTTGTTCCCCCCACTATATAAAGGGGTCTTCTTCCCCAAAGTTGATTTACCTCTCCCCCCAAAAGCTCCATTGTTGCTCCAAGCTCCATTTTCGCCCGATCTCTCTCCCTAGCCAATCAAACTTGTTGATTTGCTCGGGATTGGTTGAGAAGGCCACGATCTACACTTCCACCAAGAGAAATTTGATTCCCCCACTTATCCCTAGCGGATCTTGTTACTCTTGGGTGTTTGAGCACCCTAGACGGTTGAGGTCACCGCGAAGCCATAGTCCATTGTGGTGAAGCTTTGTGGTGTCGTTGGGAGCCTCCAATTAAGTTGTGGAGATTGCCCCAACCTTGTTTGTAAAGGTTCGGTCGCCGCCTTCAAGGGCACCAATAGTGGAATCACGGCATCTCGCATTGTGTGAGGGCGTGAGGAGAATACGGTGGCCCTAGTGGCTTCTTGGGGAGCATTGTGCCTCCACACCGCTCCAACGGAGACGTACTTCCCTTCAAAAGGAAGGAACTTCGGTAACACATCCTCGTCTCCACCGGCTCCACTCTTGGTTATCTTGTTCCTTTACTTTCGCTAGTTTACTTGTGTTGTTTCTCTTACTTACTTGCGTGCCTGTTGTCATTGCATCATATAGGTTGCTCACTTAGTTGCATATCTAGACAACCTATTTTGATGCAAAGTTTAATTTGGTAAAGAAAAGCTAAAAATTGTTAGTTGCCTATTCCCCCCCCCCCCTCTAGTCAACTATATCGATCCTTTCACTCTCCATGATGAGGAGGGAGTAGTTCACCCTCGGGGCTGAGGGTATGTACCAGTAGCTATGTGTTTGATCTCTCTCTCTCTCTCGTGTTCTTGAGGTGATACGATCTTGATGTATCGTGAGCTTTGCTATTATAGTTGGATCCTATGATGTTTCTCCCCCTCTGCTCTCTTGTAATGGATTGAGTTTTCCCTTTGAAGTTATCTTATCGGATTGAGTCTTTAAGGATTTGAGAACACTTGATGTATGTCTTGCATGTGCTTATCTGTGGTGACAATGGGATATCACGTGATCCACTTGATGTATGTTTTGGTGATCAACTTGTGAGTTTCGTGAACTTATGCATAGGGGTTGGCACACGTTTTCGTCTTGACTCTCCAGTAGAAACTTTGGGGCACTCTTTGAAGTTCTTTGTGTTGGTTGAATAGATGAATCTGAGATTGTGTGATGCATATCGTATAATCATACCCACGGATACTTGAGGTGACATTGGAGTATCTAGGTGACATTAGGGTTTTGGTTGATTTGTGTCTTAAGGTGTTATTCTAGTACGAACTCTATGATAGATTGAACGGAAAGAATAGCTTCGTGTTATTTTACTACGGACTCTTGAATAGGTCGATCCGAAAGAATAACTTTGAGGTGGTTTCGTACCCTACCATAATCTCTTCGTTTGTTCTCCGCTATTAGTGACTTTGGAGTGACTCTTTGTTGCATGTTGAGGGATAGTTATATGATCCAATTATGTTATTATTGTTGAGAGAACTTGTACTAGTGAAAGTATGAACCCTAGGCCTTGTTTCCTAGCATTGCAATACCGTTTACGCTCGCTTTTACCACTTGCTACCTTGCTGTTTTTATATTTTCAGATTACAGAAACCTATATCTACCATCCATATTTCACTTGTATCACCAGCTCTTCGCCGAACTAGTGCACCTGTACAAGTTGCCACTGTATTGGGTGTGTTGGGGACACAAGAGACTCTTTGTTATTTGGTTGCAGGGTTGCTTGAGAGAGACCATCTTCATCCTATGCCTCCCACGGATTGATAAACCTTAGGTCATCCACTTGAGGGAAATTTGCTACTGTCCTACAAACCTCTGCACTTGGCTTTGCACACAGGTGGCTGGCGGGTGTCTGTTTCTCCAACTTTAGTTGAATCGAGTTTGACTACGGCCGGTCCTTGTTGAAGGTTAAAACAGCACACTTGACGAAAAATCATTGTGGTTTTGATGTGTAGGTAAGAACGGTTCTTGCTAGAAGCCCATAGTAGCCACATAAAACTTGCAACAACAAAGTAGAGGACATCTAACTTGTTTTTGCAGGGCATGTTGTGATGTGATATGGTCAAGGCATGATGTGATATACGTTATTGTATGAGATGATCATGTTTTCTAAAAGTTATCGGCAACTGGCGGGAGCCTTATGGTTGTCACTTTATTGTATGAAATGCAATCGCCATGTAATTGCTTTACTTTATCACTATGCGGTAGCGATAGTTGTAGAAGCAATAGTTGGCGAGACGGCAAAGATTCTACGATGGAGATCAAGGTGTCAAGCCGGTGACGATGGAGATCATGGCGGTGCTTTGGAGATGGAGATCAAAGGCACAAGATGATGATGGCCATATCATGTCACATATTTTGATTGCATGTGATGTTTATCTTTTATGCATCTTATTTTGCTTAGTACGGTAGTAGAATTATAAGATGACCCCTCACTAAATTTCAAGGTATAAGTGTTCTCCCTGAGTATGCACTGTTGCTACAGTTCGTCGTGCCAAGACACCACGTGCTGATCGGGTGTGATAAGCTCTACGTTCACATACAACGGATGCAAGCTAGTTTTGCACGTGTAGAATACTTGGGTTAAACTTGCTGAGCGTAGAATATGCAGATATGGCCTCGGAACACTGAGACCAAAAGGTCGAACGTGAATCATATAGTAGATATGATCAACATAGAGATGTTCACCATTGAAAACTACTCCATCTTACGTGATGATCGGACATGGTTTAGTTGATAAGGATCACGTGATCATTTAGATGACTAGAGGGATGTCTATCTAAGTGGGAGTTCTTAAGTAATATGATTAATAGAACTTTAATTTATCATGAACTTAGTACCTGATAGTTTTTGCATATCTATGTTGTTGTAGATCAATGGCCCGTGCTACCGTTCCCTTGAATTTTAATGCACTGGTATGCGTCGGTCCTAAACAAACGGTTTTTAACCCCTTTCCGTGACGGCATTTGGAACCATCGCCAAGTGAGTGTGGGCGATAGGGGGGTCTTTCCCACACGACCCAGAAACCGTCGAGGATAGGGCCCCTACAGTACTCCTACTCGTTTCTGCTCGCATTGCCTTCGCAGTCGGTATTCTGTGGTGCTACGTTTACGATGTGCGGCCCATCACAAGCGGTTCACTATTATAGAACATGTATGATGTGCGGCCCATCACAAACAGTTCACCGTTAAGAAGATTAGCTAATCGTCGTACGAGTGTCGGACAGGATTACGAAACGTCGGACCGTCGTAACATCGTCGTACACGACAATTATCGCACACGCTATTCTATGGTGCAACGTTTACGATGCATACTTCATCAGAAACAGTTCATGGTTACGAATCGTGTACCATAAGGCAACTAACACAAACATTTAGTTTGCCCGCACCGTTTGTGATATTGTCTGACATCGCACACGCTTTGAAAAGGGCAACTGTGTGCATGCTTGCACACGTTTCCTCTCTGTGAACCGTCTCGGATTATGGTGCATATCGCAAACGTTTGTGTTTTACCTACCGTGTGTGCCGTAACAACCTGGAGAGCATAATTTCACCGTAATTTAATTGTTGCTTTTCCAAATTGTACCGGATTTGGATTTGAATTTTAATTTGAATTTGAATGTATGCTACAGCTTTATTCATATCCATCAGGTTCAAACAACCAATGCATTATTCGATTCATAGGTATATATGTTCAAGAATTACATAAACCAAATAAAGAATGATGAACCACAGTTGTATACTTGTACTATTAAAGACGGTAAAGAAAGAGGCGAAATATATTCTGGTTGTTGAACAAGGTGAAGCGGAATGCCCATATTGTGCCCTCCTCCATGTAGAAGGCATGCACGACTCTAGTCCAACCCCTTGTGATGGCCGACCGCCCATCCTTCACGGTCTTCATGAAAACATCTGGATAATCATTGTGTTCTGGTAGAAATACTTTAACCTTTGCATGCCCACCAATCATGTAGTTTGAGAGGTAATCTTGAGTAAACTGCTTTGGCAACCACTGCAAAGCAAAAAGATTCAGACATTGTCATCTAACACAACTCATTATGGGCAGTAAAAAGAAGGTTGGAGAGTTCTTACTTACCATCCTGCAGTTCGCTGTTGTCTTGGATAAAGTGTAAACAAATAGTTTAATTGACATCTTTGGACCCATTTTACTAACAATCTTTATCAGCTTCCTCACTTGATGCTGGTTCATCGATATCTCATTGCCCCATACGCAGAAAGGGTCAAAACGCGGATCTTTACCAATGACATATGTACCTAAAAGCACCAAGTTAATATTAGAAGCTAAACAACAATTGCACAATGATGCAGTACAACACTCTTTTATAATATGTCTATATACATCCGTATGTGGTAGTCCATTTGAAATCTCTAAAAAGACAAATATTTAGGAACGGAGGGAGTATCTTATAACATCCAATATACTCACATATTAGATGAATTAACATCTTATATTATGGGCCGGAAGGAGTTTAGTTCATTCTTACAAATTATCAGCTAATTAACTGCTGTTGTATCCATGGGTTACAGTTAGTTTGAGCTAGTTCGGGCTCAAATAGCCCTAAAGTATATCTAAATATGAGGGCTAGTTTGAGCTAGTTGCATCTATAACCCACCCAAAAAACTATCCAACCCAAGAGGTGCTAATTGGAGCTAGTTCTCCTAGTGCATTTATTGTCAATCTAACCCTGCCATCCAAACAACTCTTTGGATGGAGTTAGTTCAGGGTTAGTAATGAGCTCGAAACTAACTCTAACCTCTAGCTAAGTTGAGTATCCAACAGGGTTGTGTTGTTGCTGTTGTTGCTGCTGCTCTTCTACGTATATCTAGACATCATTAGAACATTAAAATAACACTCTTTCTTGTTGCTATGTAGCCTAGGATTGCATATTTAGACATTAAGTACAGTGCATGTTGCTATGTAGCCTCTGATATATTACATATGGCCCTAGTTAACCTAACGAAAAATGGGTTGCAGATATATTCAGTTAAAAGTCCGATTCACCGATTAGTCCCTTGTCAGCCGCCGGCCTATATGGTACTAGCTACTGATATCCTGAACAGTGAGCAGATATAAGCCGTGGGATAAAACTAACCTCGATGGAAAACAGTAGTCGTTCCCAAAATTGTCCTGTGTAGGTACATCGAAAAGCATGTTAAGCACAACAGGCTAAACATCAACCAAAATTATACATGGCAGACAAAATAATCTCCAAAAGATAGCTTCAGTGTGCAGGTTTAAGCACGCTAGTAAAGCAAAACAAGTGGAAAGGTGTGCTAATTGCAACAGGCCTAACATTTAACAACAAGCAAACATAGTCATTCAAACTGGTATTGTGCCGGTCTAAGTACACTGGTTATGGTTAAATAAAAATGGAAAGGCGTGTTAACTACAAGATGCAGCAACCAAATGTAGTCATTCATAGCGGTATTTTTGAAACTGGTACTGATGAAATTGAACTGCACAGTTCATACTTGCACATATAGAACATCACGTTGTGAATAACTGGAATAAACAAGGCATACTACGAACAACCAAAGATAGCATTTGAAACTGGACATATGCTAACTACAAACAACCGAACAATCAAAAAACTATAAAAGAGGCATATGCTAGCTATAACAGGCTTAACAGCAAGCAAATATATGCATTCCTATCGGTATGTTTAAAACTGGATTGATGAAATGTACTGCACAGTAAATAATTGCACATATAGAGCATCACATTGTGAACAACTGAAATAAACAAGGCATACTGCAAACAACCAGATATAGCAATTAAAACTGAACATATTCTCACTACACTACAAAAGGGACTCGACAAAACAAATCATGGGTTTCCCCCTGTGAAGAGGCACGACAAAATAAATCATGGGTTTCCTCACTTGTCACAGACGGGCTCGTTCCCGTGGGAAGAGCACGGACCATGGATGCGCTCCATGTTGTCGCAGATGGGCTCCTTCCCCTTGGAAGAGCACGATTGTAGGGTGCCCTCCCTGATGTCGCAGAAGGGTGCTTTCCCCTTGGAAGAGCAGATGGGCTCTTTCCCCTTGGAAGAGCCGGAGAGGGTGCCCTCCTCGTGGTCGCCGTCGATGAGGTCTGACTTGGAAGCTGTGGATCCCAAGCCAGCGTCGCAGAACGTGTCCTTCAGAAATGACAAAAGGGGCTCGATGGCGATGTAGAATGGCAAATTGTTGACAGCGAGCCAGAGGAGATCAGCGGCGGGGCCATGGATGAGATCGACAGTCGTTGAACCCGAGGGGTTGGGGGTGGGCCACTTAACCTGTGACACAGCCCGCCTCAGGCCGTCGCTGTCGATGACCTCGATGTCGTAGTCAGCGACCGAGACATGCCCGCATACTCTAGCCCGCTGCTTGAGTGCCTGCCGCCAGTAATGGCCGTCAGCTTCCTCGGCGACGTCGGGTGAAGAGACCGCTATACACCTCTTTTGGGCCAGTCGCTCCTCGAGCTCCACGGGAAGCGTAGCCGGGCTTAGGCTGCGACGCTCTAGAGTGGGGGATGGGATGGGGATGGGGATCTGTGGGAAAGGGGGCGTTTGGCAGGTGTCATCTAAGAAACTCAGGGCGGCCTGGGTATGGAGATCGGTGGGTAAGCTGCACGGGCAGACCGACAGATGTTGACAATGGAGGCCTTGCGGCGGCCGCCGCGGTAGCGGCAGCGGGGACATTGCTAGGGTTTCGAGCGAGGGAGTGTGTGTGTGTGTGCGCGCACGCTGAAGGAGGTTTTGGTGTGTGTGTGTGGAGGGGGGCGCGGGGTGTTTGAGGAAATGACGCGGGTACTGAAATTTTTTACTACGAGGGAGTCAAACGCGGGAGTGAAATGCCGGGCTATTGAAAATTTTGATGATAGTGCATCGCACACAGTCCGGAGATAACAACCGTGTGTTATGAAACAGAAAAACCCTCAAGGCAGGCAGATATTTTCTAGGGATGCAGGCGGGATTGGGAACAAGAAACATCGCACATGGTCCGGAGATAACAACCATGTGTTATGAAACAGAAAAACCCTCGAGGCGGGTAGATATTCTCTAGGGATGCAGGCGGGATTGGGAACAAGAAACATCGCACACGATCTAGAGATAACAACCGTGTGTTATGAAACAGAAAAACCCTCGACGGCGAGCAGATATTTTTTAGAGGGGGAGCCTCGTGGAGCCCAATGTACTGTGCGGATGTGTGTGTGACAGGTGCACCGGCGTGGCACACGGTTAGTTTGAGTGAACCATGTCTGTTACGTCATCCGACTTGTCTAATGTTCATAAATTTGGCGAAAAATGACGCGGGTGAGGGTCAGAACACGAACACACTTGCATGGGGACCAAATTTATGTATCAAAAGGGTGGTTTTATTTTCAAGTACCAAATGCAACTTCGATGTGGCACCTCTCTCGCAAAGCGCACGGTATTGCTTGCCCCCACCCCCCTCGTGTCGGCACGAAGGGAATCCTAAGCTATGAATGCATGCCCCCTCCCCCCCAACTGAGGTTCACCTAGCAAAGTGCGAAGTAGCTAGCAGCCCCCCTCCCTCGTGTCGGCACGGAGGGAATCCTAAGCTATGAATGCATGTCCGCCCCAACCAAGGTTCATTCACCTAGCAAAGTGCGAAGTAGCTAGCAGCCCCCCTCCCTCGTGTCGGCACGAAGGGAGTCCTAAGCTATGAATGCATGCCCCCCCCCCAACCGAGGTTCACCCTAGCAAAGTGCAAAGTAGCTAGCAGCCCCCTCCGTCGTGTCGGCATGAAGGGAATCCTAAGCTATGAATGCATGCCCCCCAACCAAGGTTCACCCTAGCAAAGTGTGAAGTAGCTAGCAGCCCCCCTCCCTCCTGTCGGCACAAAGGGAATCCTAAGCTATGAATGCATGCCCCCCCCCAACCGAGGTTCCCCTAGCAAAGTGCGAAGTAGCTAGCAGCCCCCCTCCGTCGTGTCGGCACGAAGGGATTCCTAAGCTATGAATGCATGCCCCCCCCCAACCGAGGTTCACCTAGCAAAGTGCAAAGTAGCTAGCAGCCCTCCTCCCTCGTGTCGGCACGAAGGGAATCCTAAGCTATGAATGCATGCCCTCCCCCCCAACCGAGGTTCACCCTAGCAAAGTGCGAAGTAGCTAGCAGCCACCCCTCCCTCGTGTCGGCACGAAGGGAATCCTAAGCTATGAATGCATGCCCTCCCCCCCCCCCCCAACCGAGGTTCACCCTAGCAAAGTGCGAAGTAGCTAGCAGCCACCCCTCCCTCGTGTCGGCACGAAGGGGTCCTAAGCTATGAATGCATGCCCCCTCCCCCAACCGAGGTTCACCTAGCAAAGTGCGAAGTAGCTAGCAGCCCCCCCCCCCTCGTGTTGGCACGAAGGGAATCCTAAGCTATGAATGCATGCCCCCCTCCCCCCAACCGAGGTTCACCTAGCAAAGTGCAAAGTAGCTAGCAGCCCCCACCCCCCCTCATGTCGCCACAAAGGGAATCCTAAGCTATGAATGCATGCCCCCCCAACCGAGGTTCACCTAGCAAAGTGCGAAGTAGTAACTCCCCCCCACACACACACTTTTTCAGTCGGCGGGCCAGAGAGGCATATATCTCACCAAGATGGATCGTAAAATGGACCAAGAATAATCCACCTTGGTCGTACAACCTCTCTCTTGTTGTTGGTCAAAGTGATGGCCGTCCATGCGACCCCAGAGATGGGCTAGCTCGCCAATAATCACGCAAGTAGCTAGTCCCTGAAGACAACCATTGCATGTGTGTGGCCCAAACATATGTATGGAGAGGTGTGTTTTTGAGTAACAATGGAACAACTTTGATGTGGCACCGTGATTTCGAAATAGAAATCCCCACACCGAGTGAGGGTTAGGTTGACGATGCATATGTATGTTACACCACACTTCAAGCCAACGATGGGGATTCATGCATGCACGTGTGCATAGTATATGCGCTCAAACTTAATTAGGTCTGAATCTCACCATGACCTATACTACGATAACACGAACCAAATGAAGAATCTGCCATGGTAACCTATCTTGTTGTTGGTCAAGGTGATCATGGATGTCCACGCGGGCCCATGAATATATAGGCTTGTCGCCGATAACCACGCGAGGGAGTGTATCGTTCGAAGGCAACCACTACATGCATATGTATGGAGGTGATGCGTGCATGCATGTTTGAATACACAACATTGATGTGGCGCGTGTGTCAAAAATCGTACACCAGCTCCCCACACAGAGCGAGATCGGTTCATGATGTGTCGTTGTACTAGCCACTTCGACTCGATGGGAGGGATTCATGCGTACACATGCATGTGTGTGTGCTCAAATTGTATCATGCATGTCATCCCAGAGCAAAAATAATAATCCCCTCCTAAGTCAAATTAACCTCTCTTGTTGTTAGGCAAAAAGTAGTGATGGACCAAGCGGGCCCACAGATGGAAAGCATCGATATCGCTGATAACCGCTTAAGTGGGTGCGAGAGGACAACCACCACCGCTTTGCATGTGGTCCAAACATATATATGTTGAATACCCAAAATGCACAACTTTGATGTGCCACATGCCTCAAAAACCGTAAACCATGCACCCACACAGAGTGAGGTTCATATCAAGCGTACTACATATGATGGTCCCCTTCCCCCCTCTTCACCGCATACTATATGCTCCTGCCGTAATATATGTACAACCCAAAAGAATCCTCATCGATGGTGAAATTAATTAACCTCTCCTGATGTACGTCAAAGTGATGCATGCATGCATCGATGATGGCCTCATGGGCCCACAGATGGAAGCGTCACACGTGAGTGTCCTAGCTAGGATATGCATGTGGCCCAAAAAGGTGTTGTGTGATGTTTGAATAACCAATTTCACAATTTTGATGTGGCACATGCCTCGGTAACCAAAAAGTCCCGACACTGAGTGAGGTGTACTTGTTCACGGACGCGTACATATAGTATATATGCTAGTCCCCTCCCACCTCTTCGACGCGTACTATATACCACCATAACACAAACAAAAAAGATTCTACCTTGTTGGTCAAATTAACCTCACTGCCGGCTGTTCGTCAAAGTGATGGACAATGACCTCGCAGGCCCACAGAAAGTGTCACACGCGAGTATCGAGTGTCATGTAGGACAACCATCGACTGCATGTGGCCAAAACATTTATGTATGAAAGGGTTGTGTAATGTTTTAAATAACGATTTCACGACTCTGATGTGGCACCGGCCTGCCTAACAAAACGGCCAACCCACACGGTGGCTCACAGCTCGTAGTGTACTGCTAGCCACCCGCCACCCCCAAACGCACACACCCACACACACACCGCGAATCCACCGCAACTACGATGCATGTTAAATTAATTATCCCGTGATGAACATACATGTTACCAAAGGAGGGACGTTTTAATTTCAAAAAAATCACAGGGGTCATTAAGACGTTTTAGTACATTGATTGATTGATTTTCTACGGGTATAATGTGCAAAAATCAAATTTGAGCTACATGCACACGTGACAGTGCACCTAAATGGATTGCAAAAACACATGTGTCTCACTGGATGCATGTTTACTCCCTGTGCAACAAATTTCAAACATTGAGAATCTTGATTTTTAAATTCTAGTACATCCAAAACTTATTTGAAGTTCATGAAACTTATCGTGTTGTCATATGGACACCAATACAAAGTGGCATTGTACTTTTTTTGTCAAATTTGAGACCAGTTTTGATGTAATCTTTATCTAATTACAGACGGGAGATTATTAATAATTGGGAACCAATATCCCAAATGGATTATTTATTCGAACCGTGAGCATTAGACCAACAATGGATACGTGCCATGCTTCGGTTAAGCAATAAAGTGGCAGCATTAATCATCCAAATAGAAAAACAATATATGTGCCGCCGCGCGACCCGTGTGCCGTGCAAGCAGGCGTGAGTTACGGGACGCATGCGAGCAGTCCGTCGTGCAGGCAGACGGGGAGGCGTGCGTGCAGGTGTGTGAATTGACGGAGGCGTGCTCGCTGTGCAGTGTTATCGGGAGGCGTGCGGGTAGCTGTGTGAAACTTTGGTAGGCATGCCAGCAGTCCGGTGCGCAGGCTCACTGGGAGGCGAGCCATTGTTTTGACCGCCGCCCGCCTCTCTCCCACAACTCCCACTACTCCATATTAATGGTGCGCCCGAGCGGCCGCACCCCCCATCCTCGCCACACACACACAATCCTCTCTCTCCGCTTGCATCCTCGACGCCGCTCTCAGTCCTCAAAGCTATCAGTGTATGAGGATGCAGCCAAAGCGCCCCATCAGAGGGAGTGGTGACGCCGGGGCTGCTAAAGCACCGGAGCACGACATGGAGATGGAGACAGAGGTTGCCGTCACCGCCGTCGAGTTATCGCTGCACCCCGACGTCGTCGACGGCGTCGAGCTTCCACAGCCGGAGGCGGAGTTCCACACCGACTCTGACGGCCACTCCGGCGACGACTCCAACGACCACTCCGGCGACGACTCCGACGACGACGAACGGCTGGTTAGTCATCTATACCCATTTATGTGTCAAATAGATCATAGGGTTTCTCTGGTTACTCCTGCCTCCCCCTTTTTGGAATAGAAATCTTGTGGTTATGTTCTCCCAATCCATGAAATCTAAGTAAGTTTCGTTAGATCCGTGTAGTGTATTGATTGTTTGAATGGTACAGGTGATAAGTGATTAGTTGTTTCATCTATGCAAATGATTTTTGCTAGTAATCCGACTAGGGTTAGTGTTCGTGCTAATAATTCCTAGCGAGGACTTGACAATTGATTTTGAATGACCTACATTTGTTTGTGCCATTATTTTCTTTAAGATTGGTCTATACATAGACGACTGTGCTCAAAAATCAAACCATAATCTCTGGATATGATAAATAAATAGCCATAAATTACTAATCCTACTTCACGACATGTAATCAGTGATTTGATGCCAAATTTGTTTTACTATTTGTATAGGTGTTGTCTGACGATGTGGACAGCGAGGATGAAGATGGCCAGAGGAGGTACAAGAGGCGAATCCTGAGGGAGCTTTATGCGGGAATGCACAACATGCGTATTAGGATCTGGAACGACGGCTATGGATGCCCATTTTGCAACCACAAGCTTCATGACGCGCATCTAAGTGTATTGGCGCATGCAAGAGGACGGGCCGTTGGCTCCTTCAAGCAGAAGTATTCTCGCAGGGTGGCGCACGGCACGTACGCCGAGTACCTGGAGACGCTTCAGGATCGTGCCGGTCGCATGTGAGATGAGATATGGGATGGATCGAACTAAGTACGCTTGAGTATGCTTAATAACGGTTGAACTATGTACTTATGGTCGAACTATGCTTATGTACGTGTACGCTTATTATCTATGTCTGAGTATGTTAAATATTTCGCCAAATTTTGGTGAAAATTACAATGGGGGACCAATAAACCAGGACGGAGGTAGTACGTCAATCACACACGGTTCCCAAAATTGGAACGTGTGCAATGACTTTCATTTTGCCTGTTGCATCAATCACACACGGTTCGCTCTAGCAAACTGTCGCCCCCAAAATTCTTTGTGGGACAGAAAACCCTCACCACCCAATTCAAAAAAGAAAACCCTCACCATCCCCACGTCACAAAAACCCTCACCCCGCCCGCCACCCCCTCGGCCCCTCCGGTACGTTCCCCATTCACACCTGCACAAGCTCCTCCGCGTCTATGCCATGGCACCGCCTATCGCGGCAGTAAACACTTATCTCGACGCCTGCCACCGCCGCCAGGCTGCTGGCAAAGCCCACCGCATTTCGCCACTTCCGCTTGCCGCCGCCTAAAGCCATCGACTTTCTCGACGCTGCTCGCAGTCGACCCAGCTCCGCTCGGTTGGGGAACCTGCCGTACTGAGGGTTCTTTCTCATGGACGACAAGGTAACTAATTTAACGAGATATTATCTCATCTCTTATCCTAGTTCATCTGCCTCCTTTAATCACCCGGCGGAAATCGCCATGAATTCATTTTTACTCGAGCTGATTTGAGGGTTTTCTTTCATTCATAGAATGTACAGTGCGCCGACACTTCAGGACTTTGTGACCGCCGCCAGAGATTCCATCTCATCGTACTAGATAACTTGAGGACACGCGCGGTATGTTCAATCTCACCCTAAATCGGTTGGCATGGCCTACTTTCCTGAACATATTCTAAATATTGCTACATTTGGATAAAAGGTGCCACATGCACCATATACGTCAAAGGGGATTTTTCCCCTCTTCTTTCTATATTAGGCAAATTAATGATGTATTGTTCTTTCGATTACTCTCATTTTTCCATGACATCATGTTTACCCTATCTGTTTAATTATAGATTTTTGTCCTTCGATTTCAACTGTTGTACAGTTCTTTCAATTTGGGCCCATATTTGCATGTTACCATATTTTCTTTAACAATCCTACCATTTTCTGCAGAACATCCCTCGCTATGCAACAGATTATGTAGTGCACAATTTTTCCCTTTACATAGATCAAGGCTCCACGAATGTCATACTGCACACAAACCATGGATTTACAATCGTTGCTACTGTAAGACTTGATGAACTTGGTGACTCTTATTTTGGCACTGGCTTTTGGAATGAAATCGCAAAGTTTTATGTACTGAAAGCTGGCACTAAAATTGCACTGCACATAAAAGGGCCTGGTCATGAGATATATGCTAACTTCCCCAACAAAATCATCCGTCCAGACTTTGTTCGAAGTAAGTTTTCTTTTCAACTATCTGCATATGTTGACTTACCCAGCAATGTCAAATGAATTGTGTAGTATTTAAGCAACCAATTGTTATTCCCTTTTCTTACTATATTCCTACCTAATATCTTCTAGTTACCAATACACTTTTCTATTGCCCTATTTTAACTAAATATTCCCTATACTCCCATTTCTATCAGAAAGCGCCGCTGACAAGGAGACTCCAGAGGTGGAGAACGGGGCTGCCAACAAGCGGAGGCGGGGCGAGCTAGAACCGCAAGCGACTCCAGCAGGCCTAGACTTAATCAGCAGCCTCCCCGATGATATGTTGAGCTCATCATCTCCCTCCTCCTAATCAAATATGGGGCACGGACAACCCTCTTTTCCCGGCGGTGGCGCCCCCTATGGAACTCCAGCCCTCTCGACCTCGTTGACACCCACGAGCTCTGCAATGGCTAACGCAAAAGCTTGGATGCGTTCTCCAAGATCTTCGACAGTCACCTTGGCCCAACCAAAGGCCTTAGAATGGGCAAGTTCCATTCCAATGGCAAGGACCGAGCCAAGCTTGACGACTGGTTCCGATCTCCCGCCCTAGGTCAGCTCGAGGAGCTCACTTTTGATGATGGGCATATGCGGTCGCTGCCAACGTCCGCACTCTGCCTCGCGCCCATGCTACGCGTCCCCAAGTTCAAGAACTGCCATTTCCCGCCCCTTAATGACGCGCCCGCTCTTATTCTACCACGACTGAAGCACCTCGAGCTCGTCGTCGTCTGCCTCTCAAAGGGTGACATGGAGCGCCTGCTCCGTGGCTGTACTGCACTCGAGTACCTTCGTCTTCAGGCGATCAATGAGTTGAGTACCTTCCACATCACCTCGACTCTCCGGACTATTTATGTGTGTTGCTGGTGCGGCAGGAAAACATCACAAAAGGTGGACCACAGTTTGGTCATCCAGGACACACCTGCACTTGAGAGATTACTTGTAGTTGATCAAGAATGTCCAACAAGAATCAATGTCATTTCTACGCCGAAATTGACAATGGTGGGCTACTCGTCTGACAAATACTCCGAACTTGTTATTGGATCCACACTCGTTTAGGTACAACAGTCGCCTTCTACCTCTCCTTCTACAAATTAACATTATTTCTAATTTTGAAGATGTTTGTTCGTCTGTCATTTAGAAAATGATTCTGACAAGGTTGACCCCGAAACTGCGCACAGTGAAGGTCTTGGCACTAGAATCTATCGGCCCCGACCTTGAGCAAGTTGTTAGTTTCCTGAGATGCTTTCCGTGCATGGAGAAGCTATATATCGAGGTGATGTTCCTTTCCTGTTAAATGTTAACCATAAAGGAGTTCAATTTGTGACACCTTTTTCCAAGTTTACAATGACAATGTACTACAATTTCTGAAGGTTCTTTTGGAGGATTTCAGTACATACATGTCCCCCCCATATTGGTTGCTTGATCCATATGGTTACAATCAATAAGCATTTCTCCTTTGGATTCATCTGTACTAGTTTTCTTAGGGAACTTTTCATCCACTCCAACCTCTTGTGAAGAAGGCTACATTTTTCTAGAATGTAATCAAATGCGCATGTTAATCATGTCAGATCGAAGATGGCATGTTAGTGCATTTTACAAATCCTGCAAACCAAATAGGCATGTCGTAATGTTCAAAACTGCATGCACGCACTAACACGTTCTCTTCTTTTGCAGATAAGATTAGGCCCAGTGGTGGATAATGTGATACAGTATAACAATCACGTCGAATGCCTAGATCTGCATCTCTCATAAATTACTTTGAAGAACTATCGAGGGACCTTACCGGAGATTATATTCGCCAGGTTCTTTGTTCTCAGAGCAAGGGTGCTGAAGGAAATGAGGTTTGCCCTACATTTATTTCGCAAAAATGAATGGTTTGTTGATCAGTGCCGGCGCCTGCGGCAGAATGGAGTAAGCTCCAAAAATGCTGAATTTCATTTTGGAACTTCATATGACAAAGTAATCGGAAGTCATTGTGTCAACCCCATACATGACTTCTCAGTGGCTGACCTGTTTGCAGAAATTGTCAGGTTTCGAAACCAGACTTAGAAGCGGTGATATTAGTTTGAACCTCTCTGATATCCATGTTCAGCGGATTAGCGTGAGCATCTGCAGCTGATGAGCTGAATTTCATTTCTAATATCTGTTTGAACCTTGTAATCTTCGAATTTGAGCCATATAACTCTGGAATTTGAACCTTGTAACATTTCGAGTTTTTGTGGTACAATTGTTGAAATGGCATCGTATGAGACTCGTATATTGCTAGCGCTATTTTGACCTTAATATGCAATGGTCTTAGATTTTATTAACCATTCTCGAATCAGTTTACCTTGTCGATCTCACAACACACGATCTGTATAGCTAACTCGACTGCAATCTTCGACATTATTGCACACGGTTGGTTTCTTCCACCGTGTGCACTGTAGAGCGCAGAATTAATTATCGCACTCGAGTGTCCATCATCACCCTTCTATGTAACTTTGACCTCATCACCCAAGGGTAAACTTATGACCGAAGTCATTCCGCACACTTCATTTTTACAAAAGCTTTTTGCCAATAAACGCCTACGATTTGTCCCTCTTCTAGCCGACGCGTGGCCAAACTAGCCGGGCGGGAATCTTGCACGGTAAATAGCGCGGTAGCGTGGGAACAGGCTCACCGATGATACATTTGGCGCCTCTTTGAGCCCACGCGTGCGGTGCGGTGTTGTCAAGCGTGCACTGGATTCTGGAATCCTCCGCTATGAACGTCGTGACAAGACGTGGCGATTACAGGCCGGCCGTCCCCCATTTATTACAGCGGCCATTTAACCTACCCTTGTGTCTGTTCAACCTTTCGATCGCGCCCCACCATTGCAAGAAGCACACCCACCACGAGAAATTCTTAGAGGGTATCCTGCGCGGCTCCAATGGCGCTCCGAGCGGCTGCCGACGACGAGCAGCAGTTCACCATGCGTGCCGTGGTGGACACCCACAGAAGGTTCATGGACCTATCAGTGGTGTACACCAACGATCCGGTCTAGGTGGAGCACTCCATCCACATCATGGAGCTGTTGCTTGCCGAGGAGAAGTACAAGGTGGTCGGGTTCGACCTCAAGTACACCCGCGCTCGTGCTGGGTCTCGTCCCAAGGCCGTCGTCGCCCAGATGTGCATGTGCCACCACGTCCTCGTCTACCACTACTGCCTGGCCACAAGGCCTTGCGAGCGTTTCCCAGGTTTGTCAACAGCCCCGACTACATGTTCGCTACGGTGGACATCACCAATGATGTAAAGGCGCTCGAGAGTTCGGGCATCGCCTGCCAGAATCTTGTCGACATCCAGGGCCAATACAAGATCTGGGGCAGCAAGGAGCATGAGAAGGACTCACTGGTTCACCTCGCCGAGGCCATCATCGACCCCAACTACAGAGACATGAAGGATTCGTGCAACAAGGACAAGTGTGCCTGGCACTCGGCCTGAATGGAGAAACTCGACAAAGCTCACGTCGTGTGTGCGGCCAAGGAGGCGTACACGAGCTACGACATGTACATGCGGATCGTTGACATGAGGAAGTGCCTCCTTCCCCAAAACGGTCAGGGATCCAACCGGAAGCAGAGCAATGGCAAGCGTCGTCACAACAATAAGTAGATGATTAGACCCTCGTTTCTCCTACTTTAGTATGCATGTGATTGCTTACTTTGGTGTGTGCAAATATTATGTGTGTAGTCACTTGTGTAATTGTATGCTTAATTTGGTTATGCAATGTTGTCTTTTTAAGTATATATGTTGATGCTCTGTAGACAGAGCGTAGATGGTGTGCGGACAAAGAAAAACACATCGCACACGGACTAAACAATGGAACCCGTCGGTGATGTTTTCATCATTCACTCACAATTGTATACCAGCAATTGTTTGCTCACAACACACACGGCTTGTTAGCAGTAATCGTCTGTGTTGTTATCGGTCTTCGCACACGTTTTCGATTACAGACCTGTTTGCCTCGTATCACACACATCTTATTCATTTGAACCGTTTCTGTTCTCATGTCTCGACGCAAACAGTTCATCCGAGTGAACCGCATGTCGTATATCGCACACACCTTTGATCTGGCTGACCGTTTCTTTTGTGTTGCCTAATCACAAACAGTTCATTCGAGTGAACCGTATGCTGTACATCGCACACACCTTCATCTGGCTGCCCGTTTCTTTTGTTCCTCCTCATCGCAAACAGCTAATTGAGCTGAACCGTATGCCCTGCATCGCACACGCAACTAAAATATGAAACGTGTTTGATGCATCCTCCATCGCAAATGTTTTGCACCTTTTTTGACGGTTTTTTACACCACCGTTTGCGATTATGGCATCGCACACAGTTTTGTCGAAGGGTCTCTGATCGTAGTGTCGCGTTAGCAGCATCCTGTAGTAGTGATGCATTCCTAGAGAAAGCTAAGTTGAAAGATGATGGTAGCAACTACACGGACTGGGTCCGTAACTTGAGGATTATCCTCATTGCTGCACAGAAGAATTACGTCCTGGAAGCACCGCTAGGTGCAAGGCCCGCTGCAGGAGCAACTTTGGACGTTATGAATGTTTGGCAGAGCAAAGCTGATGACTACTCGATAGTTTAGGGTGCCATGCTTTACGGCTTAGAATCGGGACTTGAAAGACGTTTTGAACGTCATGGAGCATATGAGATGTTCCAGGAGTTGAAGTTAATATTTCAAGCAAATGCCCGGGTTGAGAGATATGAAGTCTCCAACAAGTTCTATAGCTGCAAGATGGAGGAGAATAGTTCTGTCAGTGAACATATACTCAAAATGTCTGGCTATCATAACCACTTGACTCGGCTGGGAGTTAATCTTCCTGATGATAGTGTCATTGACAGAGTTCTTCAATCACTGCCACCAAGCTATAAAGGCTTCGTGATGAACTATAATATGCAAGGGATGGAAAAGACAATTCCCGAGCTCTTCGCGATGCTAAAGGTTGCGGAGGTAGAAATCAAGAAGGAGCATCAAGTGTTGATGGTTAACAAGACCACTAGTTTTAAGAAAAAAGGGCAAAGGGAAGAAGGGGAACTTCAAGAAGAACAGCAAGCAAGTTGCTACTAAAGGGAAGAAGCCCAAGTCTGGACCTAAGCCTGAAACTGAGTGCTTCTACTGCAAAGGGACTAGTCACTGGAAGCTGAACTGCCCCAAGTATTTGGCGGATAAGAAGGATGGCAAAGTGAAAGGTATATTTGATATACATGTTATTGATGTGTACCTTACTAATGCTCGTAGTAGCGCCTGGGTATTTGATGCTGGTTCTGTTGCTCATATTTGCAACTCGAAATAGGGGCTACGGATTAAACGAAGATTGGCTAAGGACGAGGTGACGATGCGCATGCGAAATGGTTCCAAAGTCGATGTGATCGCCGTCGGCACGCTACCTCTACATCTACCTTCGGGATTAGTTTTAGACCTAAATAATTGTTATTTGGTGCCAGCGTTCAGCATGAACATTATATCTGGATCTTGTTTGATGCGAGACGGTTATTCATTTAAATCAGAGAATAATGGTTATTCTATTTATATGAGTAATATCTTTTATGGTCATGCACCCTTGATGAGTGGTCTATTTTTGTTGAATCTCAATTGTAGTGATACACATATTCATAATATTGAAGCCAAAAGATGCAAAGTTAATAATGATAGTGCAACTTATCTGTGGCACTGTCGTTTAGGTCATATTGGTGTAAAGCGCATGAAGAAACTCCATGCTGATGGGCTTTTGGAATCACTTGATTATGAATCACTTGATGCTTGCGAACCATGCCTCATGGGCAAGATGACTAAGACTCCGTTCTCTGGAACAATGGAGCGAGCAACTGATTTATTGGAAATAATACATACTGATGTATGCGGTCCAATGAGTGTTGATGCTCGTGGCGGGTATCGTTATTTTCTGACCTTCACAGGTGATTTGATAAGATATGGGTATATCTACTTGATGAAACATAAGTCTGAAACATTTGAAAAGTTCAAATAATTTCAGAATGAAGTGGAAAATCATCGTAACAAGAAAATAAAGTTTCTACGATCTAATCGTGGAGGTGAATATTTGAGTTATGAGTTTGGTCTTCATTTGAAACAATGTTGAATAGTTTCACAACTCACGCCACCTGGAACACCACAGCGTAATGGTGTGTCCGAACATCGTAACCATACTTTGTTGGATATGGTGCGATCTATGATGTCTCTTACCGATTTACCACTATCGTTTTGGGGTTATGCTTTAGAGACGGCTGCATTCAAGTTAAATAGGGCACCATCTAAATCCGTTGAGACGACACCATATGAGCTGTGGTTTAGCAAGAAACCTAAGCTGTCGTTTCTTAAAGTTTGGGGCTGCGATGCTTATGTGAAAAAGCTTTAACCTGATAAGCTCGAACCCAAATCGGAGAAATGCGTCTTCATAGGATACCCAAAGGAGACTATTGGGTACACCTTATCACAGATTCGAAGGCAAGATATTCGTTGCTAAGAATAGATCCTTTCTAGAGAAGGAGTTTCTCTCGAAAGAAGTGAGTGGGCGGAAAGTATAACTTGATGAGGTAATTGTACATTCTCCCGAATTGGAAAGTAGTTCATCACAGAAATCAGTTCCAGTGATGCCTACACCAATTAGTGAGGAAGTTAATGATGATGATCATGAAACTTCAAATCAAGTTACTACCGAACCTCGTAGGTCAACCAGAGTACGTTCCGCACCAGAGTGGTACGGTAATCCTGTTTTGGAAGTCATGTTACTAGACCATGACGAACCTATGAACTATGAGGAAGCGATGATGAGCATAGATTCCGCAAAATGGCTTGAGGCCATGAAATCTGAGATGGGATCCATGTATGAGAACAAAGTGTGGACTTTGGTTGACTTGCCCAATGATCGGCAAGCCATAGAGAATAAATGGATCTTCAAGAAGAAGACTGACGCTGACGGTAATGTTACTGTCTACAAAGCTCGACTTGTTGCGAAAGGTTTTCAACAAGTTCAAGGAGTTGACTACGATGAGACCTTCTCACCCGTAGCGATGCTTAAGTCTGTTCGAATCATGTTAGCAATTGTCGCATTTTATGATTATGAAATTTGGCAAATGGATGTCAAAACTGCATTCCTTAATGGATTTCTTAAAGAAGAGTTGTATATGATGCAACCAGAAGGTTTTGTCGATCCTAAAGGTGCTAACAAAGTGTGCAAGCTCCAACGATCCATTTATGGACTGGTGCAAGCATCTTGGAGTTGGAATATACGCTTTGATAGTGTGATCAAAGCATATGGTTTTATACAGACTTTTGGAGAAGCCTGTATTTACAAGAAAGTGGGTGGGAGATCTGTAGCATTTCTAATATTATATGTGGATGACATATTGTTGATTGGAAATGATACAGAATTTTTGGATAGCATAAAAGGATACTTGAATAAGAATTTTTCAATGAAAGACCTCGGTGAAGCTGCTTATATATTGGGCATCAAGATCTATAGAGATAGATCAAGACTCTTAATTGGACTTTCACAAAGCACATACCTTGATAAAGTTTTGAAGAAGTTCAAAATGGATCAGTCAAAGAAAGGGTTCTTGCCTATGTTACAAGGTGTGAAGTTGAGTCAGACTCAATGCCCGACCACTGCAGAAGATAGAGAGAAAATGACAGTCATTCCCTATGCCTCAGCCATAGGTTCTATCATGTATGCAATGTTGTGTACCAGACTGGATGTGTGCCTTGCTATAAGTTTAGCAGGTAGGTACCAAAGTAATCCAGGAGTGGATAACTGGACAGCGGTCAAGAACATCCTGAAATACCTGAAAAGGACTAAGGATGTGTTTCTCGTTTATGGAGGTGACAAAGAGCTTGTCGTAAATGGTTACATCGATGCAAGCTTTGACACTGATCCGGATGAATCTAAGTCACAAACCGGATATGTATTTATATTGAAAGGTGGAGCTGTCAGTTGGTGCAAGTCCAAGTAGAGCGTCGTGGCGGGATCTACGTGTGAAGCGGAGTACATAGCTGCTTCGGAAGCAGCAAATGAAGGAGTCTGGATGAAGGAGTTCATATCCGATCTAGGTGTAATACCTAGTGCATCGGGTCCAATGAAAATCTTTTGTGACAATACTGGAGCAACAGCCTTGCTGAAGGAATCCAGATTTCACAAGAGAACCAAACACATCAAGAGATGCTTCAATTCCATCCGTGATCAAGTCAAGGAGGGTGACATAGAGATTTGCAAAATACATACGGATCTGAATGTTGCAGACCCGTTGACTAAGCCTCTTCCACGAGCAAAACACGATCAGCACCAAGACTCCATGAGTGTTAGAATCATTACTATGTAATCTAGATTATTGACTCTAGTGCAAGTGGGAGACTGAAGGAAATATGCCCTAGAGGCAATAATAAAGTTGTTATTTTATATTTCCTTATATCATGATAAATATTTATTATTCATGATAGAATTGTATTAATCGGAAACTTGATACATGTGTGATACGTAGACAAAACATCATGTCCCTAGTAAGCCTCTACTAGACTAGCTCGTTAATAAAAGATGGTTAAGTTTCCTGACCATAGACATGTGTTGTCATTTGATGAACGGGGTCACATCATTAGAGAATGATGTGATGGACAAGACCCATCCGTTAGCTTAGCATTATGATTGTTTAGTTTTATTGCTGTTGCTTTTTTCATGACTTATACATATTCCTCTGACTATGAGATTATGCACCTCCCGAATACCGGAGGAACACCTTGTGTGCTATTGCTACCTCTTGAGCATGCGTTGGTTTTCCCTTGAAGAGGAAAGGGTGATGCAGCAAAGTAGCGTAAGTATTTCCCTCAGTTTTTGAGAACCAAGGTATCAATCCAGTAGGAGGTTACACGCAAATCGCCTCGTACCTACACAAACAAATAAGAACCTTGCAACCAACGCGATAAAGGGGTTGCCAATCCCTTCACGGCCACTTGCAAAAGTGAGATCTGATAGAGATGATAAGATAATTTTTTTTGGTATTTTTATGATATAGATTGGAAAGTAAAGATTACAAAATAAAAGATAGCGGAAATAATAAATTGATAATAAAGCAATATGATGGAAGATAGACCCGGGGGCCATAGGTTTCACTAGTGGCTTCTCTCAAGATAGCATATTTTACGGTGGGTGAACAAATTACTGTCGAGCAATTGATAGAAAAGCGCATAGTTATGAGAATATCTAGGCATGATCGTGTATATAGGCATCACGTTCGCGACAAGTAGACCGAAACGATTCTGCATCTACTACTATTACTCCACACATCGACCGCTATCCAGCATGCATCTAGAGTATTGAGTTCATAAGAATAGAGTAACGCATTAGGCAAGATGACATGATGTAGAGGGATAAACTCAAGCAATATGATATAAACCCCATCTTTTTATCCTCGATGGCAACAATACAATACGTGCCTTGCTGCCCCTGCTGTCACTGGGAAAGGACACCGCAAGATTGAACCCAAAGCTAAGCACTTCTCCCATTGCAAGAAAGATCAATCTAGTAGGCCAAACCAAACTGATAATTCGAAGAGACTTGCAAAGATAACAAATCATACATATAAGAATTCAGAGAAGAATCAAATATTGTTCATAGATAATATTGATCATAAACCCACAATTCATTGGATCTCGACAAACACACCGCAAAAAGAATTACATCGAATAGATCTCCAAGAAGATCGAGGAGAACTTTGTATTGAGATCCAAAGAGAGAGAAGAAGCCATCTAGCTAATAACTATGGACCTGAAGGTCTGTGGTAAACTACTCACACATCATCGAAGAGGCTATGGTGTTGATGTAGAAGCCCTCCATGATCGATTCCCCCTCCGGCGAAGCACCGGAAAAGGCCCCAAGATGGGATCTCATAGGTACAGAAGGTTGCGGCGGTGGAAATAGGGTTTCGTGGTGCTCTCGGATGTTTTCGGGGTATATGAGTATATATAGGCAAAAGAAGTCGGTCAGGGGAGCCACGAGGGGCCCATGAGGGGGGGCGCGCCTCCCTGCCTCGTGGCCGCCTCGTTGCTTGCTTGATGTCCACAACAAGTCTCCTGGATTGTGTTTGTTCCAAAAAATAACTCTCCCGAAGGTTTCATTCCGTTTGATATTCCTTTTCTACGAAACACTAAAATAGGCAAAAAAACAGCAATTTGCATTGGGCCTCTGGTTAGTAGGTTAGTCCCAAAAATAATATAAAAGTGCATAATAAAGCCCATTAAACATCCAAAGCAGATAATATAATAGCATGGAACAATCAAAAATTATAGATACGTTGCAGATGTATCAAGCATCCCCAAGCTTAATTCCTGCTCATCCTCGAGTAGGTAAATGATAAAAACATAATTTTTGATGTGGAATGCTACCTAGCATAATTCTCAATCTAATTTTCTTTATTGTGGCATGAATGTTCAGATCCAAAAGATTCAAGACAAGAGTTTAATATTGACATAAAAATAATAATACTTGAAGCATACTAACAAAGCAATCATGTCTTCTCAAAATAACATGGCCAAAGAAAGTTATCCCCACAAAATCAGATAGTCTGGCTATGCTCTATCTTCATCACACAAAGTATTTAATCATGCACAACCCTGATGACAAGCCAAGCAATTGTTTCATACTTTTGATGTTCTCAAACTTTTTCAATCTTCACGCAATATGTGAGCGTGAGCCATGGACATAGCATTATATGTGGAATAGAATGGTGGTTGTGGAGAAGACAAAAAGGAGAAGATGGTCTCAGATCAACTAGGCGTATCAACGGGCTATGGAGATGCCCATCAATAGATATCAATGTGAGTGAGTAGGGATTGCCATGCAACGGATGCACTAGAGTTATAAGTGTATGAAAGCTCAAAAGAAACTAAGTGGGCGTGCATCCTACTCGCTTGCTCACGGAGACCTGGGGCATTTTGAGGAAGCCCATCATTGGAATATACAAGCCAAGTTCTATAATGTAAAATTCCCACTAGTATATGAAAGTGACAACATAGGAGATTCTCTATCATGAAGATCATGGTGCTACTTTGAAGCACAAGTGTGGTAAAAGGATAGTAACATTGTCCCTTCTCTCTTTTTCCCTTTTTTTATTTGGGCCTTTTTTCTTCTTCTTTTTATGGCCTCTTTTTTCTTTTCTTTTTTTATTTTTCGTCCGGAGGCTCATCCCGACTTGTGGGGGAATCATAGTCTCCATCATACTTTCCTCACTTGGGACAATGCTCTAATAATGATGATCATCACACTTTTATTTACTTACAACTCAAAAATTACAACTCAATACTAGAACAAAATATGACTCTATGTGAATGCCTCCGGCGGTGTACCGGGATATGCAATGAATCAAGAGTGACATGTATGAAAGAATTATAAAGGTGGCTTTGCCACAAATACGATGTCAACTACATGATCATGCAAAGCAATATGACAATGATGGAGCGTGTCATAATAAATGGAACGGTGGTAAGTTGCATGGCAATATATCTCGGAATGGCTATGGAAATGCCATAATAGGTAGGTATGGTGGCTGTTTTGAGGAAGGTATAAGGTGGGTGTATGATACCGGCGAAAGGTGCGCGGTATTAGAGAGGCTAGCAATGGTGGAAGGGTGAGAGTGCGTGTAGTCCATGGACTCAAGATTAGTCATAAAGAACTCACATACTTATTGCAAAAATCTGTTAGTTATCGAAACAAAGTACTACGGCATGCTCCTAGGAGGATAGATTGGTAGGAAAAGACCATCGCTCGTCCCCGACTGCCACTCATAAGGAAGACAATCAATAAATAAATCATGCTCTGACTTCATCACATAACGGTTCACCATACGTGCATGCTACGGGAATCACAAACTTTAGAACAATTA